>NW_026652277.1:86110065-86570132 GCF_009828535.3 Hylobates moloch | reverse complement strand
TGACGAGCTAATGGGTGCAGGAAATCAACATGGCACATGGATACATATGTAACAAACCTGCACATTGTGCACATGTACCCTAAAACCTAAAGTATAATAAAAAAATAAATAAATAAATAAAAATAAAAAAATAAATAAAATAAAAAAAAGAAAATCTGTGCCATATATTGGTAAAGTGTATTCATTTGATTGCTGAAATGCTTTGGATGTCTTGTCCCCTCCAAATCTCATGTTGAAATGTGACCTCCAATGTTGGAGGTTGGGCTTAATGGGAGGTATTTAGGTCATGAGTGTAGTAGGTCCCTCATGAATATCTTGGTGCTGTCCTCGACATAATGAGTGAGTTCTCAGTCTGAGTTCATACACAATCTGGTTGTTTAAAAGACTGACACCTCCTTCCTCTCTCTCTTGCTCCTTCCCTTGCCATGTGACACAATGGCTCCTCTTCACCTTCCACCATGACTGTAAGTGCCCTGAGGCCCTCACCAGAAGCAGATACCAGCACTATCCTTCATGTACAGCCTGCAGAACTGTAAACCAAATAAACCTCTTTTCTTTATAAATTACTCAGCCTCAGGTCTCTCTTTCTAGCAGTGCAAATGGACTAATATAATTGCACAGAACTATTCTTTTTATCGAACTTCCCACAAAAAAAGCTTGTAATTGCTCAATTATTCTCTTATAATGATTTCACACTTCTGTAAGTATACATACCATCCATGTGCTTTAACTGTGAACTTTCTGTGCTATTTCTAAAACAACCAGATGCATTTGAAGCATATGTTAATTTAAAAAGATTAGCAACATGTATATTAGGCATTAAACAACCAAATTCCATTACTGCTGTCACTGTTTCTTCATAAAGCCAAACACACAGTTGATTCAATATATTATACACATATAAACGTTTACCTATACAAGTGGCTGGTATTACCTAGGCCTTTTTTGGATTGTTTCATTAGTTTGGTATGTTAATAGAATAAAAACAGAACTTTTTTCACTTTATCACTTTAAGCAAAACATGCTATCAGATTGTTACAGGTTCACTGAATAAATTATTATATTTTTCTTTCCCTAGGACATCCATAGTGCAACAATGAAAGCAGATCTTCTGAAAGAAGTCACAGCTGGAGGTAGGCTGGTTAGGAGTGGCAAAGGAGTAGCTGGGAGGTTGGAGGGATAACAGAGAAAGTTCCAAAGGTTGATTATAAACTACCAGGATAACGGGCAATTATGTGTCAGATGGGGGTTTTAATATTAGCTCTGACATAATTTACCACCTTGAGGTTAGGGAAATGTTTAATCTTTGAATAATTAGAACGTATCGTTACCTCAAATGTAACGAATCTCAGTCCACCAACTACAGCAAGCAAAAAGTAGCATACATTTAAGACAAAGCATGCCCCAGTTTGTGGAAGAAAAACCACTGGACCCAAATTCTACACGTTTATGTTAAAGTTGATATATAGTTATATCGGCCTCTTTGACAGTAATCTAGCAATCTAAGAACTAATTGAATCTTCTGTCATTAGACTCCAGATCTGTTGACACTTTGGGACATATAATTCTTTGTTGTAGGGGACCATCCTCTGCATTGTAGACAGCTTAACAACATATTTAGCTGACATGCACTGGATGCCAGCAGGATCCCCCTCCTTGCCCTTGTGAAAAGAAAAAGTGTCTCCAAACTTTACCAAGTATCCCCTGGGGGCAAAATTTCTCATTGTTGAAAATCACTGCATTAGACATATTGAGACAATCCTAATCTGGTCAATTGTGTGGACACAAACTGTTAGAGGAAGAATAATTATTAACATTTGTGTCTAGTCAACTAATCTGGTCACATAAATTCTGTATGTGAATTCATTTTGTTTACCACCAAAGCACAAAGACTTTTCAGATAACTTTAATAATATTGTACAAGTATAGGGGTTCAGAGTAGCGAGTGAATAATTAAATTTACCTAGAATGTGGAGAAATTGGGTTTGGAATATTAATGACACTAGTTCTATTTCTAATGTTTGGTGACTACCACTGAATAATTTATGTCTTATTATTAGAACACCGGGAGTTATGACACATATTTTTTGTGAAGTTTGCCAACTTTGGACTTTTCAAGCATCAAAATTCAACTCTGTATATTTATAGCTAAACTAGGAACCAGGAAATTTAGATGATTTGGCCATGTCCATGAAGTCACTTCACTGCAAAACAGGAATTGTGGTCTGATATTCTGGCAAATACTTTGATCTTATTTCCATGTACAATAGCATTTCTCAAAGGTTAGACAGTGGTAGGGTAATGAGAAGCCATTGATGAAGTATAAATTGATCCCCAATTCAACCCTTTTATTTCATTCTTTGGAGCAAGTGATATTCACTTCCTAATATTTCCTTTTTGTCTTAGGTCTGAAATGGTTACTTGATTTTAATACATAAAATTGGCATAAAGAACCACTAAATTAGGTATTCATTTTTAAAAAGTGTTGTGTACTACTGGAGTTTATTGAAAACTTCAATTTAGCAATCTACTAAACTGTCCTCATAAATACAATATTTGTTAATGTTGCAAACTCCTAATTATGCAAATTTTTAAATTCTTACAATCTGGAGAAAGAGTGCTTTGTTCTCATGGCACCCTGTTTTTCCCCCTGAATTCATCAAATGAAATGAACAGTTCCCAAGGCACCCTGTTTTTCCCCCTGAATTCAGCAAATGAAATGAACAAAATATTACAGAAAAGGAACATTAAGTGACCCTAACATAGGAAAAGATGTTTAAAACATTAAAGTTATGAGATATATTTTGAATCTGTCAGATTAAAAAAGATCAAAACATCTGAGAACACCTTGTGTTGGTAAGGATGTGTACTCACAGGTAATCTTATACGGTGCCAGGGAAAACCTTGAATTGCTATTTCTGAAACGGGAAAGGTTCCCTTGTTCCCCTCCTAGGGCATGCGATGGGGGTGTGGCTCGCTTCTTCAGTGCCCCGCTGCTCAAACCTCTAGGGGAGCTTACAGACGGGCAGGCTGTGGGGCTCCAACCCCATGGTAGTGTCTAGCGGTGAATGTTTAGGCCTCCTGAAGCCCCAGTGGGCGTGTGTTACAGGGCGCTCTCTTAGTTTGCAGTCTATACGCAGCTTGTGTTAACGAGCTCAATTAGACTCTTTACCTTGTTGCAAGTACAGAGGGCTTTCTGTATCCTGGAATTTCTTCGCTGTGCTCTTTTGCCGGAGCTCCTCAGAAAGTCCTCTCCATGACCAGCCACTTGCATCTTCTTCCCCGATGAATTCCTCACGAAGTCCAGCCACTTGTGCGTGTGCCTTCTAGGGCCTGGAGTTTTTACAGGCACAGGATGGGGGCATGGCGGGCCAAGGTGGTCTTGGGAAAAGCAAAATTTAGGTGGAAGGCGGGAGTGCCTGTCCTCAGCTAGGTCCATGGGAGTGGAGCCCTAGCCAGAGACCACGCCCTCCCCTACCCAGCACTTCCCTTCCCCGCTTCCGTATCATTTAAAGGGACGACACTCTTCCCTTCCCAGCAGTCCTGTGTTACTCTATGGAGAGTTTGGCAAAAATTTTAGGCCGGGCGCGGTGGCTCACGCTTGTAATCCCAGCACTTTGGGAGGCCGAGGCGGGCGGGTTCACAAGGTCAGGAGATCGAGACCACGGTGAAACCCCATGTCTACTAAAAAATACAAAAAATTAGCCGGGCGTGGTGGCGGGCGCCTGCAGGCCCAGCTACTCAGAGAGGCTGAGGCAGGAGAATGGCGTGAACCCGGGAGGCGGAGCTTGCAGTGAGCCGAGATTGCGCCACTGCACTCCAGCCTGGGTGACAGAGCGAGACTCCGTCTCAAAAAAAAAATTTTAAACGCATATAACATTTGTCCCAGAAATTTCACTTCTAGCACTTTATCTTACAAATACATTTACATAGGAGGAAATGATATAGATATAAGGATATTCACTGAAGCATTGTAGGCAACATCAAGGATTGGAAATGTCCTAATATTCACCAATAGATAACAGGAAAATAAATTAGGATTCTTTCTAACTCATTATAAAAGAATGAGGCAGAACTTTATGTAATGACAAATAATAATCTCCAAAAAAAGTTGCTAAATACAAAGAAATTATTACAAGTCATGCTGCCATTTATTATTACTAAAGGAAATATATGGTCTGTGCTTATATGCATTGAATATCTCCAGGACATCACACAGATAAATAAAATGAAATGAAAACTGAAAGATGATACAGGCTTGGGCAGAGAAGTAGGTGGCTGGGGAGATATGGAGAGCAGAATTCTTCTTTTCATGATACCCGTTTTGTACTGTTTGAATTCGAGCTATGCATTTCAAAGTATATTAATAATCCTCCCAGAACTGTAGCCCCATTTCTAGGCTCTTCCGATCCTTCCATGTTACATGAAGTTTCTACTCTCTGGGAAATTATTGGATCCCAGTAACAGAAGGCTGGCCAATATTGCAAAAACAACAGCTAATCCAGACTTCCCTTATCCTACAGAGCTCAACAAATACTTGATGTCACTACTCTTCCCTTTGCTTGCTAACAACTGAAGGGGTATTTTACAAAAGCAAACTAGCAGGCTAATGAGTGTCAACCTCAGTTGCACAGGGACTATAAAACTGACCCCTAAATATAAAGATAATGAATTATTTGATGTCTCTTGAGTCTAGGCTTTGCCCAGAACCAGGCTCTAGTTTTTTATTATTAGTTGTTCCTTAAAGGCTAAATGGCTGTGTAGAATAAATAGAACAGAGGAAGCTGAAAATAATCTGATGCTCTCCAGACTGGGAATTATCATGACACATAGAATTTCCTTCTACCAAGTATAAAGCACTTGTCATTTAACAAGAAGAAACTGGCATTTTAATGCAACCACCATTTTCTGGAATGAAGAGAACAAGTTAAATATTAAGAGAGAGATGTAGTGTCTTAGGAATCACCAAGAGTTATGGCTGCCCATGCTTTGAATGTAGACCCTTCTCTGGGCCATAGTGAAATATAAAGATCATTCATTATTAGCCCCTGTAAAAGTACTTGTGATGATCCTGATTTTGAATGACAGAAGATATCCAGCCAGTTGAAACAGATATCAGAATGTCAAGTGTTTCTTTTTGTCATTGTTTTGCTTGTTTTTTAAGAAATTCTTCCTGGAAGCCAGAAACACAATATTGTAGTCTCATATGTTCTTGACATCACTGATGGGAGATTATTTGCTTAAAAAGTATATTCAAGCCCATCCTCTGCCAAACGTCTTGCCATCCCCAATATTCTGTTTATTCTCAGCCTGCCCATAATACAGATTGTATTTCTGCTCTTCCTCTCAAAACACTGTTTGTATCAATAAGTTCCGACTATTCTTGGAACTCTCATTTCCATCCAACAATCTTCATCACTTCCTATGTTATTTTCCACTGTGATTTGCCCCTCAAAGCCCTGTATTTGCTAGATCTATGATAGACAAATTTCCACCTGTCTGCTCTGAAATTTTTCTCAACATCTATCATCTTCTTGAACTTCAAAAAATTTGGATATTTTTCAAAAATTCACTATTTCAACCCCTTCTCTTACTCTTGCTCAAGAGAGTCTCAAGTTTTTTCATGGGCTCTAACTCCCTGAGAGATAAGAAAGCACATTATTTTTTGTCCCAGTAAATCCTCCAGATAAGAAATCTATCTAGTTGCACAGAGGTGCTAGAGAAAGGCACAGAAAAATGTTGATCTCATCTGTTTTTTATCTCCATCTGGGCTCTCTCTGTTGCTAAACAAACCTTTTACTTATCACCTACTTATTCTTCATTGCATTCTCTACTGTATCTCTTATACACTTTCTTTTCTCTTCTATCCACTCATATTTTGTTATCTTCTTAATCTCAATAAATGATCTCATTTTATTCTTTCTACAAGACTGTTTATCCAGCGACGTGACACTAAATGTTTATTTCAATCATCAAACCTTGAGATATACATTTTTAAAAAACTCAGATAACCAATTTCTCAACAAAATATATAGTATTGAAACCAGTTTATTAAAATATCTTTAACAGGTAGCACAGGTCCTAGAATAGAGTATGTTATGGGTGGAAGAGATCTGAGTTACTCTGAGTTCCTGGCAGTGTGTCCATATGAGTCCATAGCAACTTCAGTCCTTACCTCCTCAGAAGAGAGACTTTGACTGAAGAGCATAAAGCAGAAAAAGAGACCCAAGTGAATTCCAGAGCAGGGGTGGAAGTTTTTTTTAAAAGGCTTTAGAACAGGAAAGAAAAGGAGGGGTGCCTGGAAGAAACCCAAATGGCCACTGAGGTCCAAGAGAGAAAAGAGAAGAAAAAGGCCTTTAACCTTGATCCTGAGACTTTATAGATTCACCTCTTGGCCATGACTCTTCCCTTAGGGTGGGCTTCCTGCATGCAGTGTCCTCCTTACCCTAGGGAATTGAGCATGCCCAGTGTGTTTAGGGAGTTACATGCATGCACATCTGAGTCTTTCTTCCTTTTTCCGGTGGATGTACCCAGATCATACTTCCTTATTTTTTGTCTCTTAATTTGCATGCCCAGGACGTTTCTTCTCCCTGGGGTCTGCATTCAGTTAACATTTTGATGTTAATAGGTGTGGACTATCAGGAAATGGCCTCTCCCTGGCTCTGCCAAATTATCATTTTTAGAAAGCAAGTGAAATAATTGTTGAACCATAACAAAACCAGTAAGTGTTTTAGTCTTCAATTTGCTAATTCATTTTCAAAAATATCATCAGCTTTATAGTTCCTAGGAAGTTAGGATTCTGTACATCTTCAAGAGAAAAGAAAATGGGCAAAGAACCAGTTTTCAGGGAGGGCTTCTTAGAAAATATTAGGTTTCAGGCCACTGCTGGAACAAGCAGCTATATCCCAATGCATCACATCATATTTATCTCCATCTCCAGATAGATATATATTATATCATTGCTTGCTCATAACTATGACCATGATTCATCAATAAAATAAGTTATCATGTTGAGTGTGATGTGTTTACCATGGGACAAGTTAGGATAGGTATCCAACATTCACACATACGCTCTATCTTAATGCTTAAGAAGTTCATCTCATTTCTCCAGAAGAAACTATTTTTGGAGTTAGATTAGAAAGTTGAAAATTGTATTCACTGAATGAGGCTAATTCTCCAAAAATAAAGCAAATGAACTACTAAATGAAAGAGTCAACAAAGAGAATGACCATCTATTGCTATCACATGTGGGTGGCTTTGACTTGACAGTTGCAAAAGAACTGGGTGTGCCTCACTGAAGTTTGCCAGGCTCTCACTTAGATGTTTGGGTCTACAATTGTATGACTATCTTCATAGCAAAATCATGTGTTAAGAAAAGTGCAGCAACAACAATATTAAATTTTGTTTTTGCAAATAAAGATTTTTATTAGTGCTAATGGTAGCTAAAATGTGTAAATGTTATTTTACATGTAAATATTCAACAAATGTTTTGAAGTATCTATTAAGTGGTAGGTGGTAAAGGTGCCACAGTCAACAAGACAAATAAAATTCCTGCTTTCATTCTAGTTTGGGAAGTCGACTAATCTTCAAATAGGTAACCATAAGCATTTGTCAGCTAATAAAAGATACTAGGGGGAAAAAAAGCCAAGAGTTAGAATGTGATTATGAGTATAATTTGTATTTTGGAGCCCAGACTTATTGCAATTAGAATTTCCCAAAAGAGATCTGCCTTTGCTCTCTTTTAATATTATTTTTCTATTTCATTTTAAGCTTATTTCATCCACTTAAAACAGTTAAAATGCCAACATTACATATTTCGAAGTACAGAAATTAGGAAATTGCAGACATTATGCCAGTAAAATACTAAGATCCAATGTAAATTGAAAATATCTGAACTATGCTCTCTCTTAAACTTTGCACTTTCACCCCAGACTAGATTCAAATTGTCATTAATTGCATTCTGTCAACTTTTGAGTTAGATCAGGTACTCTTTAATTTGGAAGCCAGGATGCTATTTTGTGATGCTGCACAGTGCTTACTGCTTGCTGCCTTCTACCCTGAAGGGAACTGCAGTTTCAGGAACAGGTTGACATATCAATTAGTTTGTAATCAGTGTATAACGTCCTTTGAGCATTTGATGCCAGATTCTACTGTTATTTAGAAAGTCAATAGAAAGTCCTCCTGGAATACAGGTCTGTAGGACACAGAACAAGATGAGAAACTTGAACTTATTGTAAGCTGGAAAATGGCTATTGTCTCCAAGCCAGACCTTCCTGACTGGTTATTTTCCCAGAGGAAAGGATCCTCATTGCTTCCTGTGGGCAAGTCTGTAAGCAGAAGCACTAGTAGTCCTGGGCGATCCCACCAAAGGAAGACCATGCCATCCCTGCTTGCACATGTGTGGCAAGTATATTCTGGCCCAACAATTGCCATGCAAGCAACTTAGTGATTCTCAAATCAGAAGATAAGCCTGGAAAGGATCTTAAGTTCATCTAATTTAACTTCTGTAATACAACTTTTTGTGTGCTGACTTGACCCCGCTTTGAGGCCCTGGCTAGAGGCCAGGTGTTACCTTTTTTGAGTAGCCAATTAAGTTCACATCTCAACCACTTCCCTTATCTGACTCACACTCCAGGCCACTGTGCACCTGCCCTAATTGCCCCATGGCCAGGTACCAGATAACCAGAGGCAAACCTTATGACCAGAGCCAGCTGATATTATGCAAATTAGCCAATACTGAACTTGTTTACCCTGCATCACCCTTTTCTTCCTGCAGAAACCACAAAAAAGGTGCTTGTTCACAGTGTCCCATTCTTCCTCTGCCTCATGCTTCCCTCACTCCCAGGGAGGCAAGGCTGTGTTTTTCCCAGGGAAATGTGAATAACAAAACTATGAAACTCTCTCTGGTTTCTCTCTTTTGATGTGCATCCGGCCTCACCATACCTCACTCAGGGTAACATGGTTAACACTACCTCTTCATCTTCTCAAAGAGAAAAGGAATATACAGACAAGACAGGTGAATTGCCTAAGGTCTCATAGGTAGTTCTTGGCACAGGTGGGTCCAGAACTCAGATTTCTGATTATAACCTCCTAGTTTACTGTCCTTTTCTTTAAGCTTCACGTGAAAAGTAGTGATCACCAGAGAATAAAAACATAATAAAATAGTTATAATATCCCTAATTTATTGAGCACCTACTGGAACTTTTTTATTGTGTTTGCCACTGTATATACACAATAATTCTCCAAGTTGTATATTATAAATCATTTTTGTACTTTAGAAAACTGAGACAGAAAGGGGAATGACCTTTTGATCATGATGCCACTTTCTACTTCATCATATAAAAAGCGACTCACAGAGTCACAATTCAAATACTGAAGCTTCCAAATCAGTACAACAGCCATCACCTTCCTCAAATGATATGAAGCCCGTTGCTAAAAAATAAAAATAAAAGTATGGGCTACAGTTCAGATATATTTAAAGGCCAACCACTCACAACTGTATAATAAAAATTTGACTTGTCCTGATTTCCCCCAAACGCTAGCTCTAATCATAACTGAAACAGAAAATGTAAGCTTTATATCCTTGTCAGCATGATTCAGTGAAATTAAACCAATCAGCTATAGACAGATCAGCTTAAACAGCTCTACTTGCCCTAAAAAAGAATATTAATGTGTAATAGCCAGTCACAGAAAAGGTCAAAATACCTCCTCCTTCTTGCTTTGTAAATTGTGATGTAACTGCTGTGAGCAGGGCTTCTTATCACTTTTGGCTTGAGATCTCCTGGTTCATGAACCAAGAGTATGCACAAGAAACTTTAAAAATTTTTCTACCTTGCTCTGAATGTATTTTTGACATCATAAAAATCAAAGATCCTTCTTTGTACACTGGAGAAAGAGAAAAAGTCAAAGAGAGAGAAAATAAATAATATAATACTTATGAACTATTTAATTTTAATGGATCCACAGAGGAAAACTAGTATAATTTTACATGAGAATATGTGCTATCTATTCCTCCCTCTTTTCCTTTATTTATATGTATCTTAGAACTCTCTTTTCTTATATTTATTGAATTTTTCTGATATGCCAGGCACTGCTCCAAGTACTTTATCTGTAATCCTCACAACAACCCAATGTTGTATTAGAATTATCCCCATTTTACAGATGAGGAAACGGAGGGACTCAGCTACTAAGCCAAGCAGTGTGGCTCCAGAACCTGCCCTCTGAGCCACTATACTTGTCCTTTTATGTGATGCATGCTAAGAAATCAGATGTATCTGGCATTTTATCCAGTGAAGACATCCAACTAAAATGTTCAGGGAAGACTAGAGATTATAAATAATTTCACCACATTTGTTCAAAATTGTCTCTGTAATATCCCCAAGGTATGTTTCTGCTTTCTGAAAGTCAGAATGGAGAGAAAGCTCTTACTGAACTGTTATTTGAATCTGAGCTACGGACAAAGTGAAAACCAAAGGATTCTCTTAGGAACCAAATTCCCTAGTTATCCGAGGAAGGTGGAGGTGGACTTTGGAAGAATACGTTTTCTCTCCCATGACACTGGAAAGACTATTGCTCATTTCAAAGCTGAGAGTAAAGTCATGCTCGATATTGATGCAGATTGGATTATAGCAGATTTGTGGGTATGGATTTTTCATTGGGAATGTAATCAATCTTTAGAAAAGACAGCTGTCTTTGGAGTAAGGAGCCAATTTCGCTTGTGCCTACTTACTTGGGCTGTGGTTTTCTCCTCTGAGTTTTTAAATTGTTAAGATTCAATAAATTATAGAAGATGGTGGAAAACTGAAATATAAAGAACCAAATAGAGGACCTAATGGCTATGGGAAGTTTCTCTTTGGCCTAGAGGTGATACCGAATTGTGACAGAAAGGGAAACAAGGTGATAAACACCAAGGAGAGAGAGGAATACATTCTCAGGCAGCGTCAAAGAGGCTTTCTAGGTACAATTGCTTTGACCCAGCTGCATGCAATTCCTGAGCTGTTAAGTGTGGAGTTTCTCAGGAAGCAAACTTGCCTCTAACTGCTCTTGCTTTGCTCCTCTTTCAGCTTTTGCAAGACTTGAGGATAACTGGGCAATTTAATAGCCAGTAAGAGTTCTCTTCACAAAAAAAGAAGTAAATAGTTTTCTACAAAAATACGGTAGCTCTGCCTACATTCAGATTCTCTCTAGGGTAGGAGTCAGCAAACTACAGCCCAGAGACCAAACCAGCCCTCTTCCTGTTTTGGTAAATAAAAAGTTTTATTGGAAGACAGTCATACCTATTTGTTTACCAATGACTCAATGCGATTTACTAATGCTGTTTCAACAACAGCAGGGCTGTGAAGGTGAAACAGAAATCGTATGGGCCGCAGAGCAAAAGTACTTACTGTGGAGCTCTTTTTAGAATAAGTTTGCTGACTCCCGCTTTAGGAGATCTTAAAGGTAACTGGCTCGAGGGATTCCTGTATTACTTGTCCTCCTGAACTGCAGAGGTACCAACATGGTCAGTGGCATCCTCTCAATACTTACTCACTCGTAGTCCAAGGGTATTGTCAAGATCAAACAAGTCTCAGGGGGAATATACGTTCTTTCCACTACACAAGGCCTCCAACTACCGTATCACCTGATTATCCTTCTTTCTGCAGTTTGCTACACAGTGCTTACATCTCTGATATTACCTCAGCTCCGACAAGAGATGCAGGGATGTGATTTATAGCAAAGCAAGCAATCATAAAAAATACCCCCAATGAGCCTCAGTGTAGCTCAAATATTTATGCAAACTTTCATGATAACTCATGTTAACCAGTTTGGTGAAATATTATTAGATAGAAAGTAACCCACTTTTCCTTCACTCAACAAGCAGTCTTGTTACAAAATTATATAACGTGCCTTAATTAGCAGAAATTATTCTATAACAATATAGCAAACTTTAAGTAGGTAGACTAAATTTAGACACTAAAAATTTATAGGGAACCATCATTAGGAAACCCATACATGGCATCCACAGCTGTTGACTGATACTCTATTCCCTTTTCTTAAAATCAAGTCACTTCTTGCTGCTTGCACCTTCTGTTTCCCAGGACTCTTCCTCAGACACAAGATCTTACAAATACTAGGAAGTCTTTCAATTCTTCCTTAAACAAATATTCATTACTCCTCTGCTCTTCAAACAAGGCTTTCAATTTATTTCCTCCCCTTATTTCTGTCTTTGCTAAGATTTCGCTAGGAAGCAACTGGCCTAGTCTTCTATGTTGCCTGTTCAGTTTCCTCCTCAGAGGTGGGCTTTTAAACCCCAGGAAAAGGAGCACTCCATGAATTCACCATCAGATCCTTGGTGAAATGCACAAAATCCCTTTTATTGTATATAGTTACACTCTTGTCTTTTCTATCTTTTTGTTTAACCTTTTATCTTCTCTGGAATGCTGTTCCATAGTCAAGTTCTGGGTTATCGCCCCATTGGTTAGATAATTTTATTGATCAAAATAAGAAGATAAGCTTTTATTTTAATGGAATGAAATGCAATATATCTAAAAAAAAGCAGATACAAAAATACTAGAGTGTCCCACTTACTAGAGTACACACAGTTTTAGATATCATTGCACGTGTATTATACTGTATGTTTTATACATACACACGTATATAATGGCTATAATGTAAAATAATATTTTTTTGGCTAACATCAAATATATTTAGAAGCTACTGTTCAGGTGTCTTTCCTCCCCTTCCTACTTTATTTTTAAAAGTTCTTCTTTCAGTTCATCATTACATTAGGAGTTATATTAGATGAGTCAGGCTTTAAGACTCCAGATAATATTTGAGAGCCAAAAATCACCCTTGAAGATTACTTTGTTATTTTAACTGTTCCTTTAGATCAATTTAGTTGAACAACTGTTATATCTGTTTTTGGCCCAAACACAGGAGGAAACTTTTACAATGTGAAATAAATTGCCACCGAAGTGCTAGAAATTTAATTACTAATTAAGGTCTTTATATTTATAAATTAATCATGTAATGGCTACCTCAGTATCATTCTAAAATGAACATTGATTTAACATTTGTAACTCTCTTATTCATAATGCACAGGCTTAATTAGATCACTGTTTTTAAGCAACTAAGTAAATTATTCTTTGAAACTGAAGTAATATATTTGAGAAGGAAGTTTAAACAAATAATATTTCCAAAGAATTGAAAAGAGCATTATTTCCACTGATGTAGAAATCCACAGTCTCTCTCAACTATTGTAGATAATGACAATGACAATCCAGTCAAATGAACTTAATTACATTCTGATACTGTAGTAATTTGTGGTTCATGAGACAATGCACAGCTAAGACTCTGGCTTTTATGAATACCTTTTATCATTTGCTCCTAAAACTCCAATTAAGTTACTTGGTAAAACTGTATTTAAAAAAATTTGTCAATAACATAATGAGTTTTCTATCACTTAAAAAATTCTTTGTTTTCTTTTTCAAATAGATCACAGTACAATCCTAACTTTTATCTTCACATTTTCAAGACCCACATTTGTCATTCATCAGTGACATTATTGAATCTTGTTCTCTTTGTCTGAATGTAACTTGAATTAGATGATTTCTGGGGACCCTTTCAATTTTTAAAATGTTTAATCTAACTCATAAGACACTATGACCTGGATCTGCCTGTCTCTGTAAACTGCCTAATGCCACTCGCTACCTGAGTCATGAGGCCCCAGTCATGGATTGGCCAACATCCCCAACAGACATCAAGCTGCTCCCCACGTGATGCCCTTGCCCAGGTTCTTCCATTCATCTTGAGCATTCTTTCCTTGGTCCACCTTGCTAGATCCTGCATATGAACCAGACCTCACCTAAATGCATGCCCTTCAAGAAAGCTTTCATCGATCTTCCTTACTTAAGTAGGCCCCACCCTACTCTCTATCCTAAGACCTTGTCTCCTATTTTCCTTCCATACATCAGAATATGCCCCCTATTCCCCAACAATGTAATTTTGTCTTACTAGGATGTAAGTTCCATGAGAACAAAAAACTTTTCTATATTATTTTATCATTATTTTCTCATCAGAGAGCATGGTTTTTGGTATGTAGGATAGCAATAAATTTTTGTTTAAATAAGTTATTGAAGTAATCATTGAATTATGTAATTTAACAATGTTAATGCCTTTGAAAGTTAAATTCCTTTGAAAAATCTTTTTAAAGGTATTCCTTCTATGATGCCTATCTC
This sequence comes from Hylobates moloch, assembly GCF_009828535.3. Taxonomy (NCBI): domain Eukaryota; kingdom Metazoa; phylum Chordata; class Mammalia; order Primates; family Hylobatidae; genus Hylobates; species Hylobates moloch. Next base: position 86,555,916 of record NW_026652277.1, on the reverse strand, counting down.
CTGCTCTCAGATCCAGATTGGAGGATAGGATTTTACAATTGTCTCTTTATCCTATAATATTCAGTGACCAAATGTTAAATCAAGATGCCGACTATTTCCTTATTCATTTTGCAGTCATCTAGTCATAGGCTTTCTTCCTTCTTTATTGTTTCATTTTCAAAGTAGCCTCCTAATTAATTTATTTATTAATATTGGCAGTAAGCTCTTATTATGTATTAAGCATTATTCTAAATGCAAGAACAATAGCAATTAATAAAACAGACAAAAATCTTTGCTTTCATGAAGTTTCCACTCAAGTTTCTAAACATAAACTTCCTTAAAGAGTAAGAATACATGTTATTAGCCTTTATTTCCCTAGAAGCATCTGGTATGATGTCTTGCACATAATGAACAATCAAAAAATGTTTTTTTAAATAAGATGAGATGTTAGCCAGAGTAATTATGCAAGTTAAAAAAAAGCACACAAATTGGAAAGAAAAAAGTAAAATTACCTTTGTGAAAAATGGATATAATATTGTATGTAGAAAATTCACTGAGATTCTACACTCACACACCCTGACAAAATTGTTAGAACTAACATATAAATTTGACAAAGCAACATAATATAAAGTCAGCACATAATAATAATCAGTTGTATTACTGGACACTAACAATAAGCAATCTGAAAAGGTAATTACAAAAGCACATTTATTGACAACAGGATCAAAAAGAATAAGATACTTAGGAATTAACCTAGAAGGGGAAAGATTTCTACAATAAAAATTATAAAAGCATTATCAAAGGGAATTAAAGAAGATATAAATAAATATAGACACATCTTATGTTCATGGGTTGGAAGACTTAATATTAATAATGTTAATACTACTCAAAACAATCTACGGATTCAGTGCAATTTCTGTTAAAATGCCAATGATTTTTTTGCAGAAATAAAGAAATAGAAAAACTCATCCTAAAATGCATATGCAATCTCAAGGAACCCTGATCAGCCTAAACAATCTTGAAAAAGAAGAATAAAGCTGGAGGATTCACCCTTAGTGATTTCAAAACTTACTACAAAACTACAGTAACCCAAACAGTGAGGTACTGGCATAAAGACAGATATATAGTCCAATGGAATAGAATAGAGACCAGAAATAAACTCTCACATATATGGTCCAATAATCTTTGACAGAATGTCAACTTATTCAATGGAGAAAGGTCATCTTTTTTAACAAATAATCCTAGGAAAACTGGATATCTATGTACAAATTAATAAAGTTGAATCCTTATATAACACTGTATTTAAAAAATAATTAAAAATGGATCAGAGACCTAAATTTAACACCTAAAACTATCAAATTATAAGAAAAAAACGTAGGGCAAAGGGTTCACAGCATTCAATTTAAAAGTGATTTCTAATGTAGATGACGGGTTGATGGGTGCAGCAAACCACCATGGCACAGTTATACCTATGTAACAAACCTGCACGTTATGCACATGTATCCCAGAACTTAAAGTATAATTAAAAATAAATAAAATAAAATAAAAATAATGAAATAAAATACAAAAGAGTTGATGTCAAAAAATAAAATAAATAAAAGTGATTTCTTAGATATCACTTTTAAGATATTATTTTAAAGATATACTTTTAAAACATCTTTTTAAAAAGGCATAGGCGGGCCAGGCGCAGTGGCTCATGCCTGTAATCCCAGCACTTTGGGAGGCCAAGGTGGGCAGATCACGAGGTCGGGAGTTCGAGGCCAGCCTGGGCAACACGGTGAAACCCTGGCTCTATTAAAATACAAAAAAAAAAAAAAAAATTATCCAAGCATGGCAGCGTATGCCTGTAATCCCAGCTACTCAGGAGGCTGAGGCAAGAGAATCGCTTGAACCCAGGAGGTGGAGGTTGCTGTCAGCGGAGATCATGCCATTGAACTCCAGCCTGGGTGAAAGAGCAAGACTGTCTCAAAAAAATCAATAAAGTAAAACAAAATAAAATAAAGAGGAATAGGCAACAAAAGAAAAAATTAAACTTCGTGAAATTTTTGAAATCTGTGTACATTAAAATACACTATCAACAGACTGAAGAGGCAAAAAAAAATGGAATAAAATATTGCAAATCATATATTTTATATAAAAAAATCTAGAATATATAGAGTACTCCTAAAACTCAACAGTGAAAAGGAAACAACCTGGTTAAAAAATCAGCAAAGAACTGGAATAAACATTTCTCCAAAGATGACATACAAATGGCTAATGAGCACATGAAAAGATGCTCAACAATATAAATCATTAGAAAAATGCAAATAAAAGGAGACACTGGCAACCAAAACAAAGATGGCCAAAAGGGATCACATCAGATTTAAAAGCTTCTGCACAGCAAAGGTTACAACCAACAAAGTGAAGAGACAACCCACAGAACGGGGGAAAATATTTGCAAAGTACTCCTGTGACAAGGGATTAATAACCAGAATACATAAAGATTTCAAACAACTCTATAGGAAAAACATTTAATAATCTGACCAAAAAAATGGGCAAAAGATTTGAATAGACATTTGTGAAAAGAAGATATAAAAGTGGCAAACAGGCGAACAGGGCTGAACCTAGTCATTTGACACTGTCTCACTTGTATCAATAAACAGACATATGCTCCACTAAAAAAAAAAAAAAAAAAAATGTGCTCAACATCACTGATCATCAGAGAAATGAAAATCAAAACTACAATGAGATATAATCCCACCCCAGTTAAAATGGCTTGTATCCAAAAGACAGACAATAACAAATGCTGGTGAGGATGTAGAGAAAAGGAAACCCTGGTACCCTGTTGGTGGGAATGTAAATTAGTACAATCACTATGGAACGTTTGTAAGTTTCTCAAAAAATTAAAAATTGAGCTACCATATGATCCAGCAATCCCAGTACTGAGTATATACCCAAAACAAAGGAAATCAGTATATCAAAGAGATATCTGCACTCCTATGTTTGTTGCAGCATTGCTTAAAATAGCTAAGATTTGGAAGCAAATTACGTGTTCATCAACAGATAAATGAATAAAGAAAATATTGTACATCTACACAATAGAGTACTATTTAACCATATAAAAGAATGAGATCCAGTCATTTGCAACAACATGGATGGAACTGAAGATTACTACGTTAAGTGAAATAAGTCAGGCACAGAAAGGCAAATATCACATGTTCTCACTTATTTGTGGGATTTAAAAATAAATCATTTGAACTCATAGACATAGAAAGTAGAAGTATTGTTACTAGAGGCTGGGAAGAGTAGTGGGGGTTGGAGGGGAGTTGGGGATGGTTAATGGGTACAAAAAAAAGAATAAATAAGACCTACTATTAGGGTGACTATAATCAATAATAATTGTATTCTTAAAATAACTTTAAAATATAATTGGATTATTTGTAACACAAAGGATAAATGCTTGAGAGAATGGATACCCTACTCTCAATGATGTGCTTATTTTAAGAGTTAAAGAATGAAGAAAGAAACACAAAAAGTGACTCAGCAGTGAAATACTGTTGAGGACTTGTGGCCAATTTCAGTCAGGAGCACTCTCTTACAGACTAAGAGTATTTATTGGTTTCAGGGTGAGAGAGTTATCTTGCAACCCAGGCCTGGAATGTTTCTGTGTGGGGGAGAAGTTTATGGTGGAGTTGGAACGTCTGAGGGGAGGTTATCTTGGGGCTGACATCTCTCTGACCAGAGGGGAGGTTATCTCAGGGCAGGCCTGTCTCTGGTGGGGGAGGGGTTTATCTTATGGTTGGAATGTTTCTGGTCACAGATGTTATGTGTGACTTATGGTCAAGCTGACCTTAGCCATTAGGCTGATGCCCTTTGGATTTAGGCAGTTTTTGATCGAGGTGAACTTTAAAATGGCAGTGCTTGTCCAAGATGGCGACACTCCTGCTCTGTCAATCCATCCCTATAGTTATAAAAAGGACCAGGGGGCGTGTTCTTTCTGGCTACTTCCTGCTGATGAGGGGATGGAGAGTTTCCACTGTTGGTGGAAATGTAAAAATAGTACATCCACTGTGGAAAGTAGTACGCAAGTTCCTCAAAACATGAAAAATAGAATTACCATATTATGCAGCAAGTTCACATCTGGATATATACAAAAAGATGGAAGCAACAGAAGTATCCATTGAAAGATGAATAGATAACAAAATGTTATATATACATACAATGGACTATTATTCAGCCTTAAAAAGGAAGGAAATTTTGACACATGCTACAAGATGGATGAACTTTGAGGACATCATGCTAAGTGAAATAAGCCAGTCGCAAAAAGACAAATACTGTATTATTCCACTTATATGAGTGTATTCGTTAAGGTTCTCCAGAGGAGCAGAACTAATAGCATACATGTATATATCAAAGGGAGTTTATTAAGGAAAATTGACTCTCAGGATCACAAGGTGAAGTCCCACAATACATTGTCTGCAAGCTGAGGAGGTAGGAAAGCAGTAGTGGCTCAGTCTGAGTCCAAAAGCCTCAAAAGTAGGGAAGCCAACAGTGCAGCCTTCTGTCTATGGCCAAAGGCCTGAGAGCCCCCGGCAAACCATGGGTGTAAGTCCAAGAGTCTAAAGGCCAAATAACCTGGAGTCTGCTGTCCAAGGGTAGGAAGCATCCAGCATGGGAGAAAGATGAAAGCCAGAACTCAGCAAGCCAGTTTATCCCTTCTTCCTCTGTCTGATTTGTTCTAGCCACACTGGCAGCTGATTGGATGGTGCCCACCCACACTAAGGGTGGGTCTTCCTCTCCCAGTCCACTGACTGTAATGATAATCTCCTCTGGCAATACCCTCAGGGATACACCCAGAAACCACACTTTACCCGCTATCTAGGCATCCTTCATCCTTCAAATCCAATCAAGTTGACACCTAATATTAACCATCACAACGAGGTAGCTAAAGTAGTCAAAAATCATACAGACAGAAAGTAGAATGGTGGTTTCCAAGGGCTGAAAGGGGGCGAGAAATGGGGAGTTATTGTTTCATGGGTTCAGAGTTTTAATGTTATAAGAAGAAAAGAATTTATAAAGATGAATGGTAATAATGGTTGCAGGAATATTCTGAATGTATTTAATACCACTGAACTATATACTTCTAAATGTCCAACAACAATAGACTGGATTAAGAAAATGTGGCACATATATACCATGGAATACTATGCAGCCATAAAAAATGATGAGTTCGTGTCCTTTGTAGGGACATGGATGAAACTGGAAAACATCATTCTCAGTAAACTATCGCAAGGACAAAAAACCAAACACTGCATGTTCTCACTCATAGGTGGGAATTGAACAATGAGAACTCATGGACACAGGAAGGGGAACATCACACTCCGGGGACTGTTGTGGGGTGGGGGGAGGGGGGAGGGACAGCATTAGGAGATATACCTAATGCTAAATGACGAGTTAATGGGTGCAGGAAATCAACATGGCACATGGATATATATGTAACAAACCTGCACATTGTGCACATGTACCCTAAAACCTAAAGTATAATAAAAAAATAAATAAATAAATAAACAACAACAAAAAAATAAGAAGTAAATTTTGTATTATGTGTATTTTACCACAATAAAAAATAAATTATGAAAAATAACATAATAAAACATAACAAAATCAAATTGAAACTGCTAATCTTGCAAACGGAGATCAAACAGCTTCAAATGAGGTTTGGAGAGCCATGGCTCAGATTAACATATAGGATATTGTTTTTCACTTTTCTCATCACCACCTCCCTCCATTCATCCCCTTCCAGCACATATAAAAACACTGAATATCAGGCCAGGCACGGTGGCTCATGCCTGTAATCCCAGCACTTTGGGAGGCCGAGGCGGGGGGGATCACCTGAGGTTGGGAGTTCAACACCAGCCTGACCAACATGGCAAAACCCCGTCTCTACTAAAAATACAAAATTAGCCGAATGTGGTGGTGCATGCCTGTAATCCCAGCTACTTGGGAGGCTGAGGCAGGATAATCTCTTGAACCCGGGAGGCAGATGTTGCGGTGAGCCGAGATTGCGCCATTGCTCTCCAGCCTGGGCAACAAGAGCGAAACTGTCTCGAAAAAAATTAAAAAATTTAAAAAAATTAAAAAATGAAAACATTGAATATCTCATTAAATATAGGGCCCTGTACCTTCCGCTTCCACCATGGCTTTATTTCTGTTCTTACTGCCACAACTCAACCCAAATTCTAGATCCCTTTGGCTCATTCTCAATCTCTATAGCAAAATAACTTTCAGTGTGTCCAGTTCTTCCCATCCATTTTATACTGTGTTATCAGATTAATGTTCCTGATTCCTAGTTTTCATCACTTTAGTGGTCTTCCCAATATCTTCAGTATCTTTCTACTGCTTGTCTAATTCTGTGTACACCTTAATCTATTGATCAAGAGTCCCCAAAGTATAATCTGAAATTATTTTTTTCTTTGTTTTTAGAGACAGAGTTTCACTCTGTTGCTGAGGCTGGAGTGCAGTGGTACAATCATAGCTCTCTGTAACCTGGAAGTCCTGGGTCAAGCGGTTCTCCCACCTCAGCCTTCCAAGTAGCTAGGACTATTAGCACACACCACCACGCCCAGCGAATTTTTAAAAAATCGTTTCCTAGAGAAAGGATATCACTATGTTGCCCAGGCTGGTCTCTTTAAGTCCTGGACTCAAGTGATCCTCCCATCTTGGCCTCCTAAATTGCCAGGATTACATGTGCAAGCCACTGTACCTGGTCTGAAATTACTTTTTAAGCTTACATTTTACCATTTTTCTTTGAATTTTTTTGTAATCTATCTAACTAGAACTACATTACCCAATCCTCTTCTGACTGACCTCTCATAACACACACTCATGTACACATACACATTTTTAAAATTCCCATTGGAAAAATAATAACTGTATTTATTAAAGACACAGGTACCACATTGCTTGCCTCACAGAGTTGTTACTAGAATTAAATGACTTGGTACATGCAAAGCTCCTATAACAGTGAGTGGCTGAAAATATACTCTTAAGAAATACTACATAGTGTCAAAATTCTACTAATTTTTAAGAAATGGGAAGCCTCTTTAACCTCCCCAAATGGTTGTGATCTTTTCTTTGAATCTTTCTGGTATTTTGTGGGCCATCTCATGGCATTTAATATGTTCTCTCTCATTTTTTCTCAAACCTGTGATGCCCTTTTCTTATTAAATATTAAGTTCCTTAAAATTAGATAATCTGTATAACTAATCTTTATATACAGTTTCTAAAATAATAGCTGGTACTTACTTAGAGGTTAATACTAAATTTTTAAATAAATAACTTTACTGTTACTGGAAAAAGAACTTGTTTTGTATATTTATAAACTTTCTGTGTTCTATATCTTACCTACATATATTTTAAATCAGTGGTTCTCAATGGCAGATTGGAGATCCTTTATTTACAAATTATTTTCATAATAATACTAAGACATTGTTTGTCTTTTTCATTCTTATTCTCTCACAACTATTCAGCGAAGTTTTCCAGAGACTACATGATATGTGATAATGTTGATAATGTGATAATAGAACAGATTGAATGCAAAAGCAAGTATGAGAACTGTCTTCCCTTAAACATTTAAAGAAGCATTTATATCTTTAGAAACACCACACTTCAGAAGAGATGCTTTAATTTGTTTAATTTAATTTCAGACTGCTTTAGTTTGGTTAATTCCATGGGCTTAAAACCCGCTATCTGGTTATTGGTGTCCACAAAACAAGTGCTGAAGACAAAGATGAGCAGGAGTACCACCATAAGAATTCATTTAGGAGAGGTGCACTTTGGTCATGAAAAAAAGGAAAAGGATATTTGGAAGAAGCAAAAGTTGTGAAAAATAATCAGTGTTATATCAAAATGCTTGGGTTATACTCTGATTTTCTACCTCTAGGTCATTTCAATCCTAAAATTTTCTAAGGCATTATGCGCAATTGGATTAACAATGAGTTTGAAATCAGAGAAGGTATAAGCTGGAATTGTGGCTATTTATATTTGGCCAAGTTCTTTAGAATCTTCAATTCTCTGTTTCATTAGTAATTGAAATAATAATAATAATTGTTAACACACATTATTTACTTCCTGCTAAAAGCTTTAGTCTTCATTTAATTTTTAAAACAATAAAAAATAAGACAGGCTTTACTATTATTGTTCTCAATTTACAAGTAAGAAAATTTAATTTTAGAAAGAAAAAGTAACGAGGCAAAGGAAAACAGATGATTAGTCTCTTAGCAGAGATTTAAATCTGTGCAATCTGGGCGGTCTAACTTAAGAACCCTCACTCAAACAGTTAATTATAAAAAGTAAAAATGCATTAATATTTACAAAGCTCATATAAATAAATAAACTGCATTTGTTTCGGAGAAAATCCTTTGAAAACTTAAAAAAAAATGCCTGAATGATAATTATTATGACTTTAAGTTTTCTGTTTATTTCCTGTGATGTCATTTTCTTCCAAAATATAAGTTTATTGATATTTATGCCAGTGATTTTTGTTAATAAAATGCATGGTATATAGGGGGCTTTGAGAAACCTTCCAGGAAAGGAACATTAAGTGTGTGTGTGTGTGTGTGTGTGTGTGTGTGTGTGTGTGTGTGTGTGGTGTGTGTGTGTGTGTGTGTGTGTGTGTGTGTGTGTGTGTGTGTGTGGCGTGGTGTGTATGTGTTTGTGTTTGTGTAATTAATCCAGTTTCTCAAAATGATTCGATAATGGAAACCTTTATATCTATAACACTAATTTCTAAACCAAAGCATTAGTATTCAGCAGAATGCATAAACTAACCTAAGCATTTACCCCATATTATTAAAAACTGTCATAAACAATGTTTTTAATTATTGTATACCTTTCCATTAAGTAGATATAACATGATTCTCACAGTTTTTCTCCTTTACTGGAATATAATTTGATCTTAATTTTCAGCTTTTATAAATAATGCTAATATGAACATCCTTGAGTAGTTTTCCTCTGTATGGGGCATAAACCTTTTATAATAGTTTTTCAGCTCCATTTCAAACCGATTTGTAACAGTAGATGAGAATGTTCATTGTGCTATGTCCTAATTGTCCAGTACTCATTAACCTTACTTAAAAACACACAATTTTGTTTGTTTGATAGGCCTCAGAAATTTGAATTCACTGTTTTTTATCATTTGAGCTTTCTGGTTATAAATGAAGTTAATTTTTTTTTACTTTTATCAATTCGCATTTCCTCTTATGTAGTCTGCCTTTTTTGTATATGTTTATTGACACTGTAGTTTTCTAATTATCTTTATGAGAGATTTATATATACAAATACATTTAGCCCCTTTTAGTCATATATATTTGTATTTATTGCTTTGTAAAACTTTCCTTGTCTATTCATTCTTTGACAGATAATAAATGTGTATATTTATGGGATACAATGTGATGTTTTGATGTATACATACAGTATTGGAAGATACAATTAAGATAATTAATATATTCATCACCATACCAATTAATCCACTTTTGTGGTAATGTTAAGAATCTCTTAGTGATTCTGAAATATAAAATTCATTATTGTTAACTATGAACATGATGCAGTGCAACTAGAACATATTCCTCCTGTCTAACTGAAACTTTTTACCCTTTGATCAACATCTTCCCTTTCTTCCTCCTTTCCCCTACCTCATCCCAAGCCTCTGGTTACTACCTTTTTACTCTCTGCTTCTGTGAGTTCCTCTGTTTTTAGATTTGCCATGTCAATCAGATCATATAAATGAGGTCATACAGACCATATTCGTCTTTCTGTGCTTGCCCTATTTCACTTAGCATAATGTTGTCCAGTTTTATCCATGTTTCCTGAATGACAGAATATCCTTATTGTCTAAGGCTGTATAGTATTCCATCATGCACATATACCACGTTTTTCTTTATCCATTCATTTGTTAATGGACACTTAGATTGCCTCCATATCTTGGCTATAGTGAATAATGCTGAAATCAATATGAGAGTGTAGATATCTCTTCAATATACCAGTTTCAATTCCTTTGGATATATACAGAGAAGTGGAATCTGCTAGATCAAATGGTAATTCTATTTTTAGTTTTTGACTAAACGCTATACCATATTCCAAAATGGCTATTCTTACTAATAGTGTACAAGTGTTCCCTTTTGTTCACATTCTCACCAACACGTTACCTTTCATCTTTTTGATAACAGCCATTCTGAAGGGTATAAAGTCATACCTCACTGTGGTTTTAATTTGTATTTCCCTGATAGTTAGAGACTTTTAAGCATTTTAACATATTTTTGGCCATTCATATTGCTTATTTAGAGAAATGCCTGTTAAGATCTTTTGTCCATCTTTTAATTATTTGATTTTTTGATGTTGACTTGTTTGAGCACCTTACATAGACCCCTTATCAGATGTATGGTTTGCAAATATTTTCCTTCAATACCTGGTTTGTCTTTTCAATCTCTTGTTTTCTTTGCTGTGCAGAAGCATTTTTTATTATGATGCAATCCCATTTGTCTATTTTTGCTTTTGTTGCCTTTGCTTTTAGAACCCTATCAAAGAAATAATTTCCAAGACCAATGTCATGGAGTTTTTTGTGTGTATGTTCTCTTCTAGTAGTTTTACAATTTCAGGTCTTAAATGTAAACATGTTATCTGTTTTAAGTTTATTTTTGTATATGTTGTGAAATAAAGGTCCAGTTTTATTTTTATTCATGTGAATATCATGTTTTCACAACACTATTTATTGAAAACACTGCCATTCCCCCATTGTATGTTTTTGAAACCTTTAATAAAAATCAATCGACTGTGAATAATTAAGTTTATTTCTGCGCTTCCTTTCTTTTCCATTGGTCTATGTCTTTTCCATTAGTCTGCTTTTATGCTGGTGCAATGCTGTTTTGATTACAATAGCTTTATAATATATTATGAAATAAGAAAATGTGATGCCTCCAGCTTTGTTCTTTTAGCTCAAGATTTCTTTAGCTATTCAGGATCTTTTCTGGTATCTGATTGCCTCCTTTTGAGAAGCTAATCAGAAATTCAAAATAGTGCAATCATTGGTATCTTATCTACCTATGACCTGGAAGCCCTCTCCCCACTTCAGGTCTTCCCACTTTTACTTCGAGTTGCCTCACCTTTCCAGACCAAATCAATGTTCAGCTTGCATATGTTGATTGATGTTTCATGTCTCCCTAAAATATATAAAACTAAACTGTGCTCTGCCCACAGAGGGCAATCTGGGTGGTCTAACTTAAGAACCCTCACTCAAACAGTTAATTATAAAAAGTATAAAATTCTTGGATTGTTTATACATTGCTCTCCTTACATTGATATGCATCTTTATAACTATTTTTTTGAGTTTTCTGTAAGATGAATCATTTATCCATTTTATTAGGTTTGGATTTCAGAGATTTATCTTGTTCTTTTATATGGGACATATTTCTCTGTTTCATTTTCCTTGATTATCTGTGTTGGTTTCTGCACATTATGTAAAAGGATCAACTCTTCTGAATTTGTTAGGCTGTGCTTGTGTAGAAGATTATCCTCCCTAATCACCCCAGCCAGATTCTAAGTGCCTCTGAACACTCTTTGCTTGTCCAACCTGATGCCTTTGTTCTTGGTGACACCCAAGAAATTAGAGAATGAAAAGTTGTGCTATTACCTTGAGAGTAGTGTGATAGAAGCCAGTATCTTGAAATGCAGCTGCAGACGCTGGGGTATGAGATGTGCGTTCCACTTTCTCCTCTCCTTGCAGAGAAGCTGAGAAGCAGAGTTTATCTTCTACTTATTCTGCCCCACGCTAAGGAGAGAATCTGAAGCAGATATCTATACTTTTTATCAGACTGCTCATTTTCAACCTGGGGAGATAGCTGCTTAGTGTTTGAAAGTTTGTCACCATTGTGTTATTTGTGGTCTAGGAGACTCAGGAGTGCAGAGCTCTGGCAAATCCCAGAGCCAGGTGACTTAGGAGCCAGTCCTTTGGATGAAGGCTGTAAAAGTTGGGGCACTGCATGCATGCAGAAACTAATTCCAGAGAGAGTCTACAGATCTGGAGGTATTTCTGGGACAAGCCAGGGGAAAAAGTGCTGGGAGTGCCCATTCTCTGGTTCAAGCAATTAGAAGTCTCACACCCTCCTAGCCGGAGGACGCTCCTCATCTGGAGTTATCACTGAAGCCAGGAGAAAAGGCACAAGAAGTGTCTCCTTTCTCCTTCAGGTACATGTAGATTCCTCAGCCTCCCTAAATGAGAAATTGGAGAACTTTATCTCAATAATTTATTTAAGGTGGAAGCCAGAGAAGAGGATGCAGTGATGTCCTCCCTCCTATTCTTGCTGTATGAGACCTCCAGTCACTCTTCATGGAGAGTTTCTAGAGCTGGAATTATCACTGGAGCAAGCCAGGGAAGAAGGTGTGAGGAATAGCATCCGTCCCGTTTATGCTCAAAGGGCTTTATTCTTTATTTGCTAGGTAAGCTTCCAAATAGTGACTCATTGGAGGCAAGAACAACAGGGAACTAATAGGAAAGCATGTGGTCAAATCTTTTTCAGGAGAAAAGTAGAAGCTAGGCTGATACCAGGGTCTGCAGCAGCTGGGAGTGCTCATATGGTTCAAAACCCCTTTGTTCTTTGTGATTGAAGGAAATCCTTCAATGTCCTACTCTTGCCTTTCCTCAAGCATAATGATTTAAGATCCAAGCCCTTTGGCAGGGACTTTAAAAGTTGGGTACTACATGTTCCTTCACCCTTCAACAAAGAGGTGGGAGTTGGGGTTTCCTTCTCAATTATAAGGTGCTGTGCTCAGGGTGGAGTTTCATGTATGAGTGTTTCTTCACTTTTTCTGCTCATTTTGATATGGATGTTTTCTCAGGCTTTCTTTGTGTAGGAGTCTTTCAACTGCATTCTGGCTTTCTGTCTGAGGGAACTGATCCCTGTGTAGGTGTTTACTTGATGTGTCTGTGGGAAGAGAAATGGTCAGGAGCCTCCTATTCTGCCATGTTTCTGAATTCTCTCTCCTCTTGTCAATTAATTTTGTACTGTGTGTTTTAATTTGTAGAATTGTGTGTGAGTTAGTTCTGCATTTCTCACTACGTTTTTTTCTATTGCTCTTATAAAGTTGACCCTATAGTCACTATTCACTTCCCTTTTCTAGTACAATTTTGAAATCTCATCATTTAGTTAATAATTCTAAAACTAGTATAAAAAATAAAATAAAATAAGGCAAAACCCCAAGAGAAAGCAACAATACTAGCCACTAATTTGGTTCCTTATATGTGCTAGACACTCTTCAAGATCTGGGGTTGTAGAAATAAATCTGATATTATCTGTCCTCAGGCCATGTAAATTCTAAAGAAAGAAAGAACAAAGTATTTAATAACATCAAAATGATTTTAAATTCATTACTGTATTAGTATATCTGTGTTGCTACTTTCACTTGAATATATTTATATTGTACTTCCAAATCTGCTATTAGCCATAGATGAGATCCTTGTGGGTTTTGATATACAGGTGATTATCATTATTCACAGTACCTATGTTCTTTAAGGTCACTGTGAACAATGAATAAGCAAATATTGAGTCAGTGACTCTAGGAAAAATAAAAGGTTAGGTTTCTGAAAGCTTCAGGCACCATATTTTCATCAGTCAGTTTATAACGTTGTTTCATGTGTTTTTATGTTTAAAGACACCTTATTTAGCATATATTATTGATTCACCAACAGTAAACTCATGGCCAACGGCACTATGACTTATGCCTGAACAAATCTGATCTAACATATGTATTTCCTCTATAAGGTACATCATAGCCTTTTTGTGCATAGCAACAGTAAACCATACTTCAGCACTACATTTTGGGATCATTTTAAATAGTGAAGTCACTAACAAAAAACCACAAAAATGAAAAAAAAAGGTATTAAATACCCCACAAAAAGCACACTTGTTTACAATATGAGAGCTGAAACAAGAAGGCAGAGCCTTTCCTTGTTTAACCTCAGCCAGGAATGTGCATGTTGTGTGACTCAAAATTTTTGCCACTCTGTGCACATCTGCAAACTATCACAAAACATGGCAAGCATTGATTTGGGGGTTACAAATACATTTGAGTTAATAGGCAAATTTGCAAAGACAAAATCAAGAACAATGACAATTGACTCCACTCAAGTTTCATCCAGCCAATTTATTGGACTTTATTGTTTTTTTTTTGGAGACAGTTTCTCCTTTTGTCACCCAGAATGGAGTGCAGTGGTACAATCATGGCTCACCACAACCTCAAATTGCTAGGCTTAAGCAATCTTACCACCTCAGCCTCCTGAGCACCTGGGACTACAGGCACAAACCGCCACGTGCAGGTGATTAAAAAAAATTTTTTTTCTAGAGATGGGGTCTCATTATGTTGCCAACGGTGGAACATTCTTATCAATTTATCATCAATATTTTCAATTGATTCTTTTATTTTCTGTGTATCTAATCACGTATTATAGAAAGAATAGTGATCTCATCTCATCATTCCCATTGACATTTCAAATTAGTTTCCATTCTGTTATCAAAAGTAATATATTTAGTCACTATTATTTCAATCTTGTCAATTACATTTTATAACTTCACTGTGTCTTTTTTATTAGCTTTAAAAAGGCCTACTTGTGTTTCTGTCAGTTTTTGACTTATTTTTCCGAAATATGATCTTAATGTGATCAGCACATTTTGCTTTTCCTTTTACCCAATGTAGTGTTCTATCAAGGAGATAGACTGCTAGCATTGATGCAATGCTTGTTCAGTTTTGTGCATGAGTTGACAAGATTTCTATATTTATCATCCATGCTCAAGCAGCAATCCTTGAGACTATGACAAATTAAAAGGAAAAAAACGAGTGGATTCTAATGTTGTCAGCATCAACGTTTTAAAGTAAAATATGCCTGTGAGGAACTTATCCATACAACTGTACTGGGGATGGCTAACTTGATCTGAGATGGCACCACCAAGGTTGCCATCATATTACTAGGATAATATTCATGGCTTGTGGCAGGTATTGTTGAAACTGATGAATGTGTTCAAGCCACCCTGTCAGATGCAGTTTCCTTTTCCCCAAATGTCTGCCATTTACATTTTCATCATTGTTACCGAAAGTCCCTTCCCCGATTGCCTTTGTCCATCACCCTCATGACCAACCCCAAGGCTTTACTCACAACTAATTAAAGAACTACAAAGCTTTTTCTCTCACTTTTAATAAGCTAAAAAAAAATTGCATTGCACTCCTTTCTTAAATTGGGAATATTTTCATGGAAAATACTACACTTCTTATGGTAAGTTTAAAAGAATTGAGAAATAACTGTTTTTAGTAACTTGGTGTTGAGGTTTAAAATCTTGATGACTAGGAATAAGTGATATGCAAAAAAACAAATGAAATGATTAGTATATGTTGCTTAATTTTTTGACATATAAAAGTTGTCATTTTATATCTCAGAATTTTGTTGCAACATTTTTAGAAAATGCTATATTTTTACATGAATAAAAATCAAGGCTAGTGAGAACACTGTGAAAATTCAGGTGATTTGTTTAGAATGGCCCTCTAAAATCAGGCTGCCTCATTGATTGAAAGCCTGAGTTTTTCCTCATTGTCTCCATAGGGTGCTTTCTCATACTTCTATTCAGAGATCATTCAAGCATAAAGAATACCAAATAACTTCAGAACTCATATTAACTCGCTGATGTGCAGGTAAAAGAAAAATGAATGATAAGCCCTTGGTGCAAATCAAGTGGTTCTGAACTAAATAATATTTGCACCACAGTTATACAAAAAATACATATATAATAGCTAACGTAAATTATTTAAGCCATATCATGTATCTAAATGGAGTTAGCAGGATGAAGTTGGTGGGATGATGTATTTTATGGTTTAAATTATTAATCTAAAAGAGTATTCAGTGCTCAAGTCATCAGTTGGATGCTATTACTTATATTTCTTCCAAGAAACACACACACACACACACCACTACACACATTGAATCATCCGGAATCAGCAGTCTCAAAATATCTTTCTTCTGATATTTTGAACGGCTGATTCTTTTTCCGCAAAATGACACTGCGATAATCTACTCCCATTTCTTTTTTCTTGTCTTTCTCTGTTTCATGTGAACTAGAAATGTGCTGCTCTTGCCACCATCATGCAGTTTCCCTGTGGTCTCAGCCCTCATTGGATCGCTGCTTAGTCAACTCCCTTCTCATTTTTTTTTTGCTAACCTCATTCTCATTTAATCAGCTGAATATCCCTTCTGTTCTCTACAAAATTGTTCTTTCAACAACTTTCTTGCCTTTGAATACAACAATACTATAATTAATGTATTTGCTTCCCACATCTTCGCCAATTTATAACTCTAATTTCTTCTCAAATTCAGGTGCCAATTTACCATTTCCAATCATTCCTCCATTCTTAAAGCTTTACTGATTGACTTTGTTCCTCTAGCCAACAAGTTGTCCACACATTTGAGTTCAATGAGAAATATTTATATTTAGATTTATTACTATTTGGAGCTGTATTAGCATTCTTCAGTTATTTCAACTCTGTACTTCTGATCCAATTATACAGTAACTTGAGGGAAAAGACCAGTTTTTCTATTATTTTCTGGTTCTTATAGCATTTGTCACAAGTATTATACATAAGATATTCTGCATGTCTACGGAATGAATGATGTGTTAAAATATCCAATGATGTATTTGTAAATATCCCATTTTTTTCAAAGCAGCATTTGAGATGGCACTTGTACTAAGTGGAATCCCAGGTGGGTATTTGGAAATATGTGTCTCTTTATACATATGTTGGTATATTTATTTTAACAGTGTATTATAATTAATTTTAGCAATATCCAGCCACTTTTGCATCAGAAATAATTAAGTCAAGAGGATAAAAAATAATCAATCAATGTCACCATAAGATTAAGACTAAAGATAATTGTGCAACTATTTATAGCTTAAGTTGTGTGGCCTGTTTTTTTGTTTGTTTTTATTTTACTTTAAGTTCTGGGATACATGTGTAGAACATGAAGGTTTCTTACATAGGTATACATGTGCCATGGTGGTTTGCTACATCTATCAACCCATCGTCTAGGTTTTAAGTCCCTGCATGGATTAGGTATTTGTCCTAATGCTCTCCCTCCCCTTGACCCTATTCCCTGAAAGGCCCCGGTATATGACGTTCCCCTCCCTGTGTCCATGTGTTCTTGTTGTTCAACTCCCATTTATGAGTGAGAACATGCAGTATTTGGTTTTCTGCTCCTGTGTTAGTTTGCTGAGAATGATGGTTTCCAGCTTCATCCATGTCCCTGCAAATGATATGAACTCATTCTTTTTTATGGCTGCATAGTATTCCAGGGTATACGTGTGATGTGGCCTGTTTTAAAAGATCTTTTTTTCTTCCCTTCAATCTTCAGAAGTTTTTTTCACTAACAGATTTGTTTAATTTAATGAACATTAATTAAGAAATTACTTAAGCTCTCTGACTCTGTTTTCCTCAACTGTAAGATGTGTTAGGCAATGAGGATAATACATGAGTAAAACAGAGCACTGCCTTCAAGATGTTTATCTACTAAGGAATTCAAGATGAGGTGGGAATATGCATACTTTTTTGATCTATGAATTCACTTTCTCGGTATTTTTTTAATTAAATAATCCCTAATGCATGCAAATATTTTCATTTCATGGTTGCAAACATATTCACTTAAACTTCTTTTGAATGTTAGAATAGCAATCTTGACTATTCAGAGTAATAATTAAATGTTAACTGAGCAATAAATTGTAGAAGGAAAGATATTTCTTAGATTTAATGTCTTTTCTTGTATTCATTCTGAAAGACATTAAGCATTTTGATCCAACCCAATGGCTTCAATTTCTAGGCTCATCCCAAAGTAATGCATACAATTAGCTCCAAGCTGCACAAAAGCCCATTTCATACTCACCAAAGCTGTTAGCCTATGCTTAAGTTTGGAAGTTCGCCCTCTCATCACTTCTTTCTCTCATTTGCTTCTTATAATAAATATTATTTTTATGATAATAAAAATCTTACATTTAGAATAACAGGCCTGATGTTAGTAATTAAATTAAAAAATAAAATTTCCTCTTTATCAGTCACGACCAGACATGATACAAAACACATACCATTCCTCATGGTCAGCTACCACTATATCCTATTGTAGCCGACTCATATTAATGCCATATGAACGCTTAATACTTTATGTCAGACCAAATTATCTGTTCACAAAATAGCAAAAGCATGACATGTATGTTTCACGTCTACCACCTAAGCAATTTGCATGCCGCCACAGTTCACCTTATCTTGTTGGAGTTTAACTCAGTATTATTACTGCACTAGCATAAGGCCCTAGGCTTACAGTCATTCAACACAGTGAATACTACATATCTTTATTAGATAGCCTATATTTTCAAAATTGAAAACTAGAGGCCCTTAGGTACGCTACCCAAGTGTGCGAAAAAGGTACGCTACTTAGTGTGCAAAAACAATCATTTATACGTTATGTGGATGGGATGAGAAAATACAAGGAAACTTTCAGGTTTAGGGTAGGGATAGTTATTCTCAGCAAAGGCTTAGCTGAGTCTAAGATAGGTACTCTTAGACTAAGAGCCTAAGATAGGTACTCTTCGTATTCCAGGAAGAATATTCTGAAATTCCACTCAGTTTTAATTAACTATGTCCTGTTTTAACATCATCATAATTGAAAGAATATGTTTAGCTATTTGAGGCAAAAGAAAAGAAAATGAAAATGAAACAAAAGAATTGATTAAATATTTAAAATTTGAAAAGCCACAAAAGAGCAAATTATATAAATGAACAATTAAATCAACAGGAATTTCAAATTTTAAATAAGTAGAAAATATATTAAAATATATTGTGAAATACTCAAGTTCATTGGCAATCAGAAAAATGCAATTCAAAACAGAAACATAAAACGTAAATCTACAAAAGTAAAACATTCAGTGCTAATAAGAGAGCAGAAAATCAGGGCTTCTCAATGACTAGAAGCATAAACTAGTAAAACCTTCTGGAGAGTAATTTAGCAATATTCAATAATGTATTTAAAAATAGAAAGAATTTCTGACCTATAAGTTTTATTTATTATCATGTATAATGAGGAAATAATCACAGACTTGTAAACATATTTACTTAGCTTCAAATACATTTATCATGAGGCTATTTGTAGTAATGAAAAATGCCCAAAGATGGCTAAATGGTTTAATCAACAATGTAAATTTGTACAATGCCACATAGGCATTAATTATGTTGTAGGAGATTACATGGTTACACGATAGACTTCAAGATATATTGTCAAATAAAAAATACACATTTTAGAGCTCTGACACTAAACATCTTGAAAGCTGACACTCTTATCCTTAAAATAAGAAAAAGCTGAGCTGGAGTCAATCAGAGAACTATAGTCACAGGTCATATTGGAAACTTGAAACCTGGAGACTTGGGAACGCTTAGTGAAGTACAACAGTTGAGAACTGCAGTAGAAGTTAATGGAGCTATAAACTGGCAGGAACACTGAAATGGTAATGTTAATGAAATGGGGGAGGCAAAGTGTGAATTAGCTTGAGAATGAAAACCTCCTAGGGCTACTATTTTAGGAGACCTCACCACACTTTTGTGGAATTTCCCTCTAGGAATTCTACCAGGTTCTCATAGGTAGGATATGAGAAAAATCCCTTGGTTTTGGGAAAACAGCCATTTTTAAATAGGCCTAGACCCTCTGTACAATGAATGCCTACTCTCCAAGGATTTTGCCAGAACTCAATTTTGAAACTTCACCTCAGCAGGCACAGAAAGTTTCTCCCAACTGGATCATCCTCAAGCATTCCTGTGTCACCTAAGCCTAAGTGGGGGTGGGGCGGGGAGTGGGAAACAGTCATCAGGAGCCAAAGCTTTAAGGAAACAGATTGAGAATACTGTAGCCAGGGAAGGGTTAAGGGAAGTGGGGAACGGTCAAAAGCTACATAAAAAAGCTACATAATTGGACTTGGAAAATTACAGTCCCAACACATCAACCCACTGAAAGATTACGATTTAATCAGAAGATTGTAGAACAGCACTCCTCTCCCTGCCTTGCCACCACACCAACAGGGCTTCAATATAATAACTGTATTACAGCTGAAGGATTTGCAAGACATAGACTCTTCCTGAGTAGTACTCAGGGGAGCCCAAAATCAAGAGGAAAGACCAAAACAAGGACTATAGAGGAATCTGAAGCCTGTGATACCTATAACTACATCAAACAATAAACACAGCCCAACTCCTAGCCAGATTAATAGAAATCCTCACACTACATGCCTATTACCCCATTTCCTATTACCCTAAGCAATGTGGTCAGCTTTCAACAAAAAATTACAAGACATGACAGAAGGCAAGATAAAATATTCTAAAGATAAAACACAGTTGTCAAAACTAGAGTATATAAAACAGATGTTGAAATAACCAGATAATTTAAAATAATTGATATGCTAATTGACAATTGATATGCTTTTTCTGATGGAAAAAGTAGATAATATGAAGAAAAAGATGAATAATGTAAGTACAGAGATGAAGACCCTCAGAATTAAAAGGAAATGCAGAAATCAAAACACAATAACAGGAATGAATAATGCTCTCAATGGGCTCATCAGTAGACTGGACATGTAACTGAGAATTTTAGCTTTGAAATGTATTTTAAAATGCAGTTTTCTCTTTTCTCTTTAGTCTTAAGATGCAACTTTGAAACAAACTTGTTTTGTTTCAAACAAAAACCTTTTTTTCTCTTATCCTTACAATATAGCCTTAAAACATATTTTGAAACTCTGTCCCTTTCCCACGAAACACCTCCCTGCACCGTGCACACTCACCTAACTGCACGCTTGTTAAGAAATTCCAGGGGTTAATTTTTAACACAGCTGGTGTAGAAACCCAGCTAGTTCTCCTTCACCTAGAATTTACCTCACTATGGATAATCTACAGCCTGGCTGCAATTGACATAGCACCAGCCAGCACTCTAGGTGGACAATAACTCAAAATGATGATCAGAGCAAGACACACAGACGTGCACCCTGCCTCACTCCTACGTATTTCCTATACCAAGCTTTCCCTTTTTAAATCTCTGCCTTCAGCTCAAAACTGGAGATGGTTTATTTGAGGACTGAGCCTGGCCATCTCTCACCTGCTAGAATTTGATTAATAAAGCTGATTTCTTTTCAACACATCTCATGTGTTGTGTTTTGGCTTCCAAGTAGCAAGCAGCGTGACTTCCATTTGGTTACACTACGGCCTCTTGCACTGGGTTTGAGTTTCTGTGAAAAAGAAAAAAGGGCTGGGAACAGTGGTGCACGCCTGTAATCCCAGCACTTTGGGAGGCCGAGGCGGGCAGATCATAAGTTCAGGAGATGGAGACCATCCTGGCTAACATGGTGAAACCCCGTCTCTACTAAAAATATAAAAAAAATTAGCTGGGCGTGGTGGCGGGCGCCTGTAGTCCCAGCTACTCGGGAGGCTGAGGCAGGAGAATGGTGTGAACCCGGGAGGCGGAGCTTGCAGTGAGCAGAGATCGAGCCACTGCACTCCAGCCTGGACGACAGAGCGAGACTCTGTCTCAAAAAAAAAAAAAAGAAAAGAAAGGGGGAAAGGGGGAGAAGATGTTGCAATTGTTCATTTTATAAAAATGTAAATGTGCACAGGTATTTTAGGGGCTCATATTACTAAACGCAGCATGAGCTAGAGAAGAGGCTTCCAGTCATGGAGTATAATCCAGGTATGGCTAAGAATTAGAAACATGACAAATATTTGGAGACTGCATACCTTAATGTAAGTGCAAAAGCATTTCAAATGACTCAGTTTGCCACAAGTGGGAACATGTGGCACGTGGAACAGTAGGGGAATAGCAGGTTTGCTGTGGAGCTTCACCAGTAAGAGCATCAGCTCTGGAGTCAGCCTGTCAGGATTCTAAACTTGGCTTTGCCACGTAATGGCTATAAAATCTTGAGCTGCACTGTGCTTCAGGTTCCTCACCTGTCAAATGAGGGAGCTAATGGTACCTGTGGTATATGGTTGTTGAAAGGATATTCATGAAAATAACCCAAAACAAGCATACATCATAACGCTTCACACATAAGTAATCGATAAATAATCACTCCTCATTTCCATCATTTATTGAGTACTTATGTGTGAAGTATTATGATCATTTACTGAGTACTTATGTATGAAGCATTATGATATATGCTTGTTATGGGTTATTTTCATTTACAGAGACTCTAGCCGACAAAATACGTAAGTGCATACATAAGTGCTAGCCCTTTTAGGGCATCATAAAGTAGCTGAAGGATACTTAAAAAATGACTGAGCTCCTGCTTTCTTGTAATCAAGGACTGACAAGCCAGTAGATATCTGAGTTACCTTTAAAAAAAAGTCAGCAGGGGAAATTCATTAAACACAAATAACTCAAGGTTGAACAATTCAAGAAACTGGCCCAAATTTTTAGTACCAAAGTATTGTGAAATTCTAATGCTTTTACTTTTTCTTTCCTATAATGTTTATTCTTCAAAATACAATGGAAGAAGCATGAGGATTTGCTCTGAATCTGGATGATATAAGAAGACAGAGCACCAGGATAAAATTCAGGAAATGTGGATGCCAGTCTCCATTCCAAGATCCTCCTGGGGGTAAGTCATTTTACATCTCTGAACCTCAGTTACTTTAGCTGAAAAATAAAAATATTCTGATACTTATTATTCTATAATGGAAAGCTTTATGCTATGAACATCTCTGGTCTGGCTGTCAGGAGTAGATCTGAATCCTAGCTTTATGCTTTCAGGCTATGTGATCTTGAAGTCACTTCACATTTTGATCATTTCATTCCATAGATCCACTTCACTTCTCTGATGGTTCACTGTCATAGTGCTGAGGAATGTCAGAAATGTAATGTCTTTAAATTATTATTTAACATGCTACATTAAGACAAATTGAAATGTAATATACAAATAGAGGAAATCAAACATCGTTTTGCAGATTATCTTTGATTTGACTGAATTTCCCATATTGGATAAATCTCCTTTAATGCATTTAGTTCCATTCCTACATTAAAGATGAAAAAGATTTTGAGTTAAATGTGACCTTTGAAACTGTGCTAACCCTGGCTATTTTGTATTTATACTAGAAAACCAACCTAAAAAGATACGTTTAGGAAGTTGAGATAATTGCATTCTTTTTCATCTCAGCTCTGCCTAATATGATCAAATTTATCTTTTCAAGACCCATTTATTTTATGTAATCTAAATTACTTCTTCCAAAGTACTAAGTTACTAATTTGAAATAGATGAACAGGATTTTGATTGAAGGCTAAGAAAAATTTACATATCATACATTCTTTATTCCTGTAGCTCAGTCTTACTCATTTTATGTATCAATATCATAATATTAGAGTTAGAGAAATAGTCTCACAAAATCTAGCACTGACATCAAAACAAAACATTTTTTAAAAGTCAATTTTCAATAAATACTTACATACCATCCTAATAGTTGGAGGCTTCTTGAACTAGCCAGACTACTGTCAAAACCTTTAAATTAGCACAGGATTCTCACCAGTTTTTCCTGTGTGCACTAAAGTCAAGACTTTAACATATCTGATGATCAAATGATCAGGACTATCCTCTGATAAACAGAAAATGTGATAGAGGCTTTTACAAAACATAGTGTATTTTATCTGAGAACTGTTGCTAAAATCACAAAGTTACTTTAACTACCCCGGTGGTGGTGAGTTTCCGCTGGGTGTGAAAATTAACTACATTTTTAAAGCGATGAAACTTGTGAGCTTATGATGACTTATCTCTTTCAAAAGTATATCCTCCAAATTCTGAGGCTTATGTAGCCTCACTTCCTCAGTCTTTTAATCATCTTTCTGTCCCACAATTCTCTTATTTATTCTTTTTCTACTATAGAAACAGCAGGTCCACATTTCTGACTGTGTAGGAATTGGAGGCCCACACCAAGCAGTGTGACATACTTGAGTGACAAAATAATGGAGTGATCCCAGGGACTCAGGAGTCATGGCAGAGGAATTTATTGCTTAGCAACCCAGACAAATGTCAAGAGTTCTACCAAATGCAGATAGTGAGTAGGACTATTGAAAATCAAAATTGCTTTGCTATAATTCTTTTAAATTGGTTTCAACAAAAATATTAATTAATTTGCCCATTTATTTGTTTGATTGATTGACATAACAGCTTTCTGGCCAAGCACTAAGTGGCAATTACAGTCAGCTGGTCACACTAAAGGGACATAGAAATATAAAACTCAGGAGAAATATAAAACTTCTACTGGAGAATAATTATCTGCTATTCTGAATTGACACATTCAGATGTATTTCTATCATCACTGTTTTTTCTCAGAGAGGAAAGTGACACATGATGGCATAGTTTTGAAAGTAAAATAAAAATAATGATATATTACTAAAAAACTAGATTAATGAACTGCATATATCTAGTCCAGACACCATATTTAAAATTTTGGCTTTGGGGCCTTTATTTGAAGGAAATGTGAGTAACTGATCGTGTTCTCATTAGCACTAGGTAGAGTTTCACGAGCACTTGAATTAATTTCAAATATGTTGTAAGGAGCCAAATATAAACTATAAAGTATGTATTTAAATTGGAAGAAGTACTCAGCTTATGTCATAATAAAAATCACTGCTGCTACTATAAGGAGTTACTACCATGATGACATATCTATCAGTTTCCACACAGTAAGAACCTGCCATAAAAACTAAAAAGAAGAGTTCATTGTTGGTGTTTTTAACATAATACCTGAAAATGAAATAGTATGAAGGTGAGATCCCTTTTCTAATCATAAATGCGGGCATGTTGTTCCTAGCTAGCAGGATACCAACATTCAAAAAATATTACAAAATTTTTGAGTAGTCATTCATATGGTCCAGACTAGCGATAAAGGCAGACATTTTATCCCATGAACTAGCTGGATCCCAACTAACCAGACCATTCAATTTACCAACATGATTTTAAAATAAAAATTAAACACAGTATCTTTAGAGAAAGAAACAAATGAAAATAAAATAAGACTGGGTTTTTAGAATTGTTTCTTCTTTTTTATTCCGTTGTCTAATTTGATCAAATTTTTAATTTCTTCTTGAGTCAGTTTCAGTGATTTGGATGTCTTTCTAGGAATGTATTCATTTCATCTAGTTTATC
Organism: Hylobates moloch; assembly: GCF_009828535.3. NCBI lineage: Eukaryota > Metazoa > Chordata > Mammalia > Primates > Hylobatidae > Hylobates > Hylobates moloch. The sequence continues at coordinate 86,530,708 of NW_026652277.1, read as the reverse complement.
TACTTGGCTGATATACAATTGTTCCAGTATTCCTTAATCTTTCTTACTTCAATAAGGTCATTAGTAACATTTCTTCTTTCATTCTTGACTTCACTTTTTTTTTCTCTCTCTCTGTTTCTGCCTCCCTCTATCTCTTGCTTTTCCTTGGTCATTCTACCTAAAGGTTTGTCAATTTTATTGATCTCCTTAAATAACTGGATTTTGATTTTGTTGGCTTTCTATATTGTTCTATTATTTATTTCCTGTATTCCTACTGTAGTCTTCCATTTTTAATCTTTGCTTTGTTTCAGGGTTAATTTTCTCTTATTTTTAGTGTTTGAAGGTGGAAATTTAAGTTGTTGAATTGACATGTTTATTTTCATTGGACTACTCATAGCTACAAATTTCCTTAGCACTTTTGTCTGCTTTCCATAAGCCTCACTATGTTGTGTTTTCATTTACAGCAAAGTGTTTTAAAATTTCCCTGTGATTTCTTCTTTGCTCTACTGATTATTCAGGAGTGTATCATTTAATTTCCACATATATGTGAATTTCTCATATTTCCTTCATCACTGAGTTCTAATTTTATTCCACTGTGGTCAGAGAACATACTTTGTGTTATTTTCATACTTTGACATTTACTCAGACTTGTCTTACAGACTAAATATGGTCTATCACGGACAGCATTTTATGGACTTGAAGAGAATGTGTATTCTTCTGTTGGATGGAACCTTCTATTAGATAACTATTAGATGTAGTTAGTTTGCAGTGTTGTTCAAGTCTCCTATTTCTGTCTAGTTACTTTGTATAATATCAAAAGTGAGGTATTGAAGTCTCCAACTAGTATTGTTGAATTGTTCATTTCCCCTTTAACTCTGTCAGTTTTGCTTCCTATATTTTGGACTTTGATACTGGGTGCAAGACATAATTATTATATCTTCTCGATGCCATCTCAGGCAGTCAAAATATGTAACAGTTTTCTCTGATTGTTTTTGACAGATGCTCTGGGGAGAGGCTGCTCTCACTAGGTAAGCTTCAAGTCAGGTCAAGTAAAAACAACCTTGCCAGCAAGATCCATCAGCGAGGTAACATAGTGATAGTTAGGAGTGGGGGAACTCTAACTCCACTGTACCCTGCCAGCAGCTGCCAAGTTGCTGTTTCCACTGTGATTGTTTGCTTTTAAGACTCCCATAGAACTGGGCACTAGGGTATGGAAATAAGAAAAGTTAAACTGCTATAAAGCTTACTCCTCTTACTTAGATTCAGCTGTCTTTACAGATTTTGGCAGGGCTTTGGTTAACTTCTAGAGTTCTAAAAAAGATTCTAAAAATTTTTGCCACTCTTATCACTTTTATTTGGGGAAGAATATTTGGAGGTCCTTTCCATTTTTACTGACATCATCTTTTTATTGAGTTTAGTATATTTTGCAATGTTTTAATGCATGGCCTCAAATTACACAAACTTCAGCCCACTTTATTGCTGGATCTATTCTGATCTGTAGCTGAACACTAAGAACAATAATGATTTTTCACAATGGCTAATATTATTGAGTTTTTTGTATGTAACATGCATAAGGGTAAATTGTTTATAAGCAATGGTTCTTTTAAAACAGCAGTCTAATATGTTAAAGTATTCCTCAGTCTCTCTTTTTACAAATATAGAAACAGATAGCTAGGTAGCTTCTCCATCACCACAGAGTTAATGGTAGCCAGGAACTAAACCCAAGAAAGCCTTTACTCTCATGTGCATATTCTTATGCATGCACTCTAAAAACTAAAATTTGAAGTTGTGTAATAATGTCAATAAAGATTTGGCTTCTCTATATAGGATGCTTCATCAAAGAGTAACATAAAGGAGGAGGAAATATTTATTTTTAATTTAGAAGTTGGTTTGGATAGCTACTCTCAGAAATATCTATTTTGAAAGATTTCTAGGAATACCTTTAAGAAAACGATGTCTCGGCAGGACAATTAGAACAATGGATTAGAGCATTCCTGGTTACTAAGTGTGTAACGTCACTTTGTCTATGAATGCAACAGTATTTGGAAGTAGCTACAAAAGAAGGAAAATATAACCCCTCATTTTGTAGGTTGCTAATTGTTTGCTTTTAGATTTTTAATTTGATTCTTGACTTTTGTTAAATGTTTTAGCTTTAAAATTAGGGTGAGCCCACATGCACCATGGAATACTATGCAGCCATAAAAAGGATGAGTTCATGTCCTTTGCAGGGACATAGATGAAGCTGGAAACCATCATTCTCAGCAAACTAACACAGGAACAGAAAACCAAACACCACATGTTCTCACTCATAAGTGGGAGTTGAACAATGAGAGCACATGGACACAGGGAGGGGAACATCACACACCGGGGCCTATCATGGGGTGGATAGCATTAGGAAAAATACCTAATGTAGATGACAAGTTGATGGGTGCAGGAACCCACCATGGCACGTGTATACCTATGTTAACAAACCTACATGTTCTGCACATGTATCCCAGAACTTAAAGTATAATAGTAATAAAAAAAATTAGAGTGAGCCTTATTTCTTATTTCCCACTTTCCTATTATTTTATGTACTTGAAACCTCCTATTCTGTTGCTATTTTGAACATTCATTTAAATTATGAAATATTTATAAATTGTGAAATATTGATATACTTTTGGTCTAAATTAAAGATGTCAGAAGACTTTCATCATTAATTCTACAAAATTCTGATGTGAATTTCATCTCAACTTAGCCCTTAGAGTCTCGGTTAAATAAACATTAACTGATATTGTTTCAATTTGACTTCCTAAGTAATTTTAATCATTTCATGTAAGTATCTTCAGAATTCTATTTTGATTTTTTGATGACTTTCCATATGATTCCTTTGAGTAGAAAGCTCTTTTAACTATTGCTTATCCAAATTACCCAACCTTTAAATTTCAGTATAAAAGTTGATTCCTCTATGATACATTCCTGATTTTCCACCTTCTGTACATCACTGGACTTTGTTTGCCCCTTTGTAACTGCATTTATCACACTGGTTTATAATTGTTTATTTACCTATCGTATGTCAAACCAGACAAAAATTTCTTTGAGAGAAAGGGCTGAGCTCCATTCAACACATATATACAGGATCTGATGAATATGAAAAGCATCATAAATATTTTAGAATTAATAAAAGAGTAAAATTAATTTTAAAACTCATTGTTGGCTAGTCTGACTCTGTGAAAATTCTGAATTATATAAGATTTTATAAAACAGCAACTATATTTAAGGAAATAGTTTCTGTTACTTTCAAACATGGAAAATATCATAAGATAAAAGGCTAATTCGCCAGTGATATCTGGTCAAATTAATTTCCAATAAGTTACAGTTCATATACTTTAAAAACTACCAAATGCAATAGTTTTTTTTTATATACAAAAAAAGGTCATTGATTCCTAATGGTAGATACACAAAAAAGGACCTTAATTTCCAGGTCAGGCAACCTACAGAATGGGAGAAAATTTTTGCAGTCTACTCATCTGACAAAGGGCTAATATCCAGAATCTACAATGAACTCAAACAAATTTACAGGGAAAAAACAAACAACCCCATCAAAAAGTGGGCAAAGGATATGAACAGACACTTCTCAAAAGAAGATATTTATGCAGCCAAAAGACACATGAAAAAATGCTCATCATCACTGGCCATCAGAGAAATGCAAATCAAAACCACAATGAGATACCATCTCACACCAGTTAGAATGGCGATCATTAAAAAGTAGGAAACAACAGGTGCTGGAGAGGATGTGGAGAAATAGGAACACTTTTACACTGTTGGTGGGACTGTCAACTAGTTCAACCATTGTGGAAGTCAGTGTGGCGATTCCTCAGGGATCTAGAACTAAAAATACCATTTGACCCAGCCATCCCATTACTGGGTATATACCCAAAGGATTATAAAAGATGCTGCTATAAAGACACATGCACACGTATGTTTATTGTGGCACTATTCACAATAGCAAAGACTTGGAACCAACCCAAATGTCCAACAATGATAGACTGGATTAAGAAAATGTGGCACATATACACCATGGAATACTATGCAGCCATAAAAAATGATGAGTTCATGTCCTTTGTAGGGACATGGATGAAGCTGGAAACCGTCATTCTCAGCAAACTATCGCAAGGACAAAAAGCCAAACACCGCATGTTCGCACTCATAGGTGGGAATTGAACAATGAGAACACATGGCCACAGGAAGGGGAACATCACACTCCGGGTCCTATTGTGGGGTGGGGGGAGGGGTGAGGGATAGCATTAGGAGATATACCAAATGTAAACGAACGACGAGTTAATGAGTGCAGCACACCAACATGGCACATGTATACATATGTAACAAACCTGCATGTTGTGCACATGTACCGTGAAACTTAAAGTATAATAAAAAAAATTTTAAAAAGTTTGCAAAATTATGGCAAAGGATTTATATACTTAATATAGAAAGAATTTTTATAAACAAAAATAAGTCTAATGGCAAATATAAGCTAATGATAAAAATAGGCAATTCATATAAAATATATACGTAAAACTTTTAACCAACTAGTAATTAACGATAGGCAAATTTTAAAAAATAAGACTTTTTGCCAATCAAATTGACAAAGTGTATTTTGCTTTCTAAATAATACTCCACACTGGGAAGCATGGTGTGAGAAGAGAGTCCGTATCATTGCTAGTGGGAGTATCAATTATTACATTTCTGGAAACCAAACAAACAAACAAAAAAAGCTATTCATTTTAACTGCATTCTAAAACCATAATAATTAGTAAGGAAGCAATTATTAAATATTTTTATTCAAGAGATGTTATTGATTTTTGCGAAAAAGAACAGAAATATCTGAACAGAAATTTTTCATATACAAGGAATTTTATTATAGTTACTTTCCATTATTCCATATGGCCTCATGTACTCTGTATGCTGTGTATTTATAAAATGAGAGAAAAGCGAAAGGTTAGTTGTAAACACATTTGACTCCATAAATGATTTTTTACATTTTTTTGGTGTCAGCTGCAATTGTGTTTGAAGTGTCTATTTTAAAATCAGTTCCAGTATGGGATTAAAGAAAAAAAAAAAGTAATGTGTGAAATAATTTATTTCTGTTACTAATTTGAGGCTTGTCAGGTCACTGGCAAAGTTGCCCAAGCATTTGAAGTGCTTTAACCTAACAAGTAAAATTACATTGTTCTGAAATAAAGTGTCATCTGATATGACGTTAACTTGCACCTTTGGGGTGTTTGTATATTGCTATTCAGGTCACTGAGAGAAGAGGAAACATACACAAAGCTGCATGAAAAAGATAATTCACCTTATGGAAGTGAATATTTTATAGATTTTGTAGATAAAATAGATTTTTCATGTTTTAACTAAATAATAGTTACTACATCTTCCTTACATATATTTTCAGTAGCGTGGTTCTCAGCCAATGCAAAAATACATGGTATTATCTCATTCTATTTGTTTATAGTATACATTCAAAATAACCCATCAGAATACCTCTGAGCATGTGTAAAAAGGAAAAACTCAAAATCACTTATAAAAAGGGAGAAAGAGCTTAGATATTTTTTCTTTCTTGGGAATAGTGGAAGCTTAATTAATATATTTTTGAAATTATATAACATCAAATACCATCCAATCTGGTTTTCTTAGTACCTGGTGTGCTAAGGGAATTTTGGATATTTTTGTAGTATGTATTTGTCTTCTCTCCATATTTATTGCATTCTTATAGCATTTATATTTTAACTTATAATTATAGTTTTTATATTTTTACACATGCATATAAGCTGTTGCAGTAGGCATATTTTAATGAGTGCAATGAATAAATAAAATGTGATTTTTTACTTCTGCTGCCTCTACTGACCTTATTTTCTGCAATCACAACTGTTTTTTATTACTAATATTAATAATAATAATTGCTTTTTCATTCCCTCCAAAAACGCAATAATAATGTGAGTGCTGTATCATATTTTTAAAAATCCAGAAACATAGTTGAAATAAGTGAGCAGTTTGCATATAATTTTGATGAACATTTCCTCAAAGTCTAAAAGCTCTTTGGAAATAATGATGAGCTACGTGTCAATTTAGAAACAGTCATTGTCAATTTGTCTATATCCTCCAGAATCTTTGAATATAAACCGAATCCTTTTCTTGTTCTTTGTTATGAAGACATAGATTTTATCTACACACAAAAGGAATAGGGCAATAGCACACTATATTTGTAACTTATTGCACATTATTAAACTCTGCTCAAATCCCACCTTTTTCATATGATCTTTCCATTTAAAATGTCATTATTAATTTCTATAACTTTCATAATAGTTTAGCCTATATATGCCTCTCTATCTCTGTATATATACACACATGTATGGGCATTCAAACATCTACTCCTAGACAAGATGAGATCTGAGGTGTACTTTCTGAGCTATTTAAACTGAAGATGGTCCTAGTAAAAATGTGGCCTCAGGCTGATTATAGGAATTAATTGATGGTGTCAAAAGACAAAACTAAAACAAATTTAGTTTAAAAATCGAATTGTCTTTTATTAGCAATTCTAAAATCAGTCAACATCTCATTCTATGAAATAGAATGGGTTTTCTACTGGACATTATAGAATGGTTGGTTTTTTTAAGGAACTCTCAATTTTTTAAAGTGGGGTTGGTTAACAGATCACTGTTGGTCACTTTCTTTGTAAGGGTTAAGATGGAGCTGATTTTCTTATTACGCTAACTCAAGTAGAGTAAGTTCTTTCTGATTGTTTGGTGTCAACGTCCTGCTTTCAGGAAAAACTGAAAGGTCTGTTTTGGGACCTCCTTGCACTTAGCATTAGTGACTCCATTTTGGTTTGGTCTGATCTGCTGGGACCAAGTGCAGGGGGCTAGTCCAAAACAATGACTTCCCATAAACTGTCTTTCATAATAGCCAATAAGATGGTCAAATGCTCAGACCTCCTTGGCCATCTCACAAGTGGAATTCTAGTAGCCAGTCATTAGCACTTAGCCAGAGCTCAAACATATCTCTATTGGAGAAATTCAACAGGAACAGGGAAAAGATCTCCATACATCTGCTTCTGCCTACCCAAGTGGAAACTTACTTGTCACAAGCATCATTTGGGTAACTGATCTCTTTTTTAGTGTCTCACATCTAAATATAAGAAAGACAAAGAATTACCTCTATTTGAAGAGAGGTTTTAACTCAAGAAATAGCCTAAATTAATAAAAGAACCAATGAAAGTAATGGAGGGGAACAAAAGAAAACTCTTGTTAGTATCTTCAGAGGGGGATGATGAGGAAGACATTCCATCCACAAAATAAGAACAAGTTGCTATGTGTATTAGCCTTCTATTGCTGTGTAATAAATTACCACAAACTTGTGGCTTAGTACAACATACATTTATTATCCCACAATATTTCTGCTCGGGTCTCACAGCACTGCAGTCAGGTGTGGTCTTCTGAGTAATAGGAGTGAAATAAAAATTGTTCTTTCTGATTATCAGCCTTCTGTTGTTATTTGATTTATTATAATAATGTGCTTGTGGTTTTAAATTTTAAACTTGTTAACCAAATAGAAGCATCTCCTATTATAGCCATTTTGGGGACATAATTGAATATAATTCAGATACAGGCATACATTGGTGATACTGTAGGTTCAGCTCCAGACCACCACAATAAGGCAAGTATTGAAACAAAGCAAGTCACACTTTTTTTAGCTTCCTAGTGCATATAAAAGTTATGTTTACACTACACTGTAGTATATTAAGTATGCAAAAACATTATATCTAAAAAGCAATGCATTTACCTTAATTGAAAATTATCTTATTACTAAAAAAATGCTAATAATCATCCGAGCCTTCAGAGAGTTGTAATCTTTTTGCTGGTGAAAGGTCTTGTTTTGATGTTGATGGCTGCTGACTGATCAGAATGGTCGTTGCTGAAGGCTGTAGTGGCTGTGGAAATTTTTAAAAAGAAGACAAGATGAAGTTTTCAGTATCAACTGTCTCTTCCTTTAATAAAAGATTTACCTATAGAATGTGATGTTCTTTGATAGCATTTTACCCACAGCAGAACTTCTTTCAAAAATCAAGTCAATCCTGTCACTGCTTTATCAACTAAGTTTATGTAATATTCTGCATCTTTTGTTGTAATTTCTAAAATGTTCACAGCATATTTACCAGAAGCAGATTCCATCTCAACAAACAACTTTCTTTGCCCGTTTATTAAAAAAAAACCTCATGCATTTACGTTTATCATGAAAAAGTTTGCAGCAATTCAGTCACATCTTCAGTCTCTACTTCCAGTTCTAGTTATCTTGCTATTTCCACCATATCTGCAGTGACTTCTTCCCCATTGAACCCCTAAGTTCATCCATGAGGGTTGGAATCAACTTCTTCCAAACTCCTGTTACTGTTCACATTTTGACCTTCTCCCATGAATTAAAAATGTATTTAATGGCATCTAGAATGGTGAATTCTTTCTAGGAGATTTTCAATTGACTTCACCCACATCCATCAGAGGAATCACTATCTGTGGCAGCTATAGTCTTACACAATGTATTTTTTATGTAATAAAACTAGAATATCAAAATTGCCCCTTGACCCATGAGCTACAGAATGGATGTTGCGTTAAAAGGCATAGAAAAACAACAACAACAACATTAATTTGCTTGTACATTTCTACCACAGCTCTTGGGTGACCAGGTACATTGTCAATGATAAGTAATATTTTGAGAGGAATCTTTTCTTCTGAGCAGCAGGTCTCAACAGTAGGCTTAAAATATCCAGTAATTCATGCTGTAAACAAATGCGCTGTCATCCAGGTTGTTGTTCCATTGTTAGAGGAACACAGGCAGAATAAATGTAGCATAATTCTTAAGGGTCCTAGAATTTTCAGGATGGTAAATTAAAACTGTCCTCAGTTAAAATCACCAATGGCATTAGTCCCTAACAAGAGAGTAAACCTGTCCTTGAAAACTTTGAAGCCCAGCATTGACTTCTCTCTAGCTAGATGGCATCTTCTTTCAATTGAAGGTTTTTTCCAAAAAATCTACCTTGAATATCTGTTGTTTAATGTAGTCATCTTCATCCATTATCTTAGCTAGATCTTTAGATAACTTGCTGCAGTTTCTCCATGTGTGCTTGCTGCTTCACCTTGCTATTTTATCTTATAGAGAGAGTTTCTTTTCTTAAACTTCATGAACCAATCCCTGCTAGCTCCAAACTTTTGTCTGCAGCTTCCTCACCTCTCTCGGCCTTCATAGAATTGAAAATAGCTAGGACCTGGCTCTGGATTATGCTCTGGCTTAAGGGAATATTGTGGCTGGTTTGATTTTCTATTCAGATCTCTCAAACTTTATCCATATTAGCAATAAGCTGTTTCACTCTCTTATCATTCTTGTGTTCATTCAAGTAGCATTTTTAATTTCCTTCAAGAACTTTTGCTTTGCATTCACAACTTCGCTGTCTCGTACAAGAGGCCTAGCTTTCAGCCTATCTCACCTTCCAAAATGCCCACTTCACTAAGTGTAATCATTTTTACCTTTTAATTTAAAGTGAGAGGCATGTGACTCTCTCTTTCACTTGAACACTTAGAGGCCAGTGTAGGGTTACTAATTAACTTACTCTAATGTTACTGTGTCTCAGGAAATAGGGACATTCAGGCATGACCAGTTAGTTGGTGGAGCAGCAATCAGAACACACACAACATTTACCAATGAAGTTCATAATCTTATATGGACACAGTTTGTGTATTACATGCCTCTTAAAGAAGATACAAACACTAAAGGGACCCACACATGACAATCAAGAAAAGAGGAGACAAACATTAGCCGACTGGTCATTCCTTCACTCTTTCCATGCTCTACTTCAGAAGCCTCCCACGTCCCTCAGGGTATTCCAGAAGACCTGTTCTGGGAGTTACTGTTTCTGCCTTTAGAGAGCTGCCAGACTTGAGGTATCCCTTAGGATCATTTTATCTTCTCAGAAAAACCAATCCAGGAGTTAAAGGAGGGGTGAAATGGGAAGTAGTCTCTAGTGATGGAAATAAAAGATGAGGACTTCAGCAGAAAGGAAAAGTAGTTCACCCCTTCTCCAGCAAAATCATGAGGGTTTGGGATGGTCATAAAGGCATCCTAGCATCACGCAGGCAGCCAAACTGCGAGCACTTAGTGATTCCAAAATGGATCCCAGAAGGACAATTCCATTTATCACATAAGAACTTTAGGGAGGCAGAACATTTAGAAAATCTGTCCAGGAAGCTCTCCCACACCTTCAGGCTCTGTAAACTAGTTTCTAGATACAAAATACATATATATCCAAAATTTGGCACCATGGGAAGAGTGGGCTTGCCAATTTCATAAAGAAGAAATGAATTAATGTTGTTTTAATTAAATCTATTTAATATAAATCTGGCAATAATTCCTGTCCAGTATCTCAGCTATTTCTAAGAGTGCTGAGAAAGTGAAATATGCCAACACAGCCATATTCTATGAGCTGATTGCTTGAAAAATAGCTGCACATAACAAATACAAATTGCAATAATACTCTCTCTCTCTCTCTCTATATATATATATAAAGAAAAAAACTTTAACTTCCTTTTTGACAGCCATTTACTGTGTAGCTAAGAAGTTTCAGGCCTACACCTGATACCAAGCATAATGTCTGACCTTAAGAAGTTAGCTAGTGAAGAAGACAGAATCATAAATTAAACACTGCATTCAGATGAGGCACAAAGGTGGGCGGCACTTGGCTAGGGCAGCTGAACAGAACTTCTCTTTTATGGTAAGACATGAGAGTCATCCTGGTGGAAGTGGCCTTGAGATGAAGGTGAAATGAAAGTCAGCTTGATTCCAAAATCAAGTGAAAGACAGCAGAGTGGATAACTGTTAGGATGCTGTTTAGTGAGCACAACAAAAGTCAGCTGGCATAGAGCACAGAACTAGCATAGCTTAAAAGAACAGAATTTTGTTTTGCTTTGTTTTCTTCTTACATAATAAACTCTCCTTAGGTAGAAAGCTTGACGCTAACACAGCTGTAAAAGGAGTTGATGGGGGACACAGTCTCCTTTTAGCTTCCTGCTCCACCAATCTTAGCATGCAGTTTGCTCTCTTGGCTGTTAAACCTCCAAGCATCATTACCCATTTCAGACAGAAAGAAGCGGAGAAAGGCGAAGAGTAAAGAAACATGGCCCTCCATCTTTCTGTTTTTATTAGAAGAATAATAGTTTTTCCAGATGTCTTACCCAGTAGATTGTGGGTATTTTATCATGGACCAAAGCTTGATTGCATGGCCACCTTTAAAGGCAAGGAAATCCAGAGACATGAGTATTTCTAACTTGGCACATTGCCTCCCCCACCAAAATGGGGTTTTCTCAGTGAGAAGGAGAAAGCAGATACTGTATTGGAAACCACCACCAGGAGTGCCACTTCAGAGAAGATGGAGTAGATTATTGTTTCTTATTCTTCCCACTAACTGCAACTAAAACGTTTGGAGAGTATATGTAAAACAAACATAGGATTGCGAAAGGTAAAGAAAACATAGACTTGCTAGGGACCTTGAGACTCGAGGGACAATATGGTGGTGAGTCCTCCGAGTTTTGCCTCACATATCACAAATGTGGAGCTGAGGAAGCTTGCAACCCAGATATGTCAACAAGTTCAGATGAAAAAAAAAAAAAGGTCCCAAAAAAACCCTTTAGGCAAATGACCAGGAAAGGAGCATCCTAGCAAGAGAAAATTTTCAGATGATAACCACTCTACTACAGCTAAACACTGAAAAAAAAAATACTGTGGCCTCACCCACATGCCAGAAAAAGCTGAGTGGGGAGCCAAGATTTCCAATGTAGTGAAGCTGTGAAGAGGTACTACAAAACCCCTACTGGGCAACGTAAAGAGGGCCAAGTAGGAAGCTGAAACTTTTGTCCCTGCAGTCCAGGACATCCCCTCAGCTTCCCACTCCTCTGTCACTACCATCAGTGGAAAGTCTGAATTTGCAACACAACCTCGTAACATTACCTGCTGGGAAAGTGTTGGAGGAGGCCTAGTGGAAAGTAGAGACTTGCAGCAGCACTCAGGGTTAACAAGACCACCCACTCCCACTTAGAAAGAAGAGTACTCCCTTTCTCTTGTGTGTCAATTAAGGGCAATAGGAAATGAGAATTCTACCTTGACCTGCTGTAATAAAATAGCCCCAACTTTCTCCTTCTGTATTGGTATCAGAGAAAGCGAAGAAGTTTTAAATAAGATCCATCATCTTATAATATGAAAATGTCCAAATTTCAACAAAAGAAATCATTCATTATACCAAGAACCAGGAAGATCTCAACCTGAATTTTTTAAAGGCAATCAAAAGATGGCAGTACCAAAAACACACAATGGGAAAAGGAGAGTCTCATAAATAAATGGTATTGGAAGAACTAGATATACATATACAGAAGAATGAAATTAGGCCCTTATCTAGAAACTACAAAATTAGTAGAATAAAACACATGAGGAAAGCTCCATTACATTGGTCTGGACAAGGACTTTTTGGATATGATCCCCAAAGCACAGGTGAAAGAACTGAAAGAAAAAAAAAAAACAGACAGATGAGAATACACCAAACTGAAAACATTCTGCATAGCAATGGAAAACAACCAACAAAATGAAGAGACAACATATCAAATAACAGAAAATATTTGCAAACTATACATCCTGATAAGAAGTTAATATCAAAAATACATAAGAAACTCAAACAACTTGATAGTAAGAAAACAATAGACATGACTTAAAAATTAGCAAAGATCCTAAATAGACATTTCTCAAAAATAGGTGACTATATTTTATAACTTACTGTATATTTCAAAATAGCTAAAAGAGATTTGAAATATTCACAACACAAAGAAATGATAAATGTTTGAACTGATGGATACACTAATTACCCTGATTTGATCATTATACTTGGTATGCATGCATCAAAATATCATATGTTCCCCATAAACTTGTACAATTTTTATGTATCAATAAAAACATACATGAACAGGAAAAAATTGTATAGCTATAACTATGAACACTACTAGTCATTCTGACTTCAGAGACCATGCTCTTGACTACTGTAATTTTTGCTACCTTTTACTCAAAAAAGAACCATTCATTTCATAAAATAAAAATAAAAAAGACATATAAATGGCCAACAGGTGTATTTTAAAATGCTCAATATCACTAATCATCAGGGAAATGTAAATTAAAACCATAAGGAGATGTCATCTCATACCTGTTAGAACAGCTATTATCAAAAAGACAAAGATAATACTGTTGGTAGAAATGTAAATTAAGATGGTCATTATGGAAACCAGTATAAAAGTCCCTCAAAAAATTAAAACTAGAACTACAGTATGATCCAGCAATCTCAGTGCTGGATATGGATCTAAAGGAAATTAAATCAGTATAATGAAGAGATACCTATACTCTTATGTTCATTTGCAGCATTATTCATAATAACTAAGATATGTAATCAATCTGTGTCTATCAGTGAATCAATGTTGTTATGGTTAAAACCTTGGTGTCCTTTCAAACTTGAGTTGTACCCAGGCATCCCTGTGAGCTGGGGCTTGGGTAGCAACCAGCAAAGCTTTGAAGATATGGCTGCCAGCCTGTGCCTCTCCCTCTTTTGTATTCTGGAAGCGCCTAACTCGGGTGATCTCGCAGGCTCAAAGCTGGAGGGGAATTTGCCTCCAGATAAATCATACTTTGAATCTCATCCATAACTGATTTAGATGATGTTTAGACAAGACTGGATTTTAGACTTTTGAGTTGACACTTGGACAAGTTAAGACTTGGGACTACTGGGGTGAAATTACTGTATTTTGCAAGTCAGAAGAACATGAATTTGTGGAGGCCCTGGGAAGAATGCTGTGGTCTGAATGTTGGTGTCTCCCCCGAAATTCAGATGTTGTTCCCTGATAATCGAATAGTTTTAAGAGGTGAAGGCTTTTGGAGAGTGATTAAGTTGTGAGGGCTCTGTCCTCATTGATGGGATGAGTGCCTTTATAAAAGAGGTTGAAAAAAGCTGTCTTTCTTCTGCCATGTGAGGACGCATCCACCAAGTACCATCTATGAGGAACAGGACCTCAGCAGACACCAGATCTGCTGGTGCCTTGACCTTAGACTTCACAGCCTCCAGAACTATGAGCAATAAATTCCCGTTGTTTGTAAATTACCCAGTATAAGGTTATGTGTTACAGCCTTCTGAGTGGGCTAAGAAAAATGAATAAATAAAATGTAGCATATAAACACAATGGAATACTATTTATCCCTAAAAAATAATCTCACTTAAATGTAAAAATTTAAGAAACTGGAATTCATAGAAGCAGAGAGTAGAGTGGGACCGAAGTGTGATGTGTGTGTTGCAGGAGGGGATGGAAAGATATTGGTCAAAGGAGACAAAAATTAAATTTTATATGAGAAGTAAGTTCAAGAGATCTTTTGTATAACATGGTGTGTATAGTTAATAATACCTTATCGTATACTTGATAATTGTCAATAGAGATTTTAAGTGATCTCACCACAAAAAGAAGATAAGCAAGTGAGGTAATGCATATATTAATTAACTTGATTTAACCATTCCATAATGCGTATGTATAGATAATGTGTGTGTGTTTATGTGTGTGTATGTATATATATGTATACATCATTTGTACACCATAAATATATACAATCTTCATTTTTCAATTAAATATATATATGCAACAAAATAAATTCTAAAATAAAACAGATGTCAGTACTGAGATGAGAAAGAGATTACAATAATCTGAGAAATTTTAAAGCAGCCATGGTAAAAATGATTAAATGAGCAATTACAAAAATGCTTGAAACAACAACAAAAAACTAGAAAAGCTCAGCAAAAAAAAAAAAAAAAAAAAAAAGATATAAAGAAGAACAAAATGGGGAATTTGGAAATGAAAATGCTGTAACTGAAATATATATTTCAGTAAATGGAATCAAAAGCACCAGTTAAAAGAGATTTATTTGAAAACATTACCAAATTATATGCTGTGTAGAAGAAACTCACTTCAAATAAAACAACATAAGCAGAATAACAGTAAAAGTATGGAAAAAAGATATTTAAACATTTATCGGAGGGAAGCAGGAGTAGTAATATTAGCATAAGATAAAGTAGACTTTGGAAAAAATAAAATTTACTAGTGAGAGGAAGGGACATTATATAATGATAAAACAGTTAAACTAACAAGAAAAAAATATCAATCCTAAATGCATATGCACCAAACAATACAGACGCAAACTAGATGAAGCAAAAACTGATAGAACTAGAAGGAGAAAGAGGCAAATCTAGAATTATAGTTAAGAACTTCAACACCCTTTCTCAACAATTGATACAACAACTAAAGAGAAAAATCAGTGGTGATAACTTACAGACAACTAAATCAACAAGATCTAATCACCATTTACATAACATTTCACTCAACAATAGCAGAAAACCTATTCAACTATCTATAGAACATAAAGTAAAATAGATAACATAGCCACAAAACGCATTTCCACAAATTTAAAGCAAGAGTATGTTCTCTGACCACAGTGAAATAAAACTGGAAAGACAACAAGAAAATTTCAAAGTATTTGAAAATGCTGGAAGACAGGAAGATATTACTCAATTTCCAATTTGTTTTCAACTTCTGTTTTTGCAGGAGAATAATCTCTGCACTAGAAAATTAGAACAAATATCTAGTATGTCATTCATGGTCCCAGTGTATGACTGATGGATAGATGGTGTATAGACGTATTTTACTTTTTACACTGCACCACTACCTTGTGATTTTATATCTCTTATCCCCAGTTGATTATGAGATACTTGGAGAAGGGCCTATAAGGACAAATCTTCTCTCTTTCTTCTTTGTACCAGTGCTTTGAACATGGTAGTTATTCAGAAATTATAGTTGAGTTTAATGACCGCTTAATTGACTGATCATTTGAATGAGTTATAGACATAGAGAATCCACTTAGGAATGGACCAATGAGGTTGACCTTTGAAGCACTGATATAAATGTTTCATTAGTTCTCAACTAATCTCTTTTTATAAAGGAAACACATGTGAAAGGAATGGAAAATAAGAACAAAGGCAAAGGAGCCAACAAATATGTCAAGCACAGGAATTTGTAATTAAACTTGAATCTTCCACACAGTCTGGTTGCACATGGAAAAATATGGTCAGTTAACCATATTTTAATGTTTACCAAAAGGGTATCCAGGAGCCCAGATTTAATATAAATAAATCTAATGATGTTACTCTCAAATAAAAGCATATACTCAGATTATGATGATAGAAGCTGATAGTTAGGTCACAGGAAGTGATAGTCCCAGTAGGTTCTGCTGGTCAGAGTACATGTGGAACATGGTGACCAATTTCGGTGCTTCATTTAAAGATGCAAATTAATAAACTCTGGTAGGTTTTAGGGAAATGTGACCTGCTTGGTAAAAGGTTTGAACTATATTATTTAAGTAATAGTTGTAAGAATTCGTGAGGGGAAAGTACAAAAATTGTCGTTTAGTATTTGGAAGGCAGTCATGTAAATAAGGGAGAAAATTCTGCAGGAATTAAATTGTAAGGATATGCTAAGGAGATAGTTTATTTTATTTTT
Organism: Hylobates moloch; assembly: GCF_009828535.3. NCBI lineage: Eukaryota > Metazoa > Chordata > Mammalia > Primates > Hylobatidae > Hylobates > Hylobates moloch. The sequence goes on along the minus strand of NW_026652277.1, from coordinate 86,514,083 downwards.
ATTTTGTTTGTCTGTTGAGGCAGAGTCTTGCTCTTGTCGCCCAGGCTGGATTGCAATGGCACGATCTCTGCTCACTACAACCTCTGCCTCCCAGGTTCAAGCAATTCTCCTGCCTCAGCCTCCCTAGTAGCTGGGATTACAGGTCCCTGCCACCACGCGTGGCTAATTTTTGTATTTTTAGTAGAGACGAAGTTTCACCATGTTGACCAGGCTGGTCTCAAACTCCTGACCTCATGATCTGCTCGCCTTGGCCTCCCAAAGTGCTGGGATTACAGGCATGAGCCACCGTGCCCAGCCAACAGTTTATTTTAATATTTAACTCAAAAAGAGTTTCTTATTGCTATGGCATCTCAATAATAGGGCATGCTTTCCATGAAAAGTAACCACTCGTTCATAGAAGAGTTTATGAGTCTTTGGGTGAGTATTCACCAGGGTGTTAAAGAAGAGATTTCCTAGAGAAATTGGATCAGATGAATTCTGAAACCTACTTCAATTCTCCAATTCTATAACTCTATGCTTCTAAAGCAAAAATATGGATGGATTTTCACAAAATCGACTGTACAGTTTTACTGAATATTACATGCCAGCAATAATTTACATATAGCCTAAATTAAGATTAAAATCTAAAACTTTTGAGCAAAATTAATTGGATCACTTCAGATTCAAATCTACATCCTGAGTTTTATAAAAACAGTGTTCCAAATAACTCTACCAATGAGGCCATATTTATTACTCAATATTAATTGGCAACTATGGTTCTAGTTTCAATAATAGTTGTCCACAAAATTCCTGACAACTCTGGCCTATTTGTATTCACTAAGTTTAATTGTCTTTGATAGTATGTTTTAGGAATAAAAGTATTGAAAGATTCATGGCTATTTATATAAAGACAGTTTATTTTTTAATGAAAATGGCAATGATATATACATGAGTCAAGATAGAAAGTGAATGAATCTTTTCAAATAATTCTTAGACTATATATGACAAATTATCAAATAAAAGACAACTGTATTTTTATATCGCTTATGCTCCCCAGCAGAAAAATACTTGCCTTCATTTTAAAAATTAGGTATTTTTGGCTAAGCTTGGTGGCTCACGCCTGTAATCCCAGCACTTTGGGAGGCTGAGGCGGGCAGATCACCTGACGTCAGGAGTTCAAGACCAGCTTGACCAACATGGTGAAACCCCATCTCTACTAAAAATACAAAAATTAGCTGGGTGTAGTGGCAGGCGCCTGTAATCCCAGCTACTTGGGAGGCTGAGGCAGGAGAATGGCTTGAGCCAGGGAGGCAGAGTTTGCAGTGAGCAGAGATCGTGCCATTGCACTCCAGCTCGGGCAACAGAGTGACACCCTGTCTCAGAAAAATAAATAAATAAAATAAAAATATAGGTGTTTTGAGAAAAGTAATGATACCAATAATTAAGAATAACAATATGATTTGCAGTACTAACAAAAATAAAAATGTGAATCTTGAACTTTCAGGGCTGACTGTCCAATAACTGGCATCACACAGTTATACAACAGTATCTGCTGCATAATCACTGACATGAAATCTCACACACACAAATTGTGTGACACTCAATAGAGTTCCAGTTTTCACTCCATTAAATCTTATTTCCAAGTTTGGATTCTAGAATAACCGAGCTAAAAGACCAGAACCTCTGAGTGAACATTACTATTTGTGCCTTGATGATAAAGAAATGTTAAATTGTCTCTCATGATGCATAATGTGAAAAGAGACAATTGTGAAGACAAGTAGCTTTAGGAGTTATCACTTTTCTTAACATTTTTGCAGGGAAAACACTTAAGAAAAGGACTGAAGTAGGTGGCATTTAACTTCAAGAAAGTCACGATTCTTGACATTTTATTACTGAGAAACTCTGAAACTTGGATAACCATTCTCTGGTAAAGGAGTTATGTTCCTTTAGAGGCCCTGGAGATAGATTATCAAGCTTCTCTAAGATTCATGAGGTATTTCAGGAAGTGTGTAAGTAAACCAATATTTTCCTCTTAAATCTTCAAAGTAAAAGAAAGAAATATGCATAATGAGGTTCTTTTTGATGTACAAGCAAAAAATTTAAGAAATACATCAGAAAAGCAATATATGCTCATGAAATCACTTTAAAAGAAAAGATTTCTGAAGAAGCATATGACTACAGAATTTCTTCCACCCACTTTCTTGAGAAAATTGCTTCATGCACTGCTGACACATTGATTAGGTAAAGATGGAGGGAGACAAAAAGAAAAGCCATGTTGCATTTGATGAAGCTCACTGAAATAACTGAACTCAGAGACAAGACACTTTAAAACTCAAGGCAATCTGGCTTGATGAAAAAGAACAAGTTTAAAGGGGAATGTCTATGGTATTGTTGCCTAATACTCAACACATGGGCAACATTGAGGACCGTCACTAAATATCTCCATGACCAGAACTTTGCTCAGCTAGAAGTAATCATAATGATTGCTACTACTGAGTTTGTCATTGCTGTGATAGATGCTTTACCCAACTTTATTAATTTGGTGAAATTAAGCACATCCCTTACCTCTAATCTTCAATTTTCTCAGCTGAAGCAAGATTAATATTAGTTCTGCAATTTGTGAGGATTAAATGGGATAAGCTATTTAGTATATACCATAGTGTCTGATATATAGTGAGGATTTTATGAATGTTTGCTTGTTATTATTAACTCCTCAATTATACCCTAAAGATAGATGTTATTCAAGGATGGAAACCACAATGAACTAATGGAACTGGGTTAGACGCCAGAGTCCTCATACTCTTACATAAATTGTGTAAACTGGCTGACATGTTATGTTTGGCAGACTATATTTAGCCCACAGAATGTTTTCATTTTCAGATTTTGGTTGTTTCTCAATGTATAAAAATAGATTTCACAAATGAATTTTGATTTCCAGCTTTCATGAAAAATATGATGCCTCCAGCTTTGTTCTTGTTGCTTAGGATTGTCTTGGTTATACAGGCTATTTTTTGGTTCCATATGAAATATAAAGTAGTTTTTTCTAGTTCTGTGAAGAAAGTCAATAGTAGCTTGATGGGAATAGCATTGAATCTATAAATTACTTTGGGCAGTATGGCCATTTTCATGGTATTGAGTCTTCCTATCCATGAACATGGAATGTTTTCCATTTGTTTGTATCCTCTTTTATTTTGTTGAGCAGTGGTTTGTAGTTCTCCTTGAAGAAGTCCTTCACATTCCTTGTAAGTTGGATTCCTAGGTATTTTATTCTCGTTATAGCAATTGTGAATGGGAGTTCACTCATGATTTGACTCTCTGCTTGTCTATTATTGGTGTATAGGAATGCTTGTAATTTTTGCACATTGATTTTGTATCCTGAGGCTTTGCTAAAGTTGCCTATCAGCTTAAGGAGTTGTGGGAGTTGAACAATGAGAACACATGGACACAGGGAGGGGAACATCACACAGTGGGGCCTGTCGAGGGGTAGGCGGCAAGGGGAGGAAGAGCATTAGGACAAATACCTAATGCATGTGGGGCTTAAAATCTAGATGACAGGTTGAAAGGTGCAGCAAACCACCATGGCACATGTATACCAATGTAACAAACCAGCACATTCTGCACATGTATCTCAGAACTTAAAGTAAAATTAAAAAAAAAGAAAAGGAAAAATATGAACTATCTGGTAATATTAGGCTTGCCAACCCAAATGGTAATCATCAGCGCTAAGTCAGAACTGATCTTTTTGTTACAGATTCTCAGGTTTTCTATAGCTTTTACTTTTACTATTATCTCCCCAACAATGATAGCAAATAATTGCAATTTGTCATGGTGTCTGCAAAGTACGAAAACATAATTCTTTTCTTAAATTTTTTCCCTAATGTTTGTGAACCTGGTGGTGCCCTCACTTTGTACGAAGTACACAGGCTTCCTTCTTTTGATTGAACTACCCAGGTAAGTGAAATGAAAATTGTTTCCAAGCATGGGTCATTTCTTTGGATGCCATATTTTGTTGCTCCTCTCTATTTCCTCTGCAACTGTAAAATAATAAATAAAGCATACTTGCATACATGTATACATATTTTAACCAGTGGAATGCTGTGCTTAGTGAATCCTAAATAGAAATGCTAGTAGGTCTCAAAATAACATGCTGTTGAAATGTGTCCAGCTTAGAAATATTTCCTAAGCAAATCATTTTGAATGATCAAAAATGTTTGACATTTCTTCTTTATTTGAACAAAATGCGTCATTCTTTATATTTTTTTAATTATACAAATAATGCCTAAGGTAGTCTTCCGTCTCCTTCATGAATAGACTATATTCATTGGGTTCTGTGCATCTTGCAGAAATAAATAATTTATTAGGTTGTGCAACATTTTCCATTTGGGCAGTATGTTAGCTAATTTTATTCAGCTTATATTTCTGAAATTTTACATTAGGGAGTCAGGTGTAAACAACACACACATACACACACACACATACACACAGGGAGAGAGAGACAGAGAGAAGAAATAGATTAAATCACACAAGACAATGGCAGTTTATTGTGTAAGCAGAGCACAGTAAAACATACTAGATAACGGGCACACAACTCAGAAATAATGTATAAATCTTTATTGAAGTCTTTAATGCTATAAACAAAAATCCAGAGATATATTATTCTATTTACAATAAATCTACCCAACTTGACATTCTTTGTAGTATATAAAATCTCAAAGAAAGCAAAAATGTTAAAAAGATAATAGGAGGATGGGCATGACGGCTCACATCTGTAATCCCAGCACTTTGGGAGGCCAAGGCAGGAGGATCACTTTAGGCCAGAAGTTCAAAACCAGCCTGGGCAACATAGCAAGATCCTGCCTCTACAAAAATAAAAAGAAACAACTTTAGCTAGACATGGTGACATGCACTTGTAGTCGTAGCTACTTGGGATGATGAGATGGGAGAATTGCTTGAGCCCAGAAGTTTGAGGCTGCCACGAGCCATGATAGAACCACTGCAGTCCAGACTGAGAGACAGAGATCCCAACTCTCACACACACACACACACACACACACACACACACACACACGACAATACTAGAGTCTCAAGCAAGTTTTTCATAATGATATTTGTTATTTAAATACACTTATCTTTCAATATGAAATATCTTTCATGCACATGTCTAGCCGTGGTATAGACAAAACTACAGAAAGAGTTTGGTACAGCAATTACAAATGATTATTTCTCCAATTGTGATCATTAATTTTATGGGTTTTGGCTGGGCAATGGGGTTCCCAACATTTGGTCAAACATTATTCTGGGTGTTTTTGTGAGGATGTTTCTGGGTGATAACACTTGAATTGGTAAATTGAGTAAAGTGGCTTGCCTTCTCCAATGAGTGTGGGTCTCATTTAATCAATTGAAGATCAGAATAGAGCAAAATGGTTGCGTTAAGAGGTTACTTAGCCTGCCCGACAGCTTGAGCTGAGACATTGATCTTCTCCAGCCCTCAGGCTGGAACTTACGTCATTGACTCTGAGTTCTTAGCCCTTCCAACTTGGACTAAATCTTATACCATGACTTCTCCTGTGTTTTCAGCTTGCCCACTGCGGATCTTGGGACTCCAGCCTCCACAATAATGTGAGCCACTTTTTAACTTTATTTCTCTGTGTGTGTGCACGCACGTGTGTGGGTGTGTGTGTTTCCATGTATAATATAGATTTATATAGAAGTATATATTTTATATACATATGTATAGACATATTTAGTTCTGTTTCTCTGGAGAATCCTAATACTCTTACCTACTTAAGACTTGCTTAAAGTAAAACTAAATGATTTCCTTTGCACTGGAATCTCACAAAATTGTAATTTTCTACAAGTCTTCCAAGGCAGGTGGAGTGACAACAAAAACTCCAAAACATAAGCGAAGTCAATTACATCCAAATGTGAAATTACATCCAAATGTGAAACACATTGCAAACATTAGAGAAACAGTATGTCCTTTTTTTTTTTTTAAGATGGAGTCTCACCCTGTTGCCCAGGATGGAGTGCAGTGGCGCGATCTCAGCTCACTGCAAGCTCCGCCTCCTGGGTTCAAGCAATTCTCCTGCCTCCCAAGTAGCTAGGATTACAGATGCATTTCGCCACACCCGGGTAATTTTTTTTTTAATTTAATAGAGATAGGGTTTCACCATGTTGCCCAGGCTAGTCTCAAACTCCTGAGCTCAGGCAATCTGCTTGCCTCTGCCTCCCAAAGTGCTAGGATTATAGGCGTGAACCACCATGCCCAGCCCGAAACAGTATGTCTTTACCCATGTTTTGTGCTCTCTATATTCCTTAAATAGTCTATTTGCATGGAAAAAAATGAGTTCTCAAAGATGCTACATAAGATGTTACTTGAACTAAAAATAGTTGTGGCTCCTAAAACAGTATTACTATTGCTCATTTTGTAATGGGAGATAAATTTATAGAGGTAGAATCTCATATCTACTTTCTTGACTAGAAACTTGAAACTGATTTCAAAGATCATTTACCTGAAATGAACAGGATCTGATCTGTTTCAAGAGTAACAATATTTCTGAAGTTAGATACATTTATTCTCAAAAGGCCTTTCACTTCTACCACTTAATGTGATGCAGCCCTGCCATCTCCCAAATTTTAGCTCTTGGATTTTCTATCTCCTACAGAGTAACAAAGTGTGTGTGTGTGTGTTTGTGTGTGTGTGTGTGTGTGTGTGTGTGTGTAATTTTAATGTTTCAAAGCATTAAATTACTTTTAGAAAAATATCTATTTTTAGATACATAGGTAGAAAAATCAAGAGTTAAAATATCTATTAGGGAAATGTATCTGCCTATCTATCTAAAAATTAGATATCTGCCCAATAGTAATTCAATGCATTGAAACACTTTTTTTACCTGCTAAGATATAACAACTAGGAACCATCATTTCTGATTTCTCGAATATTATTAGTTACAGTGTTGCCTGTCTTAAAGTCCATACTTGGATCCTATATCCCATGACTTAGGTGAACTTGCCATCACAAACCAAGTTTTTAGGGACCGCTGTTTGTGTATCACACCATTACTTAGCCTCAGTACTCCAGCAAATCATTTTTAAACAGTACATTGGTATGACTTCTTTTTTAATGGATGACCACACACAATCCTTTTATAACAATTCCTTTATTTGAATGCTTTTGCTATTCAGATTTCCAGATAAGTGCCCTTCTACTAGCCTTCTGTGATCCTCCCCATGAGCAGCCTTATTTTGTTTTTCTCCTTTTCTTTTACTTTCATTTCTCTCCAAAGCCCCTTCCAAATCTTTCACCACTATTACTTCTTGCCTTCTCTCATTTATAGTATCATCAGTTCCAGGCCAATTCCCCTCTTACTACTTTTTGCCCAGCCCTCTCCTCTGTCCCATAAGTACCCTTCAGAAATTTTTTTTAAACACTCTTTTGACATCTTTCATTCAAGTGAAACCTGATAAGACGGTATTTTTCACAAATGGATTCTACGTAACTCACTTTTACTCCAGCGAATATTGTTACCCCCGTCCTTCAACAACTTCTCCTTTTGGAATTCATATAATTTGAATAATCCACTCCATTTATTTAATTTATGCTTCACCCTCTGGGACACTCTGCTAAATTGCCTAGTGCTTTGTACATGTGGCAAACAGATTGTGTTACTGCTGTTCGTGTTAGTGGTGATGAGTGGTAGCGGTGGTGGTGGTGTGCTGGAGATGATATTTAATTTTGCTTTTGTTTTACTCACAATTCTATTCCTGAACAACCTGTTAAAATCTTGGCTTCACAACATATTTTTTTACATTCACCAGTGACTTTGATCTTAATTACACTTCAACCTCTCTGTAAAAACACCCCCAACTGTTATTTCTTTCAAACCTTGAACTCGAACCAAATCATTTGGCTCTCATTACCTTCCTCCCTTGCTACTTTGTTTCTTGTGTGATAGTCACAACATTGAAAGACGTCTCTACCACCTCTAGTATCCCTAGGACTTTTTGTCTTCTGCTATTCCCACATGACATCTCCCAGGTAAGGGTACAACTCAGTGTCATTTTTCTCTGCTCCTACTCTTAGACTGTCCAGCTTTTCTAGAGGAATAAAGAAATCTCTACTGAAGACACTGTACTCACCCATTCTGGGTCTTCAACTATTGTTGAGTAGAGTTGTATTAATATGTCGAATCTCAAAATTTCCCTCAGTCTGTCATTCCAAGCCTTTTTGAAGTTTCCTGGGCCCTCTAACACTACTCTTTCCTCTTAACTAAAGCAAATTACCTCCAATCCCCCTCCACTGAGAAGATTGAAGCCATCTTACGTGAGCTCCCCGATCTTCCCTCTTCTGCAACTTAACATTTTCGTGTATCTATATCTTCCTTTATTTTCAATGTACCATCATCATAAAAGAGTTCCTGGAGGGAGTCCCATGGCATCCAGAGGTTAAAATAACATAGGGCTAAGAAGCCACCTTGAGGGGCCTCTATTAGAGGGCTTGAGCCTCACACTGGTTCGCATACACAGAAGTTAAGAGATCTGGCATAAATCAACCAACAGAGGCTGCAAGCAGGGGAAGGACAGAGTTGGGAGCAGAGATGAGGGGGAGTAGAGACTTCCCTCAGTCTCTGTAACAAGGACATCTTCCAGAACCTGCAGTGGGATGTAGTGAGGAAGCTCCCAAAGATAAATTTACTCCCTTCTTAGCACCTTGGAAACTGTAGGCCTCAGAATTAGGGCCTTCTTGGAACTTCAAGAATGAAATGGGTACTTTCCCCATCTCCTGTGACTTACAGGAGCTTAAGGGATGTGGGTATTATGAAGCTTTTGCCTACAATCCTGAGCCACAGATGCACATCTGTAGGAGTCCTGGACCTGACCATCAGGCCCTGTGTATCAGGTGGAAACGGAGCCAATGTCCCAGGTTGGATGGAAGAGAGTGGGTCAATTGGGAGTCTTTCTCACTTAGCAAGGGGAGCTCCCAATATTAGAAAGCTAGGGCACTGCACCCCAAGGCCTCTAACTTTATCCCTGACTTCTTAAGTCTTCCAGGCCTGATAACAGGTCTCAGAGTGACTGGGTAATGGCAAACCTGGCCATTGCCAGGGAATGGCCAGGGTCGTCTGGGAGTCTGTTTCTCTGAAAACTTTGTTGAAGCCCATGGCTGGAAGGAGAAACTGAGAAGCTGAAGAACTCTCCTTCCATATGAAGTTACCATGCTTTGTCTACACCTTCCATATTCTTCAAGGTCCTATAGTAATATGTTCTCAAATTCTCATCCTCTGTACCACTGACTCACACTTTCCCTTCTGCCTACCAGATTCCATCCTCTTAAAAAATAACCTATACTTCTTCTTGACTTTTGAATGTCCATTCTTTACTTCAGCTGCTTCCATTTAACAAAAATGTTTAAAGTGATAGCATGTGTGTGTGTGCACATATGTGCACCCATTTGTATTGGGTATATCTGTATGTGATATCTATATCTTAGAAAGGAAAAAGAAATCTCAGAATCCCCAAACTGATTATGCCAACGGGAAAGTTAAGCTACAGATGGAGTCACTTAAAACTGCCATCTTTTTTCAAATGAATAGCTGCTACTTCACAACCTTTCTTAAAGCTTTATATACATCAGCCAGACTCCCACAAAAAAGACAGTCAGGCATCTCCAGATGCTTTCTGGCCTCAAAATCTTTCAATATGCACATCTTCTCATAAAACAAGAATGTGTCAATTTAAAGATCTGTGATCCAAGTCTAGCTCCTAAAACTAAAGCCTTAGATTTCACACTGATTGATAATACTTCTCTTCCTAGGTACAGAACAAAGACGAGATCAGTCATTCTTCTGCCTATCCACCACTACATGTCTTTCCCTCATTAAGGAAATGTGTAAATACTAAATCTCCTGAAAACCCCTTCAGATAACATTGGCCACAGAGGAATCTGTGACTCCTATTTTTTTCCAGGCACACCCTCAAGCTCTGACTTAATGAACCTCCGTTGATTGAGACTCTTGACTCATCACTCATTTCAGTTAACAATCTATATCTATTTGTTTAATCTACTTCTTCAACTATAATCTACTTTATATCTAACCCTCTTTCTTCCTACCTCTTCTTATGTTTCCCACTACCCTCAATTTCAGGCCCTTATTGCCACTGTCTGAAACTATTTAGTATTGCCTTCAGTTTCTGTTTTCTCTAATATGTTTCACATGATGCTGACAGAATTATTTTCTAAAACAAAAGCTATTGTGTTAATTGTTTGGCTTGCAAGTGACAAAAACACAATTCAAACTAGTTTAAACAAAATTTAGGAATTTATGAATCATAGAGTGTGTTGTTCGACCAAAAACAGGAATATATCTGAGCCTCCAAAAATCATTAAAATTAAAACATTTTAAAACATCAGAATACCTTGACTATATTTCATCTGTTTTCTCCTTCCCATGTTGGCTTGATTAATGTATTACTTCTTCGTATGATACTTCGCTTTTCCTGTTCCTTGTGGCATCAAACATGGTTTTGTACATTTCTTGAGCTTTGTTGCTTTACTATCTAACTTTCTAAGTTTCAAGTCCAATATAGGAAGAGATTCATTGGCCACCTAAGTGTCCACCCTTTGAATGAACCAAGAGTGATCAGGAATTGAGTCAGTTTATAACATGGTTGCTACAACAACAATAATATGTAGTTTTTACTAGCAAGAGAGAAGAGACGGGGACAGGTGATCTCAGAGGAAGGAAAGAGCCATTTCCAAAGGAGAAAGTTCAGAAGAAAAACAATAGATCTTTGATACATTTGTATTTACAGGCACTTTTTACAGCAATTGACACACAATAAGTAATTCCATATGACTCCTGTTTCTTCTGTTCAATTGTCTTTAGTAGCTTCAAATTACCTTCTCAGCCCACCACATTTTCCTAACTTTTATGTAAGCTAGTCAGCTAGAGTAATGGGTTTCGTCTTCCCTAAACCAATGTAATACATATTAACATAGCCTTTATATCCTGCCCCTTCTGTTCTCCTCTCCTGCTGAGCAAACACAGGTGGTTTCCTTAACATTAAGCTTCACAGTCAATGCAGTTTTCCCTAAGATGGCTGTGTGGTATGCTGGAAGGATTATGAAGACTGGAGCCTCAACTCTAAGATTTGTAATCAAGTTCTACTAAACCATAAAACCAGGCAAGCCAGGGCTCCCCACAGTACAGTGGCATCTGCTTTACAGGATTACTTCAGATATCGAGATAACTGTGAAAGGACATTGTAAGTGTTCAAGCAGTTTCAAATATTAGCAAGAGGCAGCAAGTTCCTAAGGTGAAATATGGCATAATGGGAAAAGCCTCAAAGGTTTGAAAAAGGAACTATCGAAGAAAAATACAAAAAATGCTAGACAAAATACATATAATTTCAAATACAATGAGAAAAAATGAGATTTTGTTCTGGGAAAAATAGATAGGATTTTTAAGATAAATATAATTCTTCATCTTTTTTAAAAATGTAAGAAATGAGAAAATAACATTGCCAGGAGAAGACCAAGAAATGGTAATAAAAATATCCTGCCTCTTCAGCTACGGTTGTACAGAAGATGACAGCTTTCCTCCCATTTAACTTAGGCAAGACTGAAGGACTCAGTCAGTAATGAGTAATTATGAGTTATCCCATAGAGAAATCACATATTATCTCAAGTCTTGCGTTCCTCACATGGGTAAAGAAATAAGGGACTCAATAACCCATGATAGTTCTTCAAGATCTAAATCACTATTACATAGAAACCAAGTATTACAAGTAAAACTGAGAATTCAATATCTATACTATGATAGTCACAATTATACTATGCACAATAGACAATGCAGTTAAAATATTTAACATCAGGGTTTTAATAATTCATCAGATTATTATAAAATAGTAGAGATTTTTTGGAGTTTTGTTTTCTTTTGTCTCAGATTTTGTGTTTTCTTCCTTTTTACTGAGCTGCAGTTTTATTGAGATCAAATTTCCTATTTATTCAATGTTGTTCCCTCTAAAAAAGTATTTTATTTTGAAAAAGCAAGGGATGCTTTAAAGATTTGTAATCTAAAATATAGCATTCAATTTCAACTATTAAGTTTAGAAATAAACACAAATTAAATTTAACTAATAATTTTGAATTACTATATTCCATTTTCAATTAACATTTTTTCGAAATTTCTTTTCTGGAATTATCATTTCATACAGTTTTTATATCCATGATATTTTCATTTTAGTTACCATGTTTTCTTTTCACATAATAAATGAGATGAGTACAGAAGGAAAGTAATACTTACATAAAACATCTCAGAAAATATACTATTACAAATACCAAATATCACTATCATAATGACTCAGATCTGTTTATTTAACCTCTGTAAAATTAAAGCTTCCATATTTTTATGGTTTGATATTTATGCTTTCTAAAAGGAGGTTACCTTAATTTCAGAGGAGAAATATTGGTCCGTGAATTTTTTAAGAAATAGCAAAGTGGAAATACACAACATAAAATATAAATGTAGGTTGTTTTCTCTTTAATAAGGTATTATAGCTGGGCTTCTTTACCTTTTTTTCCAGATATTTTTGAGAAACTACCCAGAGTTACTTCAGAAAACCACATTATCTTTCAAATGCCTTTATATAAATAAGGCTTATGTAGAAAAGCCTTTTGTATTCTCAAAACAAACAGACGTATTTGCTTCACCTTGTCCTGGAGTACCAGTAGATAGACAATACATATATTTAGAGCACAAAGAGAACAGGGGTAGCAAAAAATGTGTATATAAAAATACATGACTGTATTTATAAAGACATTTAATATTTAATATTTCAAAAATGGAAAAAAATTAAACCTCTGCTCTCCTTTCTCACAGCTCTGCTATCATCCAGTATTGAACGTATATGTGCATGGTAGAAAGGAAAATGAGACAGAGACACTTTCTGTGCTATGTTCCAGGAACCTACTGACAGTATTCTTAACCATCCTTCCTTTGAAGCATTCTTGTTTCTTGTCTCATTCGCTTCCTTTTCTTCCTTCCTTGAAATTCGAAAACAAGATTTTCATAAAATAAACTGTCAGAAAGAAAACCTATACATTATGGTAGTTTTCAAAAGCTGTTGAACAGCATGTAAACACAGTAAGTGCACTTATCATCAACAAGAAGCAGCAGAAAATTTTCTCAGTGATCTGTAGAGATGACTTTTATTTTTCACAGATAAAAGAAGGGAAAATAAGTTATTTCTCTACTTGACATCATAGTACTTATAGAACTCTTAGGTGAAAAGAATCCAATTCCAATAATATTTGAAAGGCAACTAGACAAGCTCTATTTAATTTGTCTAATAAATGTACATTTTCTGTGGTTATTGATATAGGAACTTCTGGTTCACCCATGTTTCCCTTAAAAAATTAAAGGTTTTTTTTTTTTTTTTTTTTTTTTTTACTCAAAGACTATACCAATATTCTTAGTAATGATTTCTTGCAGCATCTTCCCATCCAAGGGGTACAACAGTTTAAGAGATTAAAATGTATTATTTAGACAGATTTAGTTAAAGCAACAATAACAACACACACACACACACACACACACACACACACACACACACACATAAACCCTCCTAATGCTATCCAAGTATCTGTTGAAAAATTCATTAGGGCTTTTGGCAGCAAGAAAGACACTAATAAATATTAAACATCTGATAGGACCAAACACTGGGAATAGCTTTCCTCATGTAGTCTTTGCAACCACCCTGTGATATGGTTATAATGATCCATATTTTATATCTAAAGAAACCATGGCTCGATAATAAGTTGTGCAGCACAAGTAAGTTCCATAAACAGTAAGTGATAAGGCAGAATTGCAATCCAGATTTCTCTAGCTATAAAATTTGGATTTGTTAACCAACACTACTGGTTTTCTAGTGTTCGAATTTGTAGCACTAACATTTAAAAGAGAGAGAGAGGGAGAGAATGGCAGACAAAGAGCTATATAGGATTGCCACACTCTTCTTTTACCAAGTGCATTTAGCCATTAAAAATCAAATGAGTGATTTGTTTCTCTTCTTAAGCTGAAAAGTTATAGAAAAGCAACAGAGAATTTTTTAAATGTTCATTTTCTGCAAAAGAAAGAGATAATCTTGTATGATCTGCAGATTCCAAATTAAGTATGACTGCTAATATTAAATAGAAAGTGAAAAGAACAGAAGAACATAGGATAAAGTACCAATACAACTCAGAAAATATCAGCAAAAATTGCATGGAGAGATTCACCATGAAAAAGAAAAGCTGCATTGCCTACTTATTCCAATACAGGCACTGGTGTTACCAGGACTGTTGAAAGAAATCCTTTACACTAATTAGCTCTGGGGAACACAAGTTAAGGTCTGCATGAAAATCACATAGTTCATCCAGAGCCGTATTTTACGACAACAAATGTAGTCATTGGAATATAAAGTTTTGAAAACTTATTTAGCCCTTCCTTCTCCTTCAACACTACAAAGTGTGGTACAGGACAATACAATCTGAAGAGGCTATGGACAAAATGCAATTTAAGAAGAAACTGAAAAATGCACAAATGTCCTTTATAGTGAAAGCCTTAATGCTTTATTCTAAGATCAGAGAGAAGACAAGGCTATAAGAAGAAATATGTAACACTAATTCTGAAACCAATTTATCTGTATACTAGGGTTGAACAAGTACGTAAATATATTATACATAATGAGAGGCAGGATTCTCACCAAGGGAGAAATAAGTTACAGATAAGAAAAAGGAGATGCTAGAATAAACATGATGGCGTTGGATTAAAGTCAGAAGTATCAATACAGACTAATTTTTAAAATACATTTTCTGATAAGTAGGTACAAAATAAATATAGATGGATGTATGTAGAAATAAATACACCATTCTCCAATAAAATGAACCAAAGCTCCTTAGAAAAGTGGTTGATTCTAGGGCTGGGAAAGAGAATATACGAGGTTAGCCAGGAACGTCTCATGATGCCAGAAAGTACGAACGTCCTCTCTACCCCCACAAAAATAATGAAGAAATATCAAAAAGGCACATGAACAAATGTGAAGGAGCTCTAGATGGCCAAAGCTGGAATAACTTGAGCAAAACAGTAAATGTCAGTAGTTGTTTTATAATCCAAATAATAAAATAAATATTATGAATTTATATAAATGAATAAATGAATAAAATAGGAGAAAAGTAATATCACATCTTTACAGAAGAATTCAAATTAATAAATGTAGAAAGAATGTTAAGAGGGTAGATCTTATATTAAGTGTCATTACCACAAAAAACAAACCAACAAAAAATCAAAAACAAAAACATGATGGCACAAAGAAGTTTTCGAAGGTGTTGGGCAGGTCTATTACTCGATTGTAGTGATGGTACTACAGGTGTATGCATATATCCAAACTCAAATTGTACACATTAAACAAGCATAGTTCTTTGTATATCAGTTATAACCACAATACCGCTCTTAAAAAATAAAAGCACAAGTATTTATTTTATAAGAAAGAACAAGGAAGGGAGGAAGGAGAAAAGGAAAGAGAAAAAGAAATAAAGAAAAAGGAAAATAGAAAATTACTATAAGAACACCACAGTAAGAATTGCCACAGGCAAGATTCTCTAATAGATACTAAAATTAGCAGGCAAAGTTTAAGAGAAAACAGGATATTTGCATAGTCTCAAGTATGTTCTTCCAATATGTATAAATTATAAAGGAAATAAAACAGTAACTTCATGATAGAGACTCCTAGAAGACATCACTTTGGCCAAATGGTCAAGGTTAACATTAACAGTAGCACAAACTGATACTATGTATCCCTTAATATAATGCACTGAGGGGGGCACGTGGTCACGTCTCCTCCATGGCATCTTTCCCAAAAACGTGTAGCCTCAATCTAATAATGAGAAAACATCACACAAAACCAAACTGAGAGATACTCTACAAACTAACAGGTCAATATTCTTTGAACATGTCAAGGTCATGAAAGACAAGAAAAGACTGAGGAAACGTCCCAGATGGGAAGAAACTAAGGAGACGTGGAAGCCGAATATGACCTAGGATTCTGTATAGAATCCTGAAAGTGACAAAAGGACATTAATGCAAAAATTTGTAAAATCTAAGCAAGTTCTGTGCTTTGGTTAATAGTATTTGACCAAGGGTAATATTTTAGTTTTGATACATTCTCTGTGGTTACATGTCAACATAAGTGCAAGCTAGGCAAAGGATATATTAGAACTCTCTTAACTGCATTTGCAAATTTTCTGTAAACCTAAAATTATCTCAAAATTAAAATAAAACTTAGAATTAAAATAAGTGAAACAAACATATTCATTATTTAGTTGGTGGCACAATCACATAAATAGGGACCACTACAAATGAATTTAAGATGTTGGATAAATATATCAAAGACAACAACAAAATAGATGTTTAATCATTTAGCAGTATCATAGTTGCTATTCTGAGACTGTTGCATTGTTAATATAGGATAAACCAAATGAGAAATTATTTGAAATTCTATCAACCCCAATGTTCCTGAGAGCCAGGCTTTTCAGCGTGAGATAACAGGGAAAAGAGAAAGAAGGTAAGTACGTAGCCCTACCGTCCGAATTTGAATTAAAAATATCAGTATGAACTCGCTGGGCGCGATGGCTCACGCCTGTAATCCCAGCACTTTGGGGGCCGAGGCAGGGGGATCACGAGGTCAGGAGATTGAGACCAGCCTGGCTAACATGGTGAAACCCCGTCTCTACTAAATATACACAAAATTAGCCAGGCGTGGTGGCGGGCGCCTGTGGTCCCAGCTACTCAGGAGGCTGAGGCAGGAGAATGGCGTGAATCCGGGAGGGGAGCTTGCAGCGAGCTGAGGTGACGCCACTGCACTCCAGCCTGGGCAACAGAGCGAGACTCCATCTCAAAAAAAAAAAAAAAATATCTATCTATCTATCTATCTATCTATATATATATCAGTATGAACTCATGACAATTTAAACATTTTTCCTCTACTTTTGTCCAGTAAAATCTCTAGAAACAATGATTAACCCAGCAATAAAGAACACTCGAAGAAAACAGATAGGGGTCTCCCAAATATCATTTCCCAGTGAAAGGAATCAGGGTTCTTTGGAGAAATAAATGATTCCAGGTCTGGCATAGGACATGTATAAGATACAATTAGAATAGATAGTCATGCTAGATCGCAAGATGGGACAATGTGAATATCAGTTGGAATAATAACTTCAACTTTGTAGCAGTGCAACAGAAGTTTCATAACAGTGTAACTCCAGCAGGACACCTCCACATGAGTGGCTTTCCATAGTACCATACTGGGCAGATTGCCAGCAAGTTCTACCAGCTTAGCACCACAGTGACTTCTCTGTCATCTGGTGAGCCTATGATCGCCAATAAAGGTCTGGATCTCAGCCTGGACTCTCTTCCTTGGGTATGTCTCTCAGCCCAAGGGGTACAGACTGGTGTTTATATCTATTACAACTATATTCTTTAAAGTAATGCTTACTGCTTACTATCTCATGGCTCATTATTACAATGCCTTGTTATAATTAACAATTGCTCATATTAATATTTTCCTATGCAAGTTAATGTGTGGTTTCTGTTTCCTGACTGAGCATAAGAAGAAGTGAATGATAGTATGAATGGGGCCAGATTGGTCATGAGTTGATAGATGTTAGGACTGCGTGATAGCTCCATGTGGCTCTTCTACTTTTGTGTATATTCAAAATTCTTCATAATAGAAAGACAGCTAAAAGCAGCTTTACATTTTTTCTGTAATGAGCCATATAAATATTTATACTGAGTCATAGAAAAAAGACTGTGAAGAGTTTTACTCAAGTTTTGCCTACCAAGTGAGTTATACCAAATTTACCAAAAAAAAAAATAGCTTTTAGAAATCTTTATACATCAGAATTGTGGATAAGGTATGGAAAATTTAAATATACATATATGGTAATGGAATTATTTAGAGACCTAGGAAGAAATGAACTGCATAGTCAAATTAGCATCATTCAAGGGAGGCTTAATTAAAGAGAATATTTTCAAAGGTACAAGCATTGTGAAGATACTAAAAGCAGTTGTTACCAAGCCTGCGGCCCATAGATAGAGGTGAGAACTGATATCAGAAACAGTTGTAGAAAAGGATATCCTGAAAGATTGTAGAGTACAACAGTCTGAGGTGACATCATAGAAAGTCCTTGACTTCACTCTCCTCCCTCTTTTAGATCTATGCTGAACCTAACTGGAAACTGGGTGGCAAGAGTTGATACAGTCCACACAGGTCGGCCTCCTGGTCAGAGATCAGAGTAGGACAGGATGAAGAACACATCTGGAGGATCAAAGAGAAGCTATGACACAGGGTAAATACTTAAAAAGTACAAATAATGAATGATACTGGGTTACAAAGGAAAGGATGAGGACAGAGAATAAGAAACACTACATATAGTTGTGCATAGTAGCAAACTAAGAAATTAATATCCAATGTAGTAGAATGTGAGAAGTATTATATAAATTTATGAAGATAACAACCAAACCAAAAACACAATCTTTGTCAAATATCAGAAAAAAAACACATCTCTCCAAGCCAAAAAAAAAAAAAAAAAAGTTGCCAATGGCGTTTCACAAACGTTGTAGTCACCTAAATACCTACCAGCAAAATTTAAGGGACTGTTTTTCCCATAGTCTTACAGAATGTGCTATATAGCTTGGATATTTGCTAAGCTTATATGTAAAAAATGATGTCTTAATGTAGCATAATCCATTTTCTCTTTATTAATTTAGGATGCAGCTATTTGTGAACATTCGACTCCATTTTATTGGTCTATTCATTTGTAAGCATTATCACATTATAATTATACAAGACTTTCAATATGTTTTCATACCTGGTAGGACTAGTTTCCCCATACTTTTTACAGTTTGAAGACCTTTCCAAAATATTACATTTTGTTTATTTTTTCATAGGAACTTTAGCTCACTCAGTTAAAAAAGAAGCATGTTGGATTGTTTTGTTTTATTTTGTTTTGTTTTGTTAGACTGAGTCTTGCTCTTGTCACCCAGGCTGAAGCGCAATGGCACAATCTCGGCTCACTGCAACCTCTGCCTCCCGGATTCAAGCGATTCTACTGCCTCAGCCTCCCTAGTAGCCAGGATTACAGGTGCCTGCCACCATGCACGGCTAATTTTTTTGTGTTTTTTAGTAGAAATGGAGTTTCACCATGTTGGCCAGGCTCCAGGCTGGTCTTGAACTCCTGACCTCAGGAGATCCACCCGCCTCCACCTCTCAAAGTGCTGGGATTACAGGCGTGAGCCACCACACCCGGTCGCATGTTGGTTTTTATTAATGACACTAGGTTAAATTACAAAATAACTTAGAGAAAAATGACATCTTATGATTGCTATGTCTTCAGAACGTTGTTACAAACATCTATATATGCAAAAAATTCCACTACTGAGAATTTATCCTGCAGATATGGCACACATGTGTGAAATGCTATAAGTACCAAACTATTCACTGTGACATTGTTTGCTATAGCATGCCCAAAACCAACATAAACAAAGTCAAAAAGCTAATAACACTACGAGAAAAATATTGACAATTGCTGGTACAAAGGGTTAAACTCTCTAACATATAGTGAGATTTCTATATTGCCACAAGAAATCTCAATAACCCAATTAAAAAAAAAAGAGTACAAGACATGAAGCAACAGCCTCCCTTCACACCAACTGTATTTATTATTCAGGGTTCTTCAGAGAAACAATATAGGATAAATATAGACATATAAGAGGAAATTTATTATGGGAATTGGCTCATGCAATTACTGAGGCTGAGAAGTCCCACAATATGTGGTTTGAAGTTGGACAATCAGGAAAACTGGTCGTGTAATACAGTCTGAACCTGACAGCTCAAGAACCAGGGGAGATGACGCTGTAACTCTCAGTTTGATTTCAAAGACCTGAGAACCTGGGGGCCACTAGTATAAGTACCAGAGTCTAAAGGCCCAAGCACATAAAGTTCTGATGCCTGAGGGCAGGAGAAGATGGATGTCCTAGCTCCAGAAGACAGAGAAAATATACTCATCCTCTGTCTTTTTCTTCTATCTGGGCCTTCAATGAAGCAAATGATGCCCATCTTCACTGATGGGGACAGACTTTTACTCAGTCTCCTGGTTCAAAAACTAATCTCTTTAAGAAACACCCTTACAGAGACACTCACATAAAGTGTTTTACCAGCTTTCTGTATATCCTTTAACCCAGTCAAATTATAACCTAAAACTAACCATTACATCAACCAAAAGCAAACAAATAAGCAAATACAAATAGCCATTTAACAAATGAAAACTTGCTAATTAAAACTACACTGTACGAGAGTATCAGAAAGACTGATATCAGACTGTACTGGTGAAGCTACCATTGCTCTCATATATTGTTGGTAGTAGTAAAAATTCTGTGGGGACAATACTGAAATATGTTTCAAAATTATAAATCAAATACCCTTTGATTTAATGATCCCACTTCTGGGGATGTATTATACAGATATATGTGTACCATAACATATACATATATTATCATTTATGACATATTATATATAATTAAAAAATCATAGCAAGAAATTAGAAATAGTCTAAGTATCTATCTGTAGGTCATTACTTAATTAAAATATGGCACTTATCCATAATGCCATATTATGAAGCTATAAAAAGAAATGAAGAATCTCTCTATAAAGTGAACCAAGTTTTTATTAAAAAAAGGTAGCTATGTACAATTATTGCTCCAAAGAAAATAAAATAGTTATAGATATAACAAAACATATCCATATACTATACATTACAAAATGCTGGTGATAGAAAAAAAAATCTAAATAAATATGAAACATACTATGTTCATGGATTGAAAGATTTAATTTAGTAAAGATGCAACTCTCCCCAGTGTGATCCATAGATTTAATGCAATTCCTGTCAGAAATTTGTAGACATAAACAGGCTTATTTAAGCTTATTCAAGCTTGTCTTATATGCAAAGACAAAGGACCTAAAATAGCTAAAACTATTTGATAAATAGTAATAAATTAGAAATAATCACTCTACTCAATATCAAGGCTTACAATAAAGCTACAGTATTCAAGTATTCAACAGAACAGAATAGAGAGCTCAGAAATCATGTCATAGAAGTATAGCCAATTGATATCTTTTTAATTTTTTCCTGCCCTGTTGCCCAGGCTGGAGTGCAATGGCATGATCTCGGCTCACTGCAACCTCTGCCTCCTGGGTTCAAACAATTCTCCTGCCTCAGCCTCCCAAGTAGCTGGGACTACAGTCATGCATCCCCACACTGGCTAATTTTTGTATTTTCAATAGAGACAGCGTTCTGCCCTCCCAAAGTGCTGGGATTACAGGTGTGAGCCACTACACCTGGCCACCAACTGATTTCTTATACAGGCACACAAGTGATTCAATAAAAGAAGGTTAAATAGCTTTTTCAAAAAATGGTGTTTGATAAATTGGACATTCATAGGCAAAAAATTGAACCCTGATCTAAACCTCACACCTTAGGCAAGAATTAACTAAAATTTGGCCATGAAATTAAATATAAACCATGAAACTATATATTTTTCAAACAAATCATCTGAAGAAAATTTTCAGAACTTATAAATGGAAGAGTTTTAGACATAAAACCAAAAACATAATCTGTGAGGGAAAAAATTGATAAAATAGAACTAATCAAAATTTAAACTTTTATCCTGTGAAACCTCATACAAAATGATTTTTAAAAGATCAGCTACAAACAAGGATGAAATATTTGCAAGCCATATATCAAACAAATGTCTTATATCTACTATATATATATAAATATATATTTCTCAAAATTCTGCAGTAGAAAAACAAATTATTAGCTGGGCAAAAGAAATGAACAGACATTTTACCAAAGACAACATATAAATGGCAAATAAGCACATGTTAACATTACTAGCCATTAGAAAAATTTAAAGTACAATAAAATATTACTGCATGCCTATTAAAATAGCTAGAAGAAAAAGTGGTGACACCAAATACTGTGGCCATACACTGTGGTAGGAATGTAAAATGGTACAGCCACTCTGGGCAGTTTTTCATAAATCAAAAAGGGCACATATCATATGACCTAGTAATTGTACTGTTAGGTATTTACCCCAGAACTCTGTACACAAATGTTCATAGGTGCTTAATTTCTAATAGTCAAAAAATGTAAATGACCCAAATGTCCATTAACAGGCAAATGATTAAACAAACTGATACATCCATGTAGTGGAATACTATGCAGCAATGAAAAATCATTATTGATTGATACGTGTAACAACCTGATGAATCTCAAGAGCATTATGCTGAGTCGAGAAAGCAATCTTAAAAGGTTACAAACGATATGATTCCATACATAAAACATTTTTGAAATAAAAGTTTTAAAATGGAGAACAGATCAATGGTTGCCAGATTTCACCAATTTTACACAAGTACATGCAAAACTGGTGAAATATGAATAAACTTTGTAGAATGTATAAATGTCAGTTTTCTAGTTTTGAAATTGTACTGTAGTTACACAAGATGTTACTCTTGGGGAAACTGGGTATGGGGTACAAGAAATCTCCTCGTGCTTAGTTTTTAAACTACTTCCACTACGTTTATAATTATTTTAAAATAAAAGTTAGTAAAAAGCATTGTGTGGAATTATATATGTATTATGTTAATACTTTGTGGGAAAGGGGAAGGAGGGAAAAATATCATATTTGTTTTTGCTTATGTGTGTACAAAGGAACTCCAAACAGATACTAATAACAGTAATTACCCGAATGTGTGGGTCAGGGGAACCAGAGCATATGAGAGACAGATGTGGAAAGGGATATTTTTTAAAATATCTGAGTCACATTAATGTATTTCTTATTCAAAAAATAAAAATTATTATTGAAGGCATAAAAATAATTACAGTTATTATGCACTATATCTATCAATCATACAAAAGACAATTTAACACCAAAAAACTAAAATGCCATATCCTTGAATTTAGAGTAGACATGCAAATTTAATTAGTTCTACTTTGTAAGAAATTTAATTCATCAATATTATTTCTCTTATTTCTTGTGGATTTAGAGAAAACTGACCTCTGATAAACACCAGTCTTGAAAAATGACACAGAAAAGACTGCATTAGCCCACACCAATTTTACCTAGGTGCCAAGATGAATTTCACACTTTTTGATTTGCAATCTTGAAGTTTAAACATATGCAAAGCATCGTTCTTTTGGACTTTAGAAAGAGAAAACAACAAAGGGATCCTTTAAATAACTTCCACAAATTGGAATAGAATATTCCTTTCTGTGCTTTAGCATTTCTTGGGAAATAGAATTGTGTGGTGCTATATGTACATTTCTCAAAAAAGAAAACAAAGAACAAGGAAAATGCAAATGCCAAAACTCAGAAGAATTTTTGAAAATAGTCAAGACAAAATGAGGGGCCACAATTAAAGTGCACAGGCATCATTCAACCACAATTTATTAATGCAGCATATAGAAGTAAAATGCCAACCACCTCAAATACTAATGGAAATCAATAAATGCCAATATATGTAGTGCTGCTATGAAAGAAATACCTACTTTTTTATTTATCTGCTAGAACAGAGCAAAATGAAAGTTGGTACCTTAGACAAATAAAATATTAAAGATACTCTGAGATTATTCACATTCGAAACTGCCATATTTTGCTAACTTAAAAAGCCTTTTCTCTATGCATCTAAACTTTGTATAGCAAAGCTCATTTTAACGTTAGTTGTCTATACATTTACTTTTCTCATTTTCTTTCAGTGTATTTCCAAAGAAGTAATTGGTTTAGCCAATATGTACAGGAGAAAGGCACTACCTTTAAGGAAAAATGATAGCAAATTTAGAAACTCTAAATTAATAATTTTTAAAATAAAATACACATGGGAACACACAGATATGTTAGCAATTCAACAATCTACCATTACTGGGGAAAGTCAATTGTCTTTAATTTCAATGAAAGCAACCCAGTGAAGACAGACCCTTCAGGCACTGTAGAAAGGAGATTATGTCTCAAAACCAATTTTACATTATACCCCCTTTGCTTCCATTGATACCATTGTCATTGCTGGTATGTCTTACACTTTTCAGAACGTTCAGAGCAATTATTGAAAGAAAGATAATAGCTGACCTCTGCCTGGAACACTCTTCCTCCATACCAAGTTTGCTCACTCCCTCCCACAACTGCATATCACTGGCAGTTTTCTTCATGGTACTTTTCACCACCACAGGATTTATATTTCCTTGGCTACTGTATGAGTTCCTCCTCAGGAATTGTAGTCTCATGAGGATAAAGACTGGGAAATTTGATTCATTCTGTATTTCCAGTATCATGGAAAGAGTAGTGACTCAGTAAGTTTCCTATTTAAACCTCATAATGATTCCATAAGTAAAAAGATGCTCATAAAAGTTAAGTGAGTTTTGCCAATATTACCAGGCTAATTAGTGGAAACAATTATGACTCAATTCCATGTATTTGAATTCTAAATACTGTGCTTACCCCAGCATATCACATTTTGATAATTTGAGTGAATACAAATCTGAAACATTTCATCAGAATTTTGTGGAAATGGGACATTGTATAAGTTAATTGTGCACCTACAAGAGCATGTATATTTAATTTATTATTTTGGTATATGATATAATTCTAATGTGCACAAGCGAAAATCTTTTTTTTTTTCATAAATACACTAAAGTACTTAGGCATACTTATCAGGAAGAATAAAGAAACAAGTAACTTGACATTGCTTGTGATAAGGCTAGATGCTAATGCAGAGGCATTAGTAAGTCTATGAAATTAACCATAATAATTTAACAACTTAGCAAACATTCACTGAGTATCTTTAATGGGTCAGCACCTAGACTCTGCGCTAAGGCCATGAAGAGATGAATAAATGATAGTGCACATTCTTAAAAGAGCTCAAGTCACTTAAAAATATTAACATAAAAGTATAATTGCAATATAGTGGTGTTAGAAGATGTTATAAAGTGTTATAAGAATAAACGGAATCGGGGGCCATCCCTGCCTAGGAAATTCAAGAAGAGTTGTAATTTGAGCTGCATCTCAGAAGATGAGTCCTCATTCCCAGGTCCAATAGCAATAGAAGGAGTAGCAGGGATGTGGAGCTGGGAAATGGCACAAATATTCAAAGGGCTAGTTTGTTTAATGTGTCTCGGGAGAGGGTGCACAAGAAGGCCTAGCTGGAGATAAGACTGTCAATGAGCATAGTAGTACTATCTACATGTTGTTGAGAAGGTTCCAGGAGATGAGGCATAGAAGAATATTGGTCTGATGCTGCATTAAGCATTGAGTAAATGCTGGCATTTGTTTTGGAACAGAGGATTTGAGATTTTTTCTATATCCATAAATCCAAAGGAAGAAAAATATCTCCTAGTACAAAAATAAATCCACCGTTTATCAAATAAAATTTTTCATTTGGGTAGCCATGTAATAGAAATGGCATGCATATTATACAAAGCTGTTTTCAAAACCAGAGACTCCAGGCAGCATTATCATCTGACGTTTTCAGTGAGAACCAATATACATGACAAGGAGCTTCAGAAGTGGTGAAGCAATCCAGTAATTCATTAGAACCAGTCGTTATATGAAATTCACTTGCATAGATAGACGT
Source organism: Hylobates moloch (assembly GCF_009828535.3). Lineage (NCBI taxonomy): Eukaryota > Metazoa > Chordata > Mammalia > Primates > Hylobatidae > Hylobates > Hylobates moloch. The sequence continues at coordinate 86,488,385 of NW_026652277.1, read as the reverse complement.
CAATTTTACAGGGAAGGGGTGTGAGTTTGGCTCCTTCTTTCATTACTCATGACCTCAATCCTTAGGGAAATGACAAGATAATTTAATTCTCAAACACTTATTTGGGAGTGTCAATGATAAATGATCAGAAATATTGCTGTTCCCATTGTACTGTTTTTCCTATTAGTTCTTTCCTTTTCTTTCCCGTACTTGCTTTGCCTTCTCTCCACTCAGCCCAAGAAAATAACTTGATAATGGAGCAATAAGGCCTGTCACAATAAACGTAATCTTCTGTCACAATCTTTCTCCTTTTTTCCTTGTCTTTTGTTTTCCCTTAAAAAAATTCTCCAGTTTAGTACTTGCATGGCACTTCATATTTCTGCGTAATTAAAAGCCAGAACTAATTGATCCAATTGTGTGCACCAGTCAGCCCAAGAAAATGGTAATTTTCTTTTTCTTTGCATTTTGCAATCACCTAATAAGCAGCTCTAATGCTGGCTGTTGAATTACATAATAAACAAAAATTTCCCATCATTTAACATTTGTTCAAAGGTTTAATGCTGTGGGTTCACAAGAGCAGAAAAAAGAATAGAAATGTGCACTTGTCCAGTGAATTCAATCAATGTAAACTGCAAATCTAAATTAATTATTCAGGCTACCAAAATCTTATGCTTTTGTTGTTTGTTGTTGTATAAATGCCAAAATTATTTGAAAAAAAAATTAGTCTAACTTTACGTGGAAGTTAGGCCTTTATTGACACATATGTGCCCAATAAGAATCCTTTTGTATTCTAATTCAGACATTAATTATTTTGCAAACAAGTAAAGGAAGACATTTAGTGTAGTTATGTTTGTCACTCAAATCTGAGTATGTAAAGGCTTGATTGAGTAGAACAGGAATCAGAGACCACCATCACTGGGCCAGAGTGAAGTCTTATGCCTGTTGGATTTTACTGCTTCTATCCATGGACCTATGAACCCACCACCCACATGCATGCATCCCCACCAGCTCTTCCCCAGTATACTTTTCACCACACTGAGTGTCACTCAGAGTGAATCATAGAACAGCCAAGAAACAGAAAAATGCCTTCCTTCTGGCAGGCACTGTGCTCCCGGCCTGGACCCCAAAGCCAGCCAAGCATCCCTCCTGACTGCTTTAGGCTTCCCTCCATACTCAATGAGTTCACCAAAGTCTCATCCCTTTAGAAAATCTTCCTTTGACACCCTTTGTAGAAGTACAGAAGGCATTTCTATGACTACTGTAGGGTTCAATAACCCTACGTTTCTATGCCTAAAAACGTGATTCCATGAGAGACCAATGTATGAAAATTTGTATTTAAAACATTTAATGACAATAAAACTGCAATTGTGCTGAAAGCTTAGAAAATGAGACTGTCCTTTTAACTTTGCTTTCTGTTGCTAAGTGAGACATATTTGGCTCTAAAGTATCATGATCCTCAATTGTGACACTTGCTACTTACTGAAAATCTTCTTAGAATGTATTAGCGCACTTTTCTCCCTAAGTAAAATCATTTAGTCTTTTTTGATGATTCAACATCTTGTAATACCTGACTAGAAGCAAATAGTTTCTCTTTTATGGTAACACATTGTTTTCACTTGTATACTGTTAACTAAAAGAATTTTAGGAAACGATATGATTGAAAAATATTTTATTGAAAATTATTATGCAAGGTAAAATGTTCACTCATTCATTCCCACATTGATTTACTGAACACTTATGGATCTTCTGCAAAGTATGAGGCACTCTGCCAGGCCCTGCAATGCAATGGCAAATAACACTAGAACCACTTAGAAAGGGAGAACTCGCAGGCTAAGTTCTCCTTTATCTTGTGCTAAGATACTATTGAACTCTCTTAAAAAAACTCATTTGTAGGCCTTTAGCATCACAGTCCACATGGTATAGGTGAGAAATACTGCAAAAGCAGCCTATAAGAGGAACCAAATATCTCAATATGGAAAGTCAGAAAGGGTTTTCCAGAGGTGGAGGCAAGTAAACTGGGACTTAGGTGATTAGCAGCAGGTTTTGGCATTCAACAACATTGTTCAATTACCCTATATTTTGGTGCTTTCTATTAACAATAATTTTTTAACATTTTTTGGACAAGAGGCCTCATAAAGAATCTAATCAAAAGTTTGTCCATTACATTTAGAAATATTAAAATGATAAAATGTATGTTATTTGTATTTTACTACAAATTAAAAATCCTCCTATCCAAGAAAAATATGTAAATGCACATAGACACAAATAACGTCAATGTCATGAAATATATTTGGTTTTCTACTGGAGAGAGGAGTCACTACTGACATCTAGAGAGTAGAGAACAGAAATGCTGTTAAACATCTTATACAGAATAAGCCTCCACAACAAAGAATTCTCTGACCAAAACGTCAATAGTGCCGAGGTTGAGAAACCTCTGTGTATGCTAATCAAGCTGCTTAAGTAATTTTCTACAGGAAATGATTGGTCACCTTCAAAATTGAATATGCAAAGAAACAGAAAAATGTAGAGATGTATCCATTATTTATATACAAGTAAATAACATGTTTTTTTGTGTGTGCTGGGAGAGGGAGTTGAAGTGGATAAACACCTTGGTGTACTTTACTTTTATACTTACCCAGTATATTTATTATTGTTCTTTGCAGGAATGGTCAGATTTAAATAAAATAAATAAGAAAATTAAAATGTTATATAACGCAGTGTTTAAACTCTGATTTTTGTTCTACTTTTGATCTAAAATAGGTCATAGACATAATTTCATAAAGGCAGGTGTATCTCCTTTGTGGAATGAAAATAATCTTCCCCGTCTATCTGCCCTATGGTGTTAGCCTGCAGCAGTTGCTATAGCAAATATCTGTGTTTTATGAATACCGCTGAGTAACTCAAGCAGTCAAAAATGAAAACAGACTTGATTAAATGCAGACTAAGTGACCTTTAAAATTATTTCACTGCCTCTGGACAGTGTTTGGGTTATTGTGGACAAATATCTACTCCGGTATGCACTTGTGGTACCTGAGACCGCTTCTATACGAGGTCAGGAAAGCACACCACCATGTTTCTGTCAGACTCTTCCCGTTAGAAGTTCACAGTGGACAGCCACCTTTAACATGGTAAAATCCATAGTGATCATTAAGAAACACAGCAGGACAGATTATATGTGCTGGGTTCCATTTTTCTAGCTGAGTGTAGTGACATATTTACCATCCCAAATTAATTTTTCTCCCTGAAGACTTGAATGCTCATAGTATCTAAAAAATATTAAAAATCTTACAGAAACAGACAGTATAACATACAAGCATGCATTTACCAAATAAACTGTAAACGGGCTAAGTTTTGTCTTCAATAGCCTCTTAAATTTCATTCTTTCTCGAGGTCCCTCACATGGCTGTATGACAAACTACTCATTTTTGCCTATCTAGAAATATGTCGTAGTTTAAAATAAGTCCTACCTTATCTTTTTATATACAAACCCCACATTGTTTTAGTGTTCTGCATAAATATGTTATTTTTATTTATTTGTTTGTTTATTTGTCTTACTCTGTTGTCCAGGCTGGAGTGCAGTGGTGTGATCTCAGCTCCCGGCATCCTCAGCCTCCCGGGTTCAAGCGATTCTCGTGCCTCAGCCACCCAAGTAGCTGGAATTATAGGCATGCTATATCCAGCTAATTTTTGTATTTTCAGTAGAGACGTTATGTTGGCCAGGTTGGTCTCAAACTCCTGGCCTCAAGTGATCTGCCTGCCTCAGCCTCCCAAAGTGCTGGGATTACAGGCATGACCCACCACACCCAGCCTATGAGTAAACATTATTTTAATGTTCTCAAGTAATCTATAGCATGAACAAACTAATTCACAATAAGGTGTAAATGGGTAATGTGCTAAAACCTCAAAATATATTTGTGATTTAAAATAATCAAAACGATGATTCTAATTAATAGATATCAGGCAGGAAATGGGGTAATTTTTCTAGCACCTCTTGAATCACAGCATATAAGCAATTTCCAAACGGTATCAATAAAGCTAGTTCCAATCTCACAAAGTTATACAGATCTCACTTTCAATAATAAATGGAATTTTAACCAACATTGAAGCATAGAATACGATATCAGGCCTTAACTTCCAAGGATGGGAAAGAATGTTGAAAAAGAGGAAAACTAAGGTCTACCCAGCAATTGCCCTGCTGCAAGAACTGTCTCAGGTATCTACACTTACTATATAATAATAATCTAATCCCCTTATTCTTTCAAGATAGATCATATTAGTCTTATTTTAGAGACAGGAAAACTGAGACTTAACAGAGATTAAATAATTTTTCCGAAATCACATACTGGTAAGAAAAAAACCCAACATTTTAAACAGCTCTGCTGACTCCAAATTTCATAATCTTTGGATAGACACCTGGCTTATTTTGTCTGAACCGAATGAAGCCAGTATCTGGTAAACACCTATAATGTTTAGAGACTATTTAGACTAAGAATTGCCACACAGTAGCTTGTTTTGTCTTGTTTTGTTTTGAGACAGAGTCTCGCTCTGTTGCCCAGGCTGGAGTGCAGTAGTGCGATCTTGGCTCACTGCAACCTCCACCTCCTGGTTTCAAGTGATTCTCCTGCCTCAGCCTCCCGAACAGTAGTTTGTTTAATCCTCATAGTAAGCTTATGGATAAGGCACTATTTTCCCCACATTAACAGATAAAGAAACTAATGCTTACTGAGGTTAAGGTCACACAACGGGCAAGTGACAAATCTGGAATTTGAATCCAGGTCAGCCTGGGCTTTAATTATATTTCCAAATTTACTAAAATTTCTGTATACTTTTTTTGGTTCCACCTAAAAATCAGTGAAAATAATCAAAGACATAGGACAAAAAGTATTTCGAGTAAAATTTTCTCCCAAAGGCGAGTCTACAACTTTGCACACTCGCTATTACAATGTTTGCTCCTTAATGGAAACATATTTCTTTTACAACTAGTCTAAATATTTGGGTTTTAAGTCAGTTTTGTAGCTTTGTGAATACTGATAAGTTTCTATCCCTGAGATTTATTTGTTTTGTTGTTTATGGTGTTGTTTTGGGGTTTGGGGGTGGATTATGAGGGGAGAGGAAAGCAATTTAAAGCTCTTAGCAGGGAGGGACTCTGCTAATAAGGAATATGAGTATAAAAAAAGATAAAGGCATTAATTTAGAAGTTTTATCTATATAATGCAAAAACAACCATAACATTTGAAAACATTTTGCTATTTGCCTGAGTTTACTTTTCACCCAGAAATTTGACTCCATGTAAAAATGGGATATAAATCTCTAACTTTCTGTAAATGGTAAACACCTCCTCCTATCATGCATTACTCATCATAGCAAAAGCATCTATATTTAATAGTACCATATCCAGGAGTTAAAATCTATATTTTTATACATACCAACTTCCCTAGAAGAGGTCAGGAGGCAAGGTATGTGCCCTGGTTGGTTAGGGTTGGAGTCAGACAGGGAGGGGGAGATGTTTGGGAGCAGCTCAAGGGGAAACCCATGTTCCCTAGATACAATGTTGTCCTCAGAAATACATCCCTAAAGTTCTATGCTACTTTAACGCTTCAGAATAGCATTTAAAAAAAACACTATTCTCAAAGACTGAGTGAAACAGACATAATAATGTAGTTTCCTTTTAAAATCTGAATACAAATTATTCAAATGGGGCTGTCGTCATAACTCTGTAACCTGAAAAACTGGATCAAATTGTCATACTACCTGATTGGTGAGGATGATAATATAATACCTGCCTCCTTATAGTGTTATGATGATTAAATGGGGTGGGCGGATATTTAAGTATGTGACACACAGTAAGTGCACAGTCATGCCAGTTCCATCCCCAGCTGCTGCTCCTTTGAAATAAAACAGTTGAATTTCCAGCAATGTGTCTTTTCTGGAGTCAAACTTGAAGCATCATAATTGTTCACGGAAGAGATGAAAGACCTTTAACTTTGTTTTGTAATGCTGAATAAAGACCTACTTGGCCACAACTTCAAACACAAGTAAAAAAAAATAAAGGATCATTTCTGAAGTGAGATCCTTTGATTCTTTATTCCCAACCTAGGCTTAGGAAACAACAGTTTTTGGTTTTATGGGCAGATGCCAAGAAGTTCCCATTAAATAATTTAAATTATTTTCCATGAAAAATACCCACAAAATATTTTGGAAATTTAAAATAAGGAGGGGCTTTCTATAAAATAAAAAAGTTGCTGGATGACTGCTCTGAGTATTACGTATCTAAAAGACAATAATAATAAAATTAATGGATGAAAGCACACCTCTTTCAGCTTTGATGAAATTGTTGCTTTTGTTCACAAAACATAAATATCTATATAACATATAAATGTGTATGTGGGAGTATGCATGCATATGTTTTAACAAAAGGAAGCCTAGTGGGCTTATTAAGTGAAATAGGGCACGAAGGAAGTTGTGCCTTTTGCCATATGTTAGCAATTGTTATTTCTTTGTTGTTTTATTATTTGCTTTCGTTTTTAAACGAATTTCCTTTTTTTAACAAAAGGCAAAGTCCTTAGTTGGAAATTATGTAAAAACAGAGGCCTGAATCTGAGGGTCGTGCTTTGCTGATTCAGAAGTGAGTAGTTTGTTTTAGGGTAGATTGAGGATTTAAAGCATCTGGGAGAAAGCATTTAAGGAGAAACATTTAACAGCTGCTGAAACTGAGATATGAATACCATGTAAACAAGCTGAGAAAACACAACCTATTGTACATTAAAAAGCACAATTTTTTCATTTGCAAGTTATGTGTTGTTTTTGTTTTGGTTGAGATATATATATATAGTCAATGACCAATGCTGCATAACTAAGCTATGTTTTCCTGTAGATCCTTATTAATCAAAGTGTGATCCATTGACCACCATCGTCAGCATCTGCTGGAGCCTATTAGGAATGCAGAATATCAGGCCCCATCACAGACCAGTTACTGAATTGGAATCTGCATTATAACAAACTTCTCAGGTGATTCATGGGCCCGTCGTAAATTTTGAGAAGCCCCATTGTAAAAAACCAAAACTATTTGACTTCTCATTTCATTCAAGGTCCCCCTTCACACCTATACATCCTGTTTGAAGTAAGTATTATACTAAGAGCTTTACCTAGGGAGAAGTTTTAAAATAAGAATATGAGACCCTACTGCAAATAATATAACGTAATTCATCTCATACAGGGTCTGAGCAAGTTTTTTTTTTAAAAGCTCCCCTGATAAATGGGACGCCAAAGTTGAAAACAATTACATTATCTTATTTGATTCTTAACTTCAAACATCAAGGTGTGCATATAACATCACAGAGGAACTTGCTCATGATAGCAAAACCTAGATTTAAAGTCGAGTCTGTCTGACTTCAAAGATTTTCTCTTGCATTTTATACCCACCAATATGTTGGAGGGTTTTAGACCAGTGGCTACTTCCCAACTTCCCACTGTGTGATTATCCCAAATGCAGCATTGTATGGGAAAGCCTAGAGGGGCAGGGCAGAAGAGTGAACATCAAGAACCTTAAGGCTAGGCAAGACTGGGATGGAAAGATGAAGAGCCAGTGAAACTGTTTCTCCAGAAAATCGGATCAGCCCCTCTCCTGAGCCAACTGCGATGATAAATGAGCAAATGGGCTGACGAACCACAGGGGGATCTGCATGTCCACAGACTCTGTCACAAACTGAATTAAGCAAATGGGCTTAGAAGAGACATGCAAGAGTGTTTACAATAGTACTGTGGGCACAGTTCTCAGGCCAAGGAACCTAACCTTTGTGGACTGAGCTATCACTACCGTCCCATCACCACATATGGTCACCATACTTGTGAGCAGGAGATATCCCGAAATCTGGTTCTCCCTACATAGGATGACCAGCCAGAGGCCGATGGGTGGAATGTTCCCACAGAGTCAGAGAGGATGTGAGTCATGCCTTCTTACATCACTTAAGCAAGGCTTGTGTAGATTTTTAAAGCATTTACCATAAATGGATCCCCTCATCACCATCTGTTCACTTTTGGTACAGGAAATATTATAAGACCATTCTTGTCATATGGATTTTCATTTAGTAGTTTTGAAAAGGATTTCTCTGATCTTTTGAGATATATACAAATAAGTAAAAAGAAATGGACATTTTCTTTTACAAATTATACTTGGAATAGTGTTAAGTTACTCTCTTTGACAGATGGCTCAATTCCAGGGACTAGCTCTCTCTCAGGGAGCACTGAAAATCCTAGTATAATCCTAAAATATGAGTGTTGACTTTAAAAGTCTGATTTAACTGACAGATGTATGAAATGGCACATAGAAAACTCCCCATTGGGGACAATGAAAATGCTAGAGTAACAGTTACGTTACAGGAGAATGGCAATGATATAATCTCACTCGTTTTCTCGTTTTATGTGATCCATTTTCTGATGCTGAAATTTATTTTTGTGAAACATAAGATTGTACTCACATTTCTATATGCCTGCTTTTAAAATGCCAAAATTACACAGACTTCAGGGTCTGTCTTTTGGGAAAAACTGACATATAAATAAAACTTACTTCTGTGCAAAAAAAAAAAAAAAAAAAACAGACATCTCTTTCAATCATAAACGGCAAGTGTTCTACCTTTGAACTATGGATATATCAACCTCAAACCAAAAATAAATTTGAAAAGAAAAACACAGTGATGAGAAAAATCACAATGGTTAAACATGTTTAAGTAAATAATTAGCTCCTTTTATTTTAAAATAGGTACATTGTCTCCTAACCTCTGATTCGCTCACTGCCACATTAATAAAAGGTCACAATGTTTTAAAATGCTAAGATTTTAGCATTATATCAGGTCTAGAGATGAATTTAAAACACTGAGTTTGGATATATGAAGAAAAACTTTAGGTTTGATCTGGAGATCCTCTGCCTGAATTTACAGCTCTGAAAAATCTGCTATTTCTAATCAGCGATAAACCTCCTCTCCCTCGACTCATGGAACTTTGTTTTCACTGAGTCTAGAAGCGTTAATATCAGTTGCAAAATGTCCTCTAAGAGGGATTTTGAGATCCTGAATGGTCTGCGCCTGCTTCTGCTAAACATCTCAGAGACACTCTGCCCCCTGGTGGATTGTTCCAGGGTGGGTTTCGATGAACAGGGCAGACTTCCCTTCTCCCACCCTTTCTCTACCAAACTCTTTAGAAAACTCGAGTAGATGCCCCAGTTGAAAGCTTTTATCCCCACCAATTACACATTCGTTTGGTTCAGTAATTCCATTTTATACAATGTGAAAACCCTTAATTACCTAATCAGCCCTTCACAGCTAAAACAAGAACCATAAACATCATTATTGGTTATCATGATTTGATACAGGTAAGAAAAAAGCAGAGAAGTGAAAAATGAGGTGCTGCAAATTAAAAATGTGGATGTGGCCAGGACTTTGGATTCTAGAAAGACAGCCAGAAATCTCTAGACAAGGAAGAGGAAGAGGGTTTAAAAGTGAATAAAAGGACGCTGTAAGAAATAATTAAATATTTGGCAATTTCTCTTTGGCCGATAGAGCCACGGCAAACCATCCTTCATGTTCCCTTTTGTTCTTCGGGCTGTATGTCACCTGCATAGGGGATTAGTTGTAAAAGGCTGTAAACCTCAGTCGCTTCTAGTTTTTGCCAAGTTTTTCCCATTCAGGCTAGTTTGATCTTCTCCAGTCCAACTTCTCCCAAGTACCCCTGTTCTGTGCTACAGGCACTCTGCATCCACAAAGGAGACAATGGGAAATAATGGCTAAGAGGAAGTCCAATCTGCTAAGAGCCAAAAAAGTGTCAGGCATCCCAATAAGTGCTTTACATGTATAGGTTCTAAGCCTTCACATCAACTTGTAGGTAGATGGTATTTGAGAAAAAGAACCACATATTTCTAACATACTTTATTTGCAATTCAAACCTAGGACTGACTACAAAAGCTACCTTTCTGCCTACTTCACTGGTCTTAAGATAGGTCAGTCTACTCCTCTTAAGTCTTCTTCTAACCCAGTTCCTCCCTCTGTATTTTAAGCACATACAGTCCTTGGAATCTCACTACCTAGCCTAGAGACTAAAGGTCCCCTCTAAAAATTAATCTGGAAAACTCTTGTGATAGTGGATCTAACCCTCTCTCTTTGCAGAATATGAAAGCACAATCCATTTCTTTCTTTTCAAATTCTTCCTTTAGATATAAACTAAATCCCCCAAGTCATGGCAGCACATATCAGGCAGCCACAGTATCATTTACTATTAGTCATTCTCTCATGAAGGGTCAAACTCCTAAACACAACCGCAGAATCCAAGGAACCAATCGTTCCATAATAATAGAACTACTACCCAACGCTTTTTAGAACACAAAAGGACTTTTATTTATTTTCCTAAATTTCATTTCCAATGATACATTTCCTGAAAGGTGGAATACCAAAGGCAATTTTCAGTCACAGCAACTCCATCAAATACACATAATCTGATATTTTACTGATTCAGTGAATTATAATCTTCTCAGGGTTTCCTGGTTAAAGAAGACAAAACTAAGATAATAGAGAGGAAAAGTTGAGAATATTGTTCTTTAGAAAATTTGTTGAACTCAATAAACATTCATTCATGGGTGTAGTGTCCATTTTTAAAAGGAAACTCTAAAATTCCTAGAAACACAAGACAATACTGGTATCACTGAATGAGTATACATTCATATATTTCTGTGAAAATTTGTGCAATTAAACAATATGGGAAATGTTGTTTATTACCACAGCCAATGAAAATATATTTTCATTGCTGTGTAAGTTAAACATTTCCATCTCCTGCTTTATGTTCTGCAAAAAAGCCACGTGCCTAGTTTATGAAATAAACTATGCTATAGGCAACAGTAACTGAAAAGGAGCTTAACAGTCTTAACTACATACCCCTGGGATGAATACTACACTTTGCATAATCATGTGCAATGCTGAAAGATGATTCTATATATCTTATAACTATAAGGGTTTGCAAGCTTCTGTTTCATACAATATGCCCCAAATCCAGGCAATACAGCCAAACAGTCAAGCAATAATTTAGGTGGTTAATCTACAAAATGGCAAACAACCCATTCGACTAAACTGATTGGGTTTTGTTAATGTGAGGACAACATCATTGCAGGTACCCTATAAAGAAATCATTTGAAAGTGGCTATTTGTTTCAATTAATGTTTCCCCCTAAGGCTCTTAGAAGTTAACTTAATTGCCTCTTAGGACCAAAGAAAATACGGCTGTATAAACAGAAGACCACAGTATTAATAACATAAAAACAAACACCATGCTTTATGCACATTCCTCCATAGGAGAAATATCACAAAAAGCAAACAAAGAAACTTGGGGATCCAGCAAGTATAGGCAAATCTAATGCCTAAAATTTTCTCTCACACCAGTGACAGGTATAAATATTGATCAAAACTCCCCTTTTTAGTTAGCTTATGTGTGAATCTTTGAATAGTATATTTTCAAGAGTGATTACCCAAGGTGAAGGTCTGCACAGTAGGCAAGCAGTGTACTTCAGCTCAATATATTTATTGTCTGACAAACAGGACTGGGGAGTTTCAAGCAAGGAGTGAATCTGTTTCACAAAGACAACTTGCTTCTGCAGACAAAAGGTATCAACTGCAGAACACCATCTGAGGAAAGGAGTGTGAATTTTCTTTGGCACGTTAAATGCTGTACATATACATTTTTTTCCGTGCAGATAATCCCTCAGGGCTACTTCTTATTAAAATATACATTTTTTTCATATTTTATTGCATGACTTTATCCTGTATTAGGGAGCTCTCAGAGGAAATTTGAAATAACTAAGTATTCTTGAAATTTGAAAAGACTGATAAATTTAAAGTATTCCAGATACTATATTAATTGAGATATCAGGTTGGTAACAAATTTACAAAGGTCAAAAGCTTGCCAGTTTCCTGATTGTTAGTAAGTCTGAGGTTTGGTTCTGCAATTTTTTTTTAAAAAACAAACAAACAAACAAACAAAAAACAAGACAAAAACAGGCTCAATTTTAGTTTCTCTAAGCTTTTCTAAAGTTCTTGTATGTCATTTTCTAGCAATCTTTTCTCCTGCCCAAACTTCAATAACAACAACAACAAAAAATAAACAAGTTTATTTTCTTTTCAATATCGTTTTTAGGGCCCTTACTGTATTTTTAAGGTTTCTGGAGAAGGAAGATAGTTCTCTTGGTTTCTTTATATGTTAGCACACAAGGAATCACAGATGGGAAGGAGAGTGCAAATGACTATCAGATAAAAGTTTCATGCATTTTAAGATTTTTTTACAAGTCAAAATATACATCCTCCTATTGCCCCCACCCCATTCCTCAATTGTGTAAGAACTATCCCCATGTCATCAGTCTCCTTCACATCTCACTCAATTGGATAAGAAATAAAGACACTTTTCTTGTTAAGAAACAGTATATTTCCAATACTAATCGGTTTTACCAATTGCATTAGTAAGAAATATAGCAGCAGTGTGGGCTGAGTCACCCATCATACCCTTCATTTATGGGGATTTAAATGTGTAAAGTGACAGGTACATGAAATTAAGAGAAAAAATAAAGCAGTCTGCAGACTTTGGCACTAGCACACATAATGGTTTGTTTGTTAGAGTTGTGGCTTGACAATCGCTAAACAGGAATTACAAAATTACAAATCTGCAGAAAACAAACAATCATAGGTGTTGATTCTCAGTTTAACACTCCTCATCTCCCATTCCCACCCACCCACCCCCATATAGTTTCAAGTATAATAAAAATAGAGATCTCAGCATCAGAATTTTGCTGTTAACTCTTCGAGGTTTCTCTGCGCCATCCAAGCCACACATAGGGTTTGAAGCACCAAATCCACAAGTTTCTCCAACCAAGAATAGACAAAAAGTGAAGACTGAATGATGCCAAAGTAACTGTTCTTAAATTAAGCTGTAACACAAAGTTCTCCCCAAAAACACAGGGCATTAAGCGTCTAGTTCAAGTACTGCCAGGCTGTATGTAGATCTGTCTCAGACAGGCTTCAGACAACAATTACAAGTACACTGCTTCTAGTGGGCATTATCCACGATACCAAAGAAGGGCAGGGATTCCCTTCCATCATCAATTTTTAAAAGTTGCAACCCCCTTTGGGACTGGCTGCCGCAGGGTCAGTGCTGAGCCCGGGGCTTGAAGGGAGGAAGTGAGCCTCCTCCTGGGCAGGGAAGCTCTACATTTAGTTTCAACACTTCTCCTTTCAGAGCTCTCTCTCAGGACTATCCTGGCTTCTCAGGATCCATTGCCCTTGCCCAGCAGAGAGAGCCTCGCTGGGACCCAGTAACCGCGAAAGAAGATTCGACCTACCTGTGGAACCAGACACAACTTGGTCCCCAAAGGTCGCTTAGGCGACCCCACTGCAAATAGCAAGTCAACTTGTGCACTTAAAACGTATCAGTTTATGGAATGCTTGTTTAAAGTCCTCATTGGACATGGTATAGATTATGGGGTTGATGAGGGAGTTGAGATAGCCCAGCCATGTGAAGAAGTCAAAGATGGCTAGGTGGAACCAGCAGGCATCTTTGCAGATAGGCATCGCTAGGGAGATGATGAAGAAGGGTAGCCAACACACAATAAAGGCTCCCAAAATGATCCCCAGGGTCTTGGTGGCTTTGCGCTCCCTAGCGGCCATGAGTTTCTTCTTTTCCAGCAGGGCGTCGGAGACTCGCACTTTGACTTGGTTCACGTACACAGGAGACCCGGATTCGCTGGGCAAGTCGGGAACCCGCGAGTTAATAGAGGTGACCGAGGACGTGGACCCGGGGGAGTCGGTTATCAGCTGGGCTCGGGTCAAGCGCTTGCCAGTCCTGTTGGGCGTCTGTTTCAAAATCCGGGAGCGGGCTTCTACGTAGATGCGGCCATAGAGGGCGATGAGGAGCAGGGTGGGGAAGTAGAAAGCACCCACCGTGGAGTAGACCGTGTAGAGGATGTGGTCGGTGTTCACCACGCATTCCGACACCTCCTCTTCGGCCTTGGCCTGACGCCAGAAGAAGGGCGGCAGCGAGATAGAGATGGAGAAGACCCACACCAGCGCGATCATGACCGCCGCCCTCTTCGGAGTCCTTTTAGCTGAGTACTCCACGGCGTCCGTGATGGCCCAGTAGCGGTCCAGGGCGATGACACAGAGGTGCAGGATGGAGGCAGTGCAACAAGTGATGTCCGACGACAGCCAGAAGTCACAGACCACCTGGCCCAGTGTCCAGCGGCCGGTGACAGTGTACATGGTGCTGATTGGCATCACCAGGATGGACACGAGCAGGTCGGTGACCGCCAGAGAGGCGATCAGGTAGTTAGCCGGGGTGTGCAGCTTCCGGGTCCGGTACACTGTGGCAATCACAAAGGCATTGGAGAGCGTGGTGGCCAAGGTGATGAGCGCCAGTAGCATAACCAGCAGTACTTTCCAGGGTAGGGCGATGGAGTCCTGGTAAATGTAGTCCTTGGCGCTGCAGTTTTGGGAGGGATCAGAGGATAAGTTGGCTTGAGGAACCCAGGTCTCGGAGCCCGCGGGCGCCGGTGGAGCGCACTGAGCACCCGGTTCCTCCATGGCTCTCCTCGCCCCAGCGCCGGGGCGCAGCTCTTGGGCATGGAGCGGACGAAGGAGAGGGCGGAAGGACCGTGGCGATCGCAGGTTTGTCCTCAGTTGATAGTTAGTTCCGTGAGTTCCTCAATTATTCCTCCGCCCAGGTTCACAGCTGAAACTAGAGGTCATGGGTGCGGCAGCCAAGGCAGGCGGGCGCGTCCCCTGCACTTCCAGCGCGCCTGGCGAAGCCGCCGCGTCTGTGGTTGTTCCCCTCCACACCGGGTCTTAGCCCTGGGTTGCTAAGAACTGGCCCACCGAGCCCTGCTCCGCTCCAGCTCCCTGGAGGCGTCTAGTGCAGGAGGGTGAAGTACTGCTTGAGGAGAAGGCTTTGACCAAGTGGGATCTCTTACCCCAGTTGCTTGAGGCTGAGCGTCTCCTAACCTGGACGCTCTTGGATCTGCAGACTTTGCCCACGGGAGTTTCCTAGGTGTAGAGACCAAAGCGTGCAGGCCAGCGAGAGGTCCTGATCTTGCATTCCCGCCCCTCGCCCCAAGCTGGGGCACTTTTGGGGGGCTGCAGCGACCGCCAGAGCTAGGTGGGGTGAAGTCTAGGAGCAGCGCTGCGCCGCGCCTCGCGCCAGAGCTCTGCCCTCCCTCTCTTTTCACTCTCTGGCCACTCGGACGAGCTGCCCCGCGGAGACGGAGCCATAAAAGGGGGGACACGGGGGCTGGAGTTGCGGCTGCTCGGGCCGCGCCGCCGCCACCGCCACCCCGGTCCCACGGGAGCCACTCGGAGCCATGCCACTGGGTGCGCGGGTCTGGAGGACCTGGCGCGGCACACGGGGAAGGGGCAGGTGTCTGGGGGAGCTGGAGGGACGCGGCGTGCGCCAGCCCGGGAGAAGCGTGCGAGCTACGGAGCAGATGGGCTCCTTATATAGAGTCCAGGTCCGGTCCGCCAGAGCAGTGCAACTCGTGCGGCGCGGCGAGTGCGGACGCCCGCTCCCCATCACCTTCCCTTTTTCTCTCTCCCTCCCTCTTTCCCCCCGCCCCGTTCCTTTCCTGGCCAAGGAAGCTCCCGCCGGGTCCTACCGCCCTATCTCCCCGCTTCCCACCCCGGGCCACCCTCCCAGCCCTGACAACCTGGAGCTGCATTTCTGGCCAGGGGAAGAAGGCGTCCTGTTCTCGCCTCGGCGGACATCGAAGCTTGCTGCGCTGACCTCCAGTGAGACCCATGTCCTTAGCCAGGGTCACAGGCTTAGTCCAGGAGTCTGGCCCTAGGCTCCCGCCTACAACTCCCACCCTAGGAGGCCAGTGTTAGGCGGGGAAGCCCTGGTCTGTGACCTCTCCGCTCTAAAATCATATCCAGCCCTGACGGCCACACCCAGGTTAGCAGGCACCAGTAATATCGCTGTAGAGGGCCCAATGTTTGCATTTTGTACTTTGCCATCCTTAACTCTTGATACAATAAAAACTATTTTTTCATCTAGTTTGAGAAATTTGTGTTTTTCACTCAACTATGAGTCAACTGAGAAAAAGAAAAAGCTATCTGCGAAAATGTAGAAGTTATCACAAACAGAAGCCAACTGTATGTGAAATTAAACCTTCTGCTCCACCCTCCTGTTCCAGCTGCTCAGTGCTTCAGTGCCTCTGGAAAACAGTTGGGAGTGAGCATGTTCCTTCCAACAGCCTACCTAGAAAGGAGGTCATCAGAATTCAAGAAAAAAGGGGGATGGTGGGGCGGAGAGGACTGGAACCATCATCAGCACCATCTTGTGTGTCTCCTTTGCCTTCAACTAATATGTGGGGATGTCAGCCATAAGCTGCAGCATGCAATACCAGTACCTAGGTCTCATGACCAGGGACGGATCCCCTGTCCTCAGTTTCTCCTCTAACCTCAACAGAAACAAATGTAGGGTAGAAATGCAAATCAGAAAGTGTGAAGAAAAGCTCCAGGAAAGGACAAGGTATTTTCAGCTCGAAGGAGTAAATGATCCCCACTACGAATTCCTAGAGCCTAGATCCATGTTTGGCACCTAAAGTGTATCTAATAAAAACTGCATTGTAATTGAATTCATCTGTTTAAGCGCACATATATTTGAAAGAGAATCATTCTGTGTCAGAACCTAAGGCTATCTGATCTGATCCCTCCACCCAGTTTTAGAGGAAGAGTAATTGAGATCCTTTGAAAGAAGAGCTTTTTACCCAAGGCGATAAAGCACAAACCCAAGTTCCCTTAATTCCCGGTTCTCTAAACCAGGCAGGCAGGCAAAAAATAGAGTACCTACTCTATGCTGAGTATTTTTCTAGGCACCCGAGGTATGGAGGCCAGTGGGAGTAGCCTCAGACCCTCTTTTCCAGCAGTTTACATTCTAGAAGAGACAGACAATAACTACATGAACAAGTAAATAATTAATACTTATACTTTTCTATAGTGTTAAGTGTTTTGAAGAAACACACACACACACACACACACACACATGCATGCATTGTGAGGGTACTCCTTTAACTAAGGTGGCAGCTCTTCAAGGACGTCTTCTAGATGCGGTCTGGGCTGCAGCAGCCACCCTGAGGATAAAAGCACAGCCTTCTCTCTTTTTCTCCTCCAGTCCTAGCACCTAGCATTTTGCCACCAACCTTAAGCCTCATTTTCATCACATTTTAAGGGATCCTTCCCATCCTCCCACCACATCCACCTAGATAAACAATTATTTCTGCAAACTGCAGCGCTCACTTAGAAACTACAGGAGAGGGAAGCAAAGCCGGCGAGTTTAAACCGCTAGGTGGGGGCCTTGGCCAGGATGGATCAAAAGTGTGTACGATTGCGGGTGTGTCCTGTGGGAGTGCGGGGTGCCAGGAAATAATTTTCCCGTTATCCTAGGAGAACTGGAAAGGATTAGAGACAAGTGTTAAAGGGATGGGAAGCGGGGAAGGCCGACAGGAATGTAACCAGCTCCATGCGATCTTTCCTCTTTTAATTTCTGCTCAGGAGCATGAGAAGGAGAAAAAAACAAAACTTGTTCCCCACACGGTTTTTGGCTTTAGCGGTTTGGGGACCTGTGGCTTTCTCCAGCCATGCCTCCACTGCTTCGCAGAGTCCCAGACTCCCAGAGGAATCCGCCCCTTGTGGGCAGAGTTTGATTTTACCCTTTTTGGTAAAGAGCTGCATAAACACACGCCGCCATCATATTGACCGGATCTTGGCAGAGTTCAGTGAAGAACCCCATTTCCTTAACCTGACTTCCGCATTACAAGTATTCCTTTCTCACTTTAAAACACATAAAACATAGGTGTTTGCACAGAGGGGCGCGTGTGTGAAACACCCAAGAGAGAAAGAGACCCTGTAAAGTCGCCTGTGCCTGGGTCAGCCCTTCGGAGTAGGGGCCGCTGGGTAAGGTCCGAGCGCCAGCTCTGCAGTCCCCAGCGGCGCTAGAAGGAACCTCCAGGCAGGTTTTGGGGAAAATTCAGCAGACAGGGGAGGAGCAGAGAGGGAATCAGTAGCGGAAGGGAAAGGGTGGAGATGGATTACCTGAGCGCAGCAAAACTTAGTTTGAGTAGAAATAACCTCCCGTTTGACCACCGGGCACTAAAACTGCGAATTAATGTGGTTCCCTTATCAATTCCACGCGCGTGTACGTTTAGCAGAAGCTGAGTAAGTGGAGAATAACTCTGGAACTGAAATGAAGTCGGTGAGCCGACACAAAGCCATATTCTAGCGGTGAGCTGGCTGCGGAGGAACCAAAGAAAAATGAATCCTCGAGGAGCCCGCTCCCATGCTAGAAAGATGTAGTTCTACAGCTGCAGCAGCAAAATTCGAGGCGCAGGCTGGGAAGTTTAAAGCGCAGCGCTAACCAGACTGGACAGTGTCAAGGGAAACATACTCTGCATGCAGCAACCGCAAGAGACATCTCACAGAATTCATTGCAACTCAACTCTATGTAAGCTGGCGGTCAGCTAACCCCAGTCAGCCCTAGCCAGCTCTCTTGCCTGGAGCCACTGAGTCTTGCTTTCAGTATCGCTAGAGTCTTCCATCCAGAGAGTAACTCTTGAAAGAAGTCCCGGCCCAGGGGCAAAGAAAGTCCTGATTTTATCTTTGCTTTGCTGAAAGAAAAACGTTAGAACACTCATGCTCCTGTCACTTTTCTCCTCCGATACAGGAAAATACAACCCCACACTCACCATCCCACTGCTTGAGAAATCTGGTGTGGAGGCCTGTCATGCTGCTTCTTTCAAATTCTGCTTCCTCCATCTATGGCCAGCCATATATGTATACATATGTGTGTGCACCATCCTAATGTGTGCTGGTAGCCCATTTCTAGGTTTATCTTATACTTCCTCCAGTAACTATTCCTTAAAGAACTGACCGGTGGCAATGAAAGTATCAGGTCCACCCAGTGACTTGGTTCTTACCATCCTTTGTATCTTCCTTGATGAAACTATGAAAATGTTCAGATAAATGACCATATACATACATAGATATACATGTAATTTTTGCGGACAAATTCTGAGGATTTCCAAACCATATGAGGCCCAGATCCCTTTCCATATTCATTGGCCTTCACATTAGGCCTTTGACCTGATATTTGTGTCATGGTATTTACATTCCGTCTGTTTTATTAGAAATTTTGAGGTCTTTCTTACCAAATAATGAAGGCAGGTGCTTTATTCCCTAAATGTTAGATTGGTGTAACTTAATCCCTAAAAACTGGTAATTCTGCTATGTGTCTATATATGGACACAAATATCATGTAAGCCATATTTCTATTTAAGGAAGAATGCAAACAAAACTTAGAGCAAATATATATAACTTAGACATTTTAATACCTATCTCCATATGAATAAACACTTTGCTTCTTTGAACAGATACTCGCAACAAGTAATTTACTGCTGGTTCAAAGATAGCCCAGCTCCAACTAGAAGAACCAGCTCCCAATTAAGATCTAATCACATATTTCCTGGCTGAAGATGTAGGTCTTCAAAAAAAAAAATTCTATCCTACAGCTACTATTAAGTAATGTAAGTCAGGTTACATAGAGTATGGTGTGCTGAATTTTTTTTTCTTGGACACAGTGCGATTTGGCAATGAGAAATATCTGAATGAAAAAACAATGCCAATAAATCCACCAAACTTAGAAACAACTTGCTTTTTTAAGTTGGCAGTGTAATTAAGCAGCTCTGTTCAAGATGAAGTCTCTCTTGAAAAACTAAACCAAATAATTTGATGGTGAAGTTGTCTTTCAGCCTAAGTGATGAAGCAATAGAAATGCAAAGTCTTTATTTTCAAAGAAATAAAGAAAAGGCAAAACACTTATTTTGCCAAAGAAAAGCAAAATTCTTATTTTCAAACAGGAAAAATGACATCACTCTCTTGTGCTTTATTGCTTCTTTACCTGTCATTCATGAATAAGAATCATTATCCTTTATTGAGCACAATGAACTAAGCCATATGCTATGTATTCTACATACATTCCTACATTTATTTCTTATAACACTGAGAGTTGTCATTATCATTCTCATTTTCTGGATAAAGAAGTTGAGGCTTAGAGAATTGAAGTAATTTTGCCAATGTCAGACAGCTGATAAGTGATAGAATCAATTTTCAAGTTCAAGTCTCTAATTTCAAGTTACAACCATTGACCAGTATTCTACATTGGATCAGCCATGCAGCTCAGCATAGCCACCCATTTTGCTCACCTGACCATGACTTCGTTTCCTTCTGCCTGTGAGATGACATCATTGCTCACAGCTATTTACGTCTCCATAGTAATATTCGTTTAGACGCCTTCAAATTTTTATGTGGGGGTGAAGGCAGGGATTGGAGGTTGGGGGTGATTGTGGTAAAAATCAGATAGAAAACTGGGCACTGTGATTATGTGTAGCTAGCTAATTATCATTTCAAAAGTACTGTTGATAGGTGATCATATACTACATAGTTTGATGTCCACAGCCCAAATAGAAATCAAGCTAAGCTGTTACCCAAATTAGTTTGGCATAATTATATTCATGGTGTGCTTTAATTTTTGCTGTTATCTTCCATTCTTTTTTTTTTCTCTCTCTTCCTTCTCATTATCTTTTTCTTTATCATTAACACTTTCCCCAGGCCCTGCCAGGCCCATAAATATACACATTGAAATAAATAATTAATTAAAGCTTTTTAAAAATTGTAAGGATGGAATGTATTAAATAGAGTGATATCCCCTGTTCTCCATATTTAACCATGTTAGTTTGAATATCAGTTACGAAAATAACCTATGCAAATTAAATTGCTTTTCTTTTTTCCTAGTGTGTTGAACTTAACTGACTTTTTCCCCCTATGTATCAGGAACTCATCAAAGATAAAGAGACCTATCCCTGGTGATACAATTATTTGAATAAAGTTATTTAAAGAACATATCAGCCAAAATCCCTGGTGTAGCATGTTCAGTTACTAAGAATAAAGCAAAAACCAAGAATGTAAGCAAAAACAAATCTAAGTGCCAATGTTCTAAAACTTTTGCACTTTATGTATGGCAGAGCTCCTCCTAGCCTCATTCAGACCTTATTTCTTCTTGCCAAATATACAGTTCTAATATGTTTGGCTATATGTTTTCCAAGGCCCCTGAAGATATAAGAAATGGATGAGAAACTATGTCAGATAAGCATGTTGAATGCAGCAAGATGCCACATTTATCATCTTTATTGCAAATTGAGCCAGGAAGTCTAGAGTAAACATTAAGAAGCAAAAGCCTAAAAGAATGACAATAACGACACTATGATTTGTGTTGACCTATTTAATAATATGATAATATTAACTAAGACTTTTATTACAAGTGACGGAAAACCAATTTAATCAACCTAAAAACAAAAGACAGGAATTTATTTCAAGGAGATTGGGGCTCCCTAGAGTCAAAAAAGGAATTGAACCACCAAGTTTTGGACAAAGTAGGAATGCAGCTGCACCTGGGGAAAAACCACCATTCTGGAACCCAAGCAGAACTCTCTTCTTTTTCTGTCGGTTGCTGTCTGCAGGTAGATTTCTTTCATCTATTTCACTGTAGACAGGCTTTTTCTCATGTTGTTAAAACATCGCCATTAACACCTTTTGACTTTATATCTTGCAGCTTCAATTATATTTTAGAAACTAATCTGAATCAGATCCACTTTAAGAAATCCTGAGAAATGGGTTCTGTTTCTGAGTAAAATGCAGGATGTCATGAAAGGTGAACATTACCAAAGTAACAACTGAAAAAGCTATAAATGTAAAAAAATCATATTTTAAAAACTTTGAAGAGTGTGGAAGCAAGAATAATTAGATAAACTAAAATTCTGCAAAAGGAAATGCATTTTTTAGGTGAGTAAATGATTACTGTCTGTTTTATTTCCTTAAGGTATTTGCTGATTCTGGGAACAGATTGTGGATTGGACATCATCCAGGCAAAGAGATTGTAATGAGGAAGAGGGATAGAAGCAGAGCTTTCAATGATTATTGGGGCCAGGGTGATATGTGGACGTTTGCTCTGTGTTGCAACTAAACAGGAAACTAGGGGATTCGGTAAGGAAATTCTAATAGGCAAATCAAATCTTTCACAGTCTTGGAGTGGTTAGAAGAAAATGTTCCCTTAGAGAGAAGCAGCCTATGTCAAATATATGACTGGTCTTCCCTTCAAGCAATTTGCAAGATTTTGAAGCTCAGCGGGGGAAATGTACAAGAGTAAAGCTCAAATTTCTGAAAGCAGTGAAGAATCTTCTGCAGTATTTCAGGACTGGGGAGACAGAGACCTTCCAGGCTGTCAGTCAAAAGCAAGGCCCAAAGAACAGGATGAATCACAGATGGACTGAGTCTAATTACAAATCAGCTTTGACTCAGCTCAGTCTCTGACTGGTTGATATAGTCAGCTCTTCGTGCATTCTTCCTGACAGAGGAAACATTGAATTCTGTCTGGGCAAAATAATATTTGAAGCCTCTACAGCCCTTGTATGTACAACATCTGATTACAATAAAAAGTATGATATATACATTGTGGAAGTAAAATTGATCAATAATTTTAAAAACCTAACAATAGGAATAAATCCATACATAATATAGATATTGGAGTTAGCATGAAAGGACTTTAAAATACACACAGTCCCTGACTTATGGCGGGTCAATGTATAATTTTTCAACTTTAAAATGGTGCAAAATAATACCCATTCAGTAGAAACTGTACTTTGAATTTTGAATTTTGATCTTTTCCTGAACTAGCAACATGTGGTACGGTAAGTGTTCCAAGCATGTTTAAGATGGGTAGGCTAGGCTAAGCTACAAGGTTTGGTAGGTTAAGTGTATTAAATGTATTTTCAAGTTATGATATTTTATCAGTTTGTAACTCCATCATAAGTCAGGAAGCATCTATAACTATTATTAATATGCTAAGGAAAATAAAGAAAAATAGTCTAAATGGATAGAAAGGTAGAACAGTTCAACAGTGAATGGAAATCTTTAAAAACAAAGTCAAATAAGCACTCTAGAAATAAACTTATAGTATCTGATATTAAGTACTTATTGGATGGATGCATTAGCTCACCAGACAAAGAAAAAGACAAGATTAGTAACCTCACAAAGTAATGAAAATAATTACAAAATAATTTTTAAAAGTATAAACTGAAGCATTGAGAGAAGAAAAGTGGAAAGAAAAAACCAGAATGTAAGAGTGAGACTGAATCAGATAATCTAAAATACATGCACAGCAAGAGAATGGGAAAGAAAAAGTACTTGGAGAGATAATATCCAAAAATTTACAGACATAGTGAATACATCAAACAAACAGCACTGAAGAAACTCCAAGAACTCTAGCCAGAATAAACACTCAGAAAGCCATAGCTAAGAACATAATGATAAAACTGGTAAAAAAAAAAATTAAAAATAAAAAACTAATGACAAATTAAAAAATTCATAAAACTGCTAGAGAAAGAGATACTTACTTTCAAAGGAGCATCAGAAAGCCCGCGGTTGACTTATTGACAGAAACTATGGAAGTCAGGAGGTAATATAATGACATCTTATCATAGCTAAAAGATTTTTTAATCTGGCAACCTATAATTCTATACCGTGAATTAATATCCTAAAAATTGGTGGTGAAATGCATATGCTGTCAGCCAAACAACAGGTGGGGGATTTGTTGACAGCAGAACAGGACCATAAGAAATAATAAAGGAAGTTGTTCAGGCTAAATGAAAATGATACTAAATGAAAGCAGAGATTTCAAGAAGGGATGAAAAGCAAAGGAGAGTGTAAACCTATGAAAAAATATAAAAATAATGTTTTCCAGGTCCTATAAAATATGCAGAATTAAAATATATGCCCACAATAGCACAAAGCGCTGCTGTCCAGTATAAACAGAGTGAACGCTAGAAAATTCTTACATTGCTAAATAAGTGATGAAGGTATTTAAGTTCAGCAGAAAGACATAAGAATCTTAGGACCATAGCTTCAAACTACACAAAACAAAATTTGATAGGACTAAAAGGAATACTAGACAAGGCCATAATCAGATTTAGTTTTGAACATAATTTTCTTGTTAGCTAATAAAATAGTAAAATAGACAAAAATTTGATGAGGCTGTGAAAGATTTGAACAATATACTTAATCAAGGTCAACTAAATGGCATAGAAAACATTCTATTTCTACAACTGTACAACATATATTTCTTCAAAAGCAGTTGGAACACTTACAAATGTAGAATATATGCCAGACACAAAGCACGTCTCAAGTGATTGATTCTTCTTCAAAAAAGGTGAATAGATGACATAAAAGCATATGAAACAATGTCAGTGTAACTAACCATCAGGTAAATGCAAATTAAGTCACTATAAGATACCACTATGCACCCATTATAATGCCTGCCCCAAATACTGTCAATATCAAATGCTGACAAATAAGCAGAGCAACTGGAAATCTTGTTGGTTGGAATGCAAAATGGCACAGCCACTCTGCTAAATAGTTTAGCAGGTTTATTATAAAATAAAATGTACATCTACAATCCAGTGATTCTATTCCAAGTTATCTACCCAAGAGAAATGAAACTTATGTTCACACAGAAAACTGCACATGGCTTACAGCAGCTATATTTATAATTCCCAAAATTTAGAAACAACACAGATGGCTTTCAACCAATGAAAGAAAAACAAACTGTAGTACATTCATACAATGGAATACTACTCAGCAATAAGAAAGAATGAACTATTGATTCATGCAACAATGTGGATCAAACTTGAATGCATTTTTCTAAGTCAAAGAAGGCAGATCCAAAACTGTACAATTCCATTTATATGACACTCTGAGAAAGGCAAGACTACAGAGAGCAAAACCGTTGCCAATTGTTACCAGCGATTGGGGTTGGGGCAAAGTCATCTGTGGAACTGCACAGAACTTCTGATATGATGGAATGGCTTTCTATCGTACTATGGCGATGCATTTTAATATATAAAATATATATATAAATTTAAAGTAATCAATCAAGATATTGAGAACAGCATGAAGCAGTCAATTGCCTAGGGAGATAGGGACGGGTCCCCAGAGGGACCCCACCTCCAAGCTGGAGACAGTTTAAAGCCTGAAAGCCAAGCAAGCTGCAAGGTAAATCCTCAGACTGGATTGAGAACTTGTCTTCTTGTTTGGCACAATTTCCTCCGATTGGTCCCCACCCTTCACCTATTTTACATATACCTACCCTTTCCCAATTGGTTTTTCTACATTGTTCTGCTCACCTTTGAGTGGTATCTTCACTTTTATCTTTTTTGCATATTCACAAACCAATCAGCATGCACTCCCCATTCTGAGTTATAAAAGGCCCCAGAACCAGCCACATGGGGAACTTTCCTGCCTTTAGGTAGGGGAACCATCCCCCATGTCCCCTCTTTGCTGAGAGCTTTCCTTTTGCTTAATAAATTCTACTCCACTCACTCCCCAGTGTCAGGGTGCCTAATTCTTCCTAGTTGTGAGACAAGAACTCGAAGCTAAGGAGCAGAAAAACCACAACATTTTGGTGGCTTGTACGGGGATACCTGGAGGGTGAGTAAATACGGACCCAAACCCTCTTTCACTTTCATTTTCAAGGCTTCTCATCCTCAGACGTTTTTCTGAAGGCAAATGAAGCACCAAACCTCGGGTGAGACAATTAAGAACAAATGGCGCAGTTACAGAAGACAGGATGCGACCCTGCCACCTCTCTCTCTCTTTCAGGTAAAAGGGATGTCAGCTTTGTTTCCCTTCAGGGAGGTCTAGCCATTGCGTGGGACCAGAATACGGTCCTGGGGCAACTGAAAGCATCTGGCTGAGTCCACTTCTCAGTGTTGCCACAAGGCCCCTAGACTTGGCTTCCTTCCTGATCACCCATTAGGGCATTGACCAAGACTCCCAGACTTTTCTAAGGTATTTTTTCTTCCTTCTTTCATGGTTTGAAATGGCTTCTATCTCTTCTTTTGTAACGTTAAAGGTGTTGCTGCAAACTGCGGAAATACTACATGGTAGAATGAGCATTTGGCCCAGCCATCACATTTGCGATTCGGAAAAATGTGGTATCTGTCCGTTCTTAGAGGTGCCTCCCTCCCCGCACCCCAGTAGCCACAAGCACACGAGGCAGATGGATGGGTGAGCAGTGGCTGCCCACTTATCCCCCAACTTCCAGCTGGGGCGCCTGGTCATGTCCGCCGTGTGCACATGCTACGTCCAATGACCATGCAGGGCAAGAGTGTATTGCAGCCACTGCCCAGGCCCCAGGGTGGTCTCAGGGGCCAGAGGCCCCACGCAGCTTGCTAGCCAGTATTTCCCGCTCGCCACCCCTTCCTGCCACGCACCCATGGCGTCTTTCTTACCCTAGTCCATCTCAGTCTGAACTAGAAGGAGGGCACAGCAATTAAGAACTCCTCTTCCTGTTGGAGGAATCAATTTGCACAGAACAAGAGGGTTTCTTCCCCAGGCACCTTACCTGCCCTGCACTTAAGCTGTTTTTTTTGTTTTTTTTCTTTCTCCACCATGTCAAGAGTTAACACAGCCCTGCAAATACAGGGAGCTTTTCTATGTGAGAGTTGTTTTTTTTTTTCTTTTGAACAGTGTTTTACTAGGCCAGGTCCCCAATTCATGGGACTCTCTTTTTTCTCTTTTGTTTGAGCAGGACTGGCCTCCACAGCTTTACATTAGCATTTGAATTATGATAAGGAAGCAGCGAAGGAGCAGCTCTGCCGGCTGCTGGCTGCAATCTGGCAAGGGCCACCTGGGACTTAATGAGTTCACGAACCCTTCTGAGTTACCTTCTTGCCCCAGATTCAATTCCAAGCTTTGGGTTGAAGCCCTAGTAAGGAAAACTGGATCTGAGGGATCCAGAGGCAGATGACAACAGAAGTCAAGGGGCACAGCGTAGGTGAGCAGGACTAATTCCTGTTGATTAAGCCAAGCCCCTGTTTCATGGATAGAGGTCATGGTAGTATCCATGGGATAAATGAGCTCTGGGGACCTCTAGGGTTATCTACAGCAGGGGGGAAAGGCGGCATGTGGGTGAGTTGGATAATTCCCACCTCCTAGACCACCCTGTTAACATGAGTGAAAGCTGCTGCGTTGGCACCCATGGACAGCACCCTGCCGAGGTCACCGGGACTCTGGGATATAAGGACAGAAGAAAGCGGGACACCTCTTCTTTCTCTCCCTCACATACTCCAGGAAGAGAAAGGAACTAGGGACACCTTGTTCCCCTCTTTCCAGATGGGTGACCAATCATCTTCAGTTTGTACTTCTCTTAAATGCCTCCTGAATCACTGACACTCCTTTGAAAAAAACACCTTCTTTCTCCTTTTCCTCCTCTGTCCTCTCTTTGCAGATGGGTAATCCTGTCCCCATACCACAGGACACTCCCCTTGGATGCATCCTCCAAACTGGGAAAAGTTAATTTTCCCAAACCTCAAACTGCTTGGCTTAAAATTGAGCTTGGGGGAACGGAACCTAGAAGCCTGACATGCCAGCAAAAGGGTAAAAGCTTTTTACCAGTCAGACTTCTGGCCTCCCTTTCCCTGTGCAAATCAGTTCAATGGGTGACAAAATCACTGTTTACATCCTCTATAAAGTTTTGATTAATGGAAAAAAATTGTGAGGCTAGTCTTAAGCTACAGCCAATCTGGTGTGCTTTGTGTGTCTTTCTGTATGGTTCTGTCATAAAGAGGGGTACCTTAGGATAGAATGCGGGCCTAGGACCTCATAAGCCTGCTGTTCAAGCCAGCCTGACACGCTGCTCAGTAACAAACTTTGCTGCAGGTCTCCATCTTGTTTTAAATTTTTGGGAGCTTAACCTTGTTACCATGTGGCAGTACTTTCTTTTGGTCTCCGCCATTTTACAATGGTGCCCCAGGTTCAATCCCAGCTTAGGGAATGAATACTTTCTGGTTAATATCTGTGTAACTTTTACCATTTGCTGATTATCTTCCCCTCCATGAACAACTTCCAGCTTCCTTTTTTTTTTTTTTTTTTTTTTGAGACAGAGTCTCACTTTGCTGCTAGGCTGGAGTGCAGTGGCATGATCTCAGTTCACTGCAACCTCTGCCTCCCAGGTTCAAGCGATTCTCCTGCCTCAGCCTCCTGATTGGCTGGAACTACAGCATGCTCCACCACTCTTGGCTAATTTTTTTTTTTTTTTGTACTTTTAGTAGAGACAGGGTTTCACCACATTGGCCAGGATGGTCTTGATCTCTTGACCTCGTGATCCGCCCACCTCAGCCTCCCAAAATGCTGGGATTACAGGCGTGAGCCACAGAGCCCGGCCTCTAGCTTCCTTTCGTAAATCTTCCTTTCTCTGAGCTACCATTAAAGAGTCTAGGTTTTGTAAAAACTGCTTACCACCTCTTTGAAAATACTTTATACATTCCCAGTTAAGTCATAACCTTAGTTGAGGCTTGTTGGTTTCATCCGTGAGGTTACTTTTGATCAAGTTCGAAAGCCAGAAATATTGACCACTGATCATGACTAAAGTTGGGTAAAAAGGGATTTAAAGGGTTTTTCTTTTTTGTTTTTTTTTTTGTTTTTTTTTTTTTTAGACGGAGTCTCGCTCTGTTGCCCAGGCTGGAGTGCAGTGGCGCAATCTCGGCTCACTGCAAGCTCCGCCTCCGGGTTCACGCCGTTCTCCTGCCTCAGCCTCCCGAGTAGCTGGGACTACAGGCGCCTGCCACCACGCCCGGCTAATTTTTTGTATTTTTAGTAGAGACGGGGTTTCACCGTGGTCTCGATCTCCTGACCTCGTGATCCGCCTGCCTCGGCCTCCCAAAGTGCTGGGATTACAAGCGTGAGCCACCGCGCCCGGCTAAAGGGTTTTTCTTAAAGAGGGCTCAGCCTAATTAAAAGTAAACATCTAAGCTATAGGTATGCTTAAAAGGCCTTTATATTTTTCTCTTCATGGATCTTGTTCTTCGGGAAAAGGTTTTTTTCTCAGTTGACCGAATTATTTTTCTCCATTTCGTCTTGCCATTCTTGGTGCAAACATGAGAGTCCCTAAGATAATTTCTGAGATCATGGGACTCCTTGGGAAAAACAGAAAAGGTGCTACGGACCCCATCTGAAGATAAAACCTCTGTTTTCCTCATGGAACCCCAGGTATTAAAAGTGGATCAATCTCTCTCAAATCTGTTTTTGTCTTCCGTCTATTACTGTTTATTAGGCCCTGGAAACTGCATGCTTTCCTAGCCCTGCTTCTTGAAGGGCTCCACCCTGAGGCCAATAATCCATTTAAGAGATGGACAAATGAAAAATCTTATAAATACTGGATCTTCTTCTGTCTGTATATGTATTATGTATGTGATGGTTATATAAAAAAGAGCTTTAATTAATTGGTTTAAAGAAAATAAGCACTTACAGGAAATATTCTTGGAAGGAAAAATAAAGGCCGTAATGTCTTTTAGTTCATGTGACTTTAATCTTTGAAAAATAAAAACAGTTTGAAAGATAACTGGTAAAATACAAATGTCTTCAAAATGTAAATATGTGGTCTAAATTATGTGGGTCACAAAACAGCGCACCCTGTGAGCAGAAAGCAGTTAAGATCAGTCTTTATCCCTATTCTAATGGCAGTTAGATGTACCTCTTCAGAGGGGGGAAATGAGAGTGGCAGGTGGCAGCCAAATGCCTATAGAGATAGGGGAGGGTCCTCAGTGGAACCCCACCTCCAAGCCAAAGACAGTTTAAAGCCTGAAAGCCAAGCTACAGGTTAAATCCTCAGATCGGATTAAGAATTTGTCTTCCCATTTGGCGTACTTTCCTCTGATTGGTCTCCACCCTTCTCCTATTTTACATATACCTACCCTTTCCTAATTGGTTTTTCTACACTGTCATGCCCACCTTTGAGTGGTGTATTTGCTTTAAACTTTCTTGCATACTTACAAACCAATCAGCATGCACTCCCCATTCTGAGTCCATAAAAGGCCGCAGACCCAGCCACGTGAGGGACTTCCCCACTTTTGGGTAGGGGAACCACCCTCCGTGTCCCCTCTTTGCTGAGAGCTTTCCTTTTGCTTAATAAATTCGACTCCACTCTCTCTTCAGTGTCCGTGTGCCTAATTCTTCCTGGTTGTGTGACAAGACCTCGGACCGAGCTGAGCTAAGGAGCAGAAAAACTGCAACAATATGAGGGAAAAGACAGATGGCAGACTGTGACAAATGAATTTAATGGTACTACAGATGAATTAGATAACCACAATGAAGAAGACGGAAAGAAAGTTGATGATCTCCGTAACTTTAGAAAATGCTTTGGCTTAATAATTCAAGGCTAAGGACAAAAAAGAAGTATATATAGACATAAACTTTAGTTGATACATTTGTTTCAACTATGTAGGGGAAGGAGCTAGAAATTCTGGAACTACTTTATTTGTATATTAGGGTTAAGCAAGCAAGTAAATACGTTAGAATATAATGAGAAACATATTTCTCGCTGTCAATGAAAGAAGTTACAAACAACAAAAAAAGGAAAGATAAAATGAACCGTGGTGTTGTATAGGAGTTCTAGTTACCAATATGGAATCGTGGTTTCTTTAAAACACATCTATCTACGTAAGTAGACATAGAAACAAATACAGATGTGTATAAGCATGACCTTTTATACATATGTATTTTTTATCTCTACTGAGAAAGCCAAAAGCAGCAGCACCCCAGTAGTCACAAATATCAGTGGCATCCAGATTTAGATCTATGAATATTATTTTTCAATTAAAAAGGCAGGGCTCCTTGGAGGTCTACTTGACTCCAAGGTGAGGGTAAGAAAAATTTAGGAGAGTCTGAAGTATCTGTGATGACAGAAAAAAGAAAGCACTTAAAAAATAAGGGATAGAATAGGGGAAACAAAGAAATATAAAAAACACACAGGAACCAACCTATCCGGGCACAATGCTGTGCACC
Organism: Hylobates moloch; assembly: GCF_009828535.3. Classification (NCBI taxonomy): domain Eukaryota; kingdom Metazoa; phylum Chordata; class Mammalia; order Primates; family Hylobatidae; genus Hylobates; species Hylobates moloch. The sequence goes on along the minus strand of NW_026652277.1, from coordinate 86,457,448 downwards.
TGTAGTCCCAGGCACTTAAAGGCTGAAGCGGGAAGACCCCTTAAGCCCAGGAGTTCAAGCCCAGCTTAGGCAACAAAGCAAGACCCCATCTCTTAAAAACAAAGAAGCCAATATGAATGGTCAAAGTTGAAAAAAATTGAATAAGAAAATAAATAATGGTATTCTTAGATTATAATGAAAATAATCAGATAATATCCATGAGCTTACACTAATACAAATAAATTAATGGATTAATAAAATAAATGGAGGAAAATACCAACTCTTCATAAAAAATACAATTAATAAAGATAGAAGGAATGATAGAAATATGATATTATTACTAGAATCTCAAAGGGATAAATTACTCCAGGTAAGATCCAGCAATGAATGTTAAAATTAGTGGACAAAAAAATATTTCCTGAAACAGGATATTTGCATAGTCTCTAAGTGCCTCTCTCAAAATAATTAGGAACTACAAAGAGATAAATAGTATATGTGCCATGGAGAGGCTGGCAGATACAACCTTAGTCAAGTGATCAAGGTGAGCCTCACCAGCAATGACTTACGTGATATGCCTGCTTCCCCTGTATGATATTACCAAAGAGTTCTTCACTTCTGTACTATTCTTACCACATAATCCATAACCACTGCCTGAACATGGGAAAACATCACACAAATCATTTGGTGGACACTCTACAAAATAATTAGTATTCTTCCAAATATCAGGGTCATGGATAAGGGAGCCTAAGGAATTGTCATAGAGTACCTAAGACCAAAGAGACATGTCACATAAATGCAATGTGGAATCCTGAATTGAATTCTGAAACACAGGAAAGGTCGTTAGTGAAAGACAGTATTTTACCAATGTTAATTTCTTAGTTGTGATCAGTATTCCATGTTAGATGTTAATGTAAGGGGAAACTAGGTAAGAATATATAGGAATTATGTGTAGCATTTTTGCAACTCTTCTGTAATTCTGAAATTATTTCAATTTTTAAAGGTTTTACCTATGAAAGGGATAAAGGATTTAGGATTATGGGTCAGGGACAACCATTAGATTTTTTTAATGAATACGTTTTGTGTAATTATGATTTTTGAACCATATGAAGCTATTAATAATTTAGAAATAAATTTAATGTTTTAAAATAAATACAAATAAAAGGAGATTTTAAAAAAAATTTATACTTTAGTCTCTATGTTGTATACAGGTTTTTCACATGAAATATGATACAATAATATGCACTATTAGAAAGAAAATATATATGTATTTCATCATATATATGTAAAAAGTATAACAAAATCAAAAGATTTATGTAGAGTTGGTGGCAGAAAGTATTCAAGCTTTGAGACCTCATAACATCAAAATGAAGTTTCCATTGCTATTGTTTGTGAAGTACAAAAGTACATTACCAGCTATGTCAGAAATAATTTAGAGATAATAGGAATACCCTGCCTTAATTAATTAAACTCCTAGTAAATGTTCAATGAATGAATCACTGTATGTTTCTCTGTCTCTTCTACAGACCTCAGTGGACTTGTTCCAAGGAAAAGGAAAGAGGGTTGGAGCATGGTTTTATGGCAGCCTTTCCCCAGAATGAAATATACTTTGAGCACATGAGCTCATGAGCAGGAGAAAACTGATTGGAAGGACATGATGGCCATAAAAACCTTGTCCTATATATTTTCTAAAATTATATTTCCATGTTTAGCTGAAAATTCAATTTCAAATACTGGGTTTGGTGCTGCAGTTTTTCAGTTATTTAATTTATGGAATATTTAAATATTCCTTAAATTTGCTGGTGTCATTGCATACTAATTGCACTCTATTGTGTAAATTCTAATTTTAAAATTTGACTAGATTTTTTAGTGAGGCTTTGCTATTGTCAAAGATGCTAAAGTGATTATATGCCTGGTGTCTCATCTGTGATGACAGCTGCTCTATAGCCCTGCCATCTAGCAGGCAATGATATCTTTAGGTTATATTATGCTTACTCTGTTAATCTTAATTTACATGAATTAAAAATCAATTTGCCTCCAAACTCTAAAACAATGAACTAGGACACATTTTTCCCATGTTATGCAATTACTCCATGTGCTTAGGGAAATGTAGTACGGTCAGCACTTCATATCCATGGGTTCCTCATCCATGGATACAACCAATCATGGATTGAAAATATTTGAAAACAAAAAAAAATAAAAATAAGAATACAACAATAAATACAAATTAAAAAACAATACAGTATGACAATTATTTACATAGCATATAAATTCTTACATATAATTAGGAATTATAAGTAACATAGAGATGATTTAAAGTATACTGAAGGATATACATAGGTTATATGTAAATACTATGCCATTTTATATAAGGGACTTGAGTTTCCACAAATTTTGAATGCTGAGGGGTGACTATATTCTCAAGAAAGGCTAAATTATATATTCTTTAGTGCCAGGATACTTTACAGTTATGGCATATAGTGATTTGTTCCACGTATTTGCCAACTCCCAAATCTAACTCTGCTCTCCCCATCAAGTTCGAGAATAGAGCTCTATCAGCTCTTTATAAAACTTGTCCAGCCTTCCTTCCATATAATTATAAAGGATAAAGGATGATTTCTGACACAAAGGCTGGGGAAATATCTAAATGCTTCTTCTTGATCAGTATTTCTTACACAGTAAAGGATATTTGGTTGGATCATTCCCTCTGATATGTCCTTTTTCTCAATCTGAATGAAAAGTTCCAGTTTAAAGTGATTTCTCTTGTTGGAAAACTGTACTCCTCTGCCAAATTTTTGTTCTATCTTCAAACTCCTACTTTGTGTTAAACTACATTTTCATCATGTCTTGGTCTCTTTATGTCCTATGAAGAGGCTTTTTTGCTCCTGAATGTTTTTGCATGGTGGTGTTATTGTTACTGTTACTGTGTTTTCCTTTGTGTGTTAAATTCTTTGTTTCACTGAATAAGGATTTATGGATTAAGAATTCCTGAGTATGTTGAATCCCATATGCAAACTTGGTTGCCTTTTTGAAATTGTATTTTATTAAGCTAATAGTAAGATAGTAAGATCAAGCTATAACTGTAGGATTTGCAACAGAATCCCTACGGAGGCACTTTCTTTTTTTTTTTTTTGAGACAGAGTCTCATTCTGTCGCCCAGACTGGAGTGTAGTGGTGCGATCTCGGCTCACTGCAGCCTCTGCCTCCCAGGTTCCAGTGATTCTCCTGCCTCAGCCTCCTGAGTAACTGGGACTACAGGCGTGAGCTACCATGCCTGGCTAATTTGTTTTTATTTTTAGTAGAGACGGGGTTTCACCATGTTGGCCAGGGTGGTCTCTATCTCCTGACCTCATGATCTGCCCGCCTCGACCTCCCAAAGTGCTGGGATTACAGGTGTGAGCCACCGCATCTCATTTTATATATTTGGGATGGCACAATGCTTTACTATTATTTGATCTAGAGTCAGTGCTTAATGGAGTTCCAGGAGTTCTGGTCCTATACAGCCATCCAAGGACGGAAGGATCACTGTCTTTATCACATCCCTTCCCTACACAGCTGTAACCCTACCACAGCACACCTTTTTGGATGCTCTGGTCCTGTATCCCTATTAGTTAATTTTCAAACACTCATGGAGGTTAGATATTACTATTTTCCCTGTTAAACATCTCAGGTTCACTTCAGATGCAGGAAACAGCCCCAATGAATCAGAGCAGAAAATCCTTTTGGAGCAAGTCTTGCAGACTCACTGCTGCAATGTGGAGAGATCCCAGGAGGCTCTAGATGAGGTGTGTGGCTGTGCTAGGAAAGAGGATCCCACTGAGTGGTTTTAGGTGAGAACTACCGATGAATGAGGAAGTATTAATATATCATATTTCATTCAATCTCAAAAGGCATCAATCGTAGAATGAATCATTGTTTCATTTACTCCTGGCAAAATGTCACCAACTACATTGTCACAATTTTTCTCATCACTGAGAATTGTTAGGTTATTCCATTGAAAGAACTGTTTTCAGACCTTAGAGTATATATTTCTATCATGTATCATTTTTGTGCCTGTACAAAATAAGAAAATTAATTGGTTAAGACATTTCTAAAATTTCTTTACATTAAGAATCTCAGTCTTCTGAATCACTTTTCAACATAGTCATTAATTTCTGTATTTTTCCACACAACATTATTGTCTATCATCAAGACATCGCTAATAGAATGTTTTCTAAAAGAGTGCTTCACTATTAACTCTGGTATTTTTTTCCCAAGGCTTTTTCTCAAGATGCATAGAAACGTGAAGCAAGTGACAGCCACATCACAAACTTTATCCATAATTACAGAATGCAGCCCTATTTCAATGATGTTCAAAGGTAACAAAGAAAAGTTTATCTTAGACCTGATAAAATATGATAAATTCAATATGTTTAACAGCTTGTATGACAGGTCTGCTGACGATCAGCTTTGCCTGCATATTCATTATAGCTTGTGTTTACATAGTTCGTTTTGTGTGAGGATATCAGAATATTTTTAAAATATTAATAATGCATAGTCTATTCATAAATATTTAAAACCTATAAGTGATATTATGTTCATCTCAGAAATTTGGCAAAGATTAAAATTTCATTGTTTATCTGCTAAGAGCCAGAATGAATATTACTAATCAATAGAATTTAAGACTAATTTGCGAATAAATTTTGTGAGTCTAATTCTGGTAATCTAACTGAATATGGTAAATGAAAAAAAAACAAAATTATCACCAAAAGTTTAAAAACTATAACACAAGGAAAATAAAGCTGTTGTTGTAAAAACTAATACAATAGCACAAAGTTGGATTTTTTTAAAGAGAAAAAATTGGAGAATCGTTAGATACATTTAAAAAGTTGTGTAAGGGCATGAAACTAAGGGGTCAATGGAAGGAACTGTTTAATGTGGGAAAGCATTCTAAAGCAATTTCCGAATGATAAAACAATTCAAGGAAGTATTAAAATATCGATAGGCAAGTACATTCCAGAAATAAGAAAAGGCAATAATGATACAGAATTTTGAATCAGTAATAGAAAGTACAATATTAAGAATATCATGGAATGTGGGGAAAGAGAAGCAAGAGATTAAGTCGAAAGAGATAAACATGACAGATACATGGAGAAAGAAGAAGACACAGAATCACCAATGATATTAATAAAGATGCTATACTGCATTGAGGAAAATATGTTTACTTACTGAAAATGTTTACAAATTCAAGACCAATTAATAAGATATATATGTACATATATGATATAGCCTATCATGTTTGTTTGTTTGATTTCCAGGATAATTTGAAAAAATCTTATAAAAACTGATGCAGAAAAAAATAAAATAGATTGCCTTTAACATGGGGACCGAAGTCAGTTAAATGTTTCTTTCATCAGTACTCTATTACCAGATGATGGAGAAGTGTTTGCTGAGTTTCAAGAAAATAAAGGTTGAAAAATCAGATTCCTGTATCTAGCCTATTTGTTATTTAGGTGTAAGGTAAACAGGAAGATAGTCTTAGATGTGCAAGAATCTGTACATTAAAAAATACCAAAATTCTATTCAACTAAAAAGTTGGAAAGGATGTGTGCTAACATGTTTACCATTGACATTCCTTAGGTGGAGGGATTATAGATAATTGTAGCTTCTTTATTCTGTTTTGAATTGTTGTCTTCATTTGAAATTAAGTATGGATTGCTTTTATTTTAATAAATAAAAATAAAACTATTTTTATTTGTAGAAGAAATAAATTAGGTGCCTTAAGCAATGTAAAAATTATGATACTACACAGTTCTAAACTCAGAATTTATTTAATATTGTATAATATCTGTATTATTCACAAGGGAAACCAATTAGTTCAAATTTAGCAGCTATTGAGATTGTACTCTATCTCTTAAAAATAAGAATCATCCTAGATAAGACCTGCATGCCAAAACATAACTGAAGGCCTATTTAAATAAAGATATCTCTTGTATAGATTATGCTGAAGTATCTGATTTATAAACTCTTTAACTGTCTCAAGGAAGTTTCCTCAATATCTGGAAATTATAGCAAGTTAATGGGCATGGACAAGAAAAATTAGGTCGAGCTTATCCTCAAATTTGGAAAATATACCAAAATGACAACATATATTTTAGCTCTTAAAATATTGTGGCCGGGCGCAGTGGCTCACGCTTGTAATCCCAGCACTTTGGGAGGCCGAGGCGGGCGGATCACGAGGTCAGGAGATCGAGACCATGGTGAAACCCCGTCTCTACTAAAAATACAAAAAATTAGCCAGGCATGGTGGCGGGCGCCTGTAGTCCCAGCTACTCGGAGAGGCTGAGGCAGGAGAATGGCGTGAACCCGGGAGGTGGAGGTTGCAGTGAGCCGAGATCGCGCCACTGCACTCCAGCCTGGGTGACAGAGCGAGACTCCGTCTCAAAAAAAAAAAAAAAAAAAATATTGTTTACACATATTTTAATATGCTAGATAATATGCTGATTTATAACTTGGCTCAAATTTTAATCTTTAGTAATTTATGTTGTACATCGATAGCTTTGTGATACTTGTTTTAAAAAATTGTATTTAGTAATAGGAACAAATCTCCTATGCGCAGACTAGAAAATGTTTCCAGATAGAGTGAAATAATTTACATACTACAAATTTCTCCAAAATTTTAGGTTCATATTGACTACACATTTGAGAAAATTGTGCTATTATCTCACAATAAAGACTAATACTTCTTAAAAATGAAATATCAGCTTAATTTGAAATTCCAATTTTCTGAATACTGTATTTTAAAATTATATTATTGTATCTATATTTAAATGTCATATTTCAACACAAATATTTCATACTTTGTTCAGTCATGAACCTGAAAAATATTATTGTTTACATGAAGATTTTTTCTCTGGGTCACACTCTTAGCATGTTCTGGCCAATTTTACTGATTTAATAATGTAGTTTGGACATCAGTAAAACTTTATTATTCAATAGATAAATTTAATGTCTACAAAGAAAGCAGAAATTATCATGCTCTATGGCTTTCTGAGGATGGGATCATAATAGTTTATTTTCACACAATAGATTTGAGGCCAAGCACTGTGCTGGATTCATAGTAGGAAACTCAATAACTATTTGTACCGTGAGTCAACAATAGCTATTCCAAAACAGAGCTGGGAGCATAAAATACATCATTGCTACTCTGAAGATCTTTATGAAGGTGCTTTAAAACTTAATATAACCTGCCTCAGTGCAGTAAGCAACGTCAGTCTCATAAAATTTATAAAATATTCCTCAACAGTCATTACAAATTCCCTCTGATATATAAAATTTATACATTACTTACTTTTTGAAGATCATTTTTAATGTTTTCGTATAATGTTTCCACATAAGTCTAAAGTTTTCCTATAAAAATCTTTTTCTATAACTCATTGAAATTATTTTGGTCTTATTTTTAAAATCATTGTTTTTATTCTTCAGTTTAGATGAAAATATGCAGCTTTAATTGCCATATAGTAATATCATTTATTCTCTCCAAGGGGAAAGAAAGAATGGCAGGAATGAAAGCCAGAGGAAATCAAGATATTTGGCTTATATATGATCTTGGGTATATATAATTTATTAGCTAGTATCAGTTGATTGCCTGCATAATATCCATTCTTTCTTTTTCCTTATTAAGATAAAACTTGTGGGATTTGCCCACCTCAAAAAGTATATTTATTCCTCTTCTTTGTAGGGAAATAGAGTAACATAAAAGCAGAAGTTCTTGAGCAGATCCTGTTTTGCAGTTAAAATGGCTGGCGTTCCTGCAGCCATCTTGCACAACAAAGAAGACTTCAGCATGGCAGCCCTCATGCTCAGGATGTTGAAACAGAAAGACGGAAAGAGTCTGTGAAACTGTCATTCTGAATCTGAACTGCCTACCTCCAGACTTCTTCTAGTAGGTCACTGCCATTTCCAGACTCTGAGTTAGCAGCCAAACACTGTTCCTAACGTTTTTAAAAGATAATCCCTTAGTGAGTACAGTATGATTATAGCCTAGTCATAAAATACTTCCATTACCTTATTTTAAACATTAGTCATAAATGCTAACTGATATCCAAGGCTTGATTAAGAAGTAACTATGTACACATTTTCCTTCATTCTCGAAATAGTTTTGGAGCAGCCAGGCATTAGGGCTTAGAAATCAGCAGTATATATTTCAAAACATTTATATTGAGCTAACCTACTAAACAATGTTTGATTAACCATGACGGATAAATCAATAACTTTTTTAAATGCAATTTGAAACTTACATGTTTAATTTAATTACGTGGCAAAATAAGTGCAGTAGAGTTACCTAGAGTTTTCCTCTTTTCAATAAAAAAATGCATATTTGAGTAATTTTTTCTCATAATACACATTGTGTATTTTCTTTTTTTTAAACTTTGGAGAAAGTTATAAGATTATCTCATCAATAAAATCTTTTTTGTTTTTGATTAAATAAGTGTTTATTAAGAACCTCCACACAGACAAAAGATGTAAAAGGCCTGATCCTAGACTGAGGGAATTCATGATATTGTCTCCAAATTGTGTGAGAAAAGTGCATAAGATCTGTTCTAATTATGCTATAATTTTGTTAATGCTGTCAATTTTTTTTCTAAGAGATGCCATTATAGATTGTGTCTATTACTTTCTACCTGTAAAAATTTTGTGAAAATTGAAAACATGAGCTGATATTTTGGTGCTGTAGGCAATGCATCAACTAGAATCTTAGCTTTCTCTAGACACTAGTCAAAAGCACTATTGGCTGGGATTTTCTTTTTAGGATTGAAAACAAAAATGTGAACACCAACTTCCTTCTCCTACCTCAATTCAAAACTTTGCCTAGAATTGAGTCTATTAAAAAGTGAGAGAGTAATTTTGAATAAATAGTTAAGAATTATTTATTTTTGAGATTTTATTGGGAATAAGTAACTTTTAAACTTTTGGCATAAAAGACAAGACAGTATTTCTTTCTAGCACATCCAAACATCTAAATCAATACATCACATTTTTCTTGTTTTAAAAATATAGTCCAAAAATAACACATGCATTAGTGTTTTATACTTCCTTTCTTGAAAAAAAATTCAAGATGTTAAGGTCAAAATCATCTTCCAAAATTTATCAGTTTGTTATTTCTACAACAGAAAATGGTCTTTGGATTGGTGTGACATCTGTCCTTTAAGTTTGTAGTAATTTTAGTCGTCTACAATAAGCACACCATCACTTTGCATTAGAAAAATTTTCAATTTCAGGTGATCAAGGTGATTGAATCGTCTGGATTCAATAGGTTACCTACTGTCAAAAATGATAGACTGGATTAAGAAAATGTGGCACATATACACCATGGAATACTATGCAGCCATAAAAATGATGAGTTCATGTCCTTTGTAGGGACATGGATGACACTGGAAACCATCATTCTCAGCAAACTATCACGAGGACAAAAAACCAAATACCACATGTTCTCACTCATAGGTGGGAATTGAACAATGAGAACACATGGACACAGGAAGGGGAACATCACACACCGGGGCCTGTTGTGGGGTGGGGGGAGCAGGGAGGGGCAGCATTAGGAGATATACCTAATGTTAAATGACGAGTTAATGGGTGCAGCACACCAACATGGCACATGTATACGTATGTAACAAACCTGCACATTGTGCACATGTACCCTAAAACTTACAGTATGATAAAAAATGTCATTGCTTTAATAACACATTTTATTCTTAAGTCTTTTTGGTTTTGAATAAATATATAAGATATGTTCTGTGGACAATATTAAATAGCTGCTAGTAAACGTTTCAAAGTATGAAGACATGTTGACATTTTAAAAAAGGAAAAAAAATCTACCTCTTTTGGTTTTCAGTAGACTCTTGCCTAGTGCTCTGTAGATTCATGTTTATATCTGTTGCATTTAACAGTGTTCACTAGGAGACTTTAACACATTCAGTTCTTGTTTTATAAAAACAGCACTCTTTGTACAAACAGCAGAGACATGTTGGTCCAATCAATTGACCAAAATAAAACATACATTTACATATTATCAGTTCTTAAAGGAAAACAATCAAGCATCAGTTAAAAATAAGTATCAAAGAATAGAGGTGATTCCTGATATTTTTCTCTAAATTGTGTGATAAAAGCATATGAAATCTGTTTCAATCATAAGTTTTAACTTGGTTCGTTGTATCAGTTTTTTCTCTAAGAGATGCCATTATAGATTGTACTTATTACTTTCTACCTGGGAAAACTATTTGAAAATCCCTTAAGTTTTAACTATAGAATAAAAATAAGGGTAAAAGTTTAAAAATTTGCGATTATTTCATTTTTTATGGAAATCTGATGGAAATTTATAGTCATTATAATCCCAGAGCAATGTGCAAATATTTTCTTTTTGCTTATTCTTGGAAATATGTATGTTCATGCTTTCTGAGGAAAACTTATTTTTCCCATATGTAACTGCTCAGTTTATCTGGAGAATATTTTTTACTGACTGCTTTGCTCACCTTCATACACACTGCACTTCCTTATTGACAGGCTGAATTCACCTGAACATAAAAATTAAGTTTATAATTAAAATAATTGTATTTTTCTCTCTCACCTTCTAGTATTGGATTTAAAAGCTGTCATTGATCTTGTCTCCCTAAGCTATGAACAAAATTGTTAACCTACTTTTCAAAAACACTATTGGTTCTACTCTGTGTGGCTTTGGTTTTTAAAACTATTCACTGTGCAAACTGGGGTGGATATAGTCCTTCAGAATTCAGCTGAGCTATTACTACAAAAACGTAAATGAGAGGTGAATATTTGGGTTTAGCAATCAGATTTTCAAGAAACTTTTACACCTAATAAGTAACCATGTCTCAGCTACTTTTTTCTTTACTGGAACATGTGTTTCATTTTTACTCTTTCTACTAAGGCTTTTGCAGACTTTTCAATATTCCTATATAAATTTATTTTCTTATACTTCAGATGTCATCCCAAAACAATACAAATCCCATACTTATTTGTGAGAATAGTTTAGTTTTTACCTTGTTGAGTTTTTTTTTTTTTGCTCTGCTCTGTCTCATTTTGAATAAAATTAAGAAGAAAGAAAATCCCAAGTACTGTCATATTCCCTTTTCTTTCATTTATATAATCTCAGGTTGTTTGTTTGTTTTTTGAGACAGAGTCTCACTCTGTTGCCCAGGCTGGAGTGCAGTGGCACTACCTCGGCTCACTGCAACCTCTGCCTCCCAGGTTCAAGCAATTCTCTTGCCTCAGCCTCCTGAGTAGCTAGGATTACAGGCGTGTGCCACCATGCCTGGCTAATTTTTGTATTTTTAGTAGAAAAGGGGTTTCACCATGTTGGCCAGACTGGTCTCGAACTCCTGACCTAGTAATCCACCCGCCTCAGCCTCCCAATATAATCTCAGTTTTATTCCACTTGACAGAAAGCGTGCAGAAAAAAAGGAACACTTCCAGTTCAGAACAAGCTCAAGGCCAAGATACATTCTACCCCTGGGGATTCTCATGTTCCACATTTATCAAGGGTCTGAAAATCACTGAGATGATATCCATACCTTTATTGATATGTAGGTCTCTGCAGCATGAATTTTATGTATACATAATAAGTAAAGTTGGAACATTCATTAATGATGCAGAAAAGTCAATAACATTTCTGAGGGTCATTTTGCTTCTGTAAAAATTATACACTGTTGATGGGAATGTAAATTAGTATAACCTCTATGGAAAATGGTAGGGAGATTACTCAAAAAAACTGAAAATAGAACTACCATTCCATCTAGCAATCCCACTACTGGGTATCTACCCAGAAGAAAAGTAATCAATATATCAAAAACATACCTACACTCATACTTTTATTGTAGCGCTATTCACTATTGAGAAACAAAGATATGGAATCAACCTAAGTGTCCATCAGTGGATGAATGGATAAAGAATATGTGGTATCTGTTAGTCCATTCTCACACTGCTAATAAAGACATAACACGAGACTGGGTAATTTATAAAGGAAAGTGGTTTAATTGATGCACAGCTCCATGTGGCTGGGGAAGCCTCGCGGTCATGTTGGAAGGCAAAAGACATGTCTTACATGGTGGCAGACCAGAAAGAATAATAGACAAGCAAAAGGGTAAACCTCTTACAAAATCACCAGATCTTATGAGACTCATTCACTACCATGAGAACAGTATGGGGGAAACCACTTCTATGATTCAAGTATCTCCCACCAGGTCCCTCCCACGACATTCAGGAATTATGGGAGCTACAATTCAAGATGAGATTTGGGTGGGAACACAGCCGAACCATATCATTCAGGCCCTGGCTCCTCTCAAATCTCATGTCCTCACATTTCAAAACCAATCATGCCTTCCCGACAGTCCCGCAGAGTCTTAAAAAATGCACAGTCTCAAACACAGAAAATCTTGGGAATTTGAAATGCTGGGAGTTGTATGTATTCCATGATAATAATTCTAATCAGACAGACTGACAGTGTCTAAATATTTCTCAGAACTGCTTTTACCCAAAGCTCATGGCTCTAAGAAGGGCCTTCTGCAGAATCAGAAATTCTGGGGAGAAGCTAATTTGTCACTGGTCATTTTTGAGAATCCAACAAACTAGGAATAACATTTTCTTAAGAAATTTAGGAACTTATTAGAATGCTTAGGTGTTAGGTTTGTTCTGTAGCAATATATTGTTAATTGTTTTCAAAGGTAATCTCTCTGATCTGTGTTTGTGAAATGCATAAGTAAACTAGAAACTACTTCATGGCCTTGATATTAAGATTAAATGAGTTAACACAGGTAAAGTATATACCTGGACTGTATACTCAGAAATGTCAGTTGTTATAATAATTATCATTTTATCATTATCTTTATTATTCTCCTGAAATATTAAATTTTACATTAACAAGATACAAACTCTGCAGACCCAAAATTGGTACTATTTTTTTCATATTCTTGCAATATTGTCTGAAGCTCAGTGGGCTTTTGGTTGTTGTTCTCAGAAAGCCCTGTGTCTGATTCTGCCTTACTCTAAATTTTGCTCTAAAGTTTGGCAAAGCCTGTGCCCTAGGAGAGCTCATCTCTGGCTCACTTCAAACCTAGGGCATTGGGGTGGAAGGGGCTGGCTTAGAGCTCAGAACTGATACTAACTTGATCTGGGCTCCTAGTTTCTACACCATCTTCTGAAGTCTTTCTTGATGCTATGACATGGCTCTAGCAGCTCTAGACTATGCAGAGAAGATGGCCTCCCACAACATAGAAACTGGTCTGGTTCTGGTATGCCAAAAGGGTTCACTTCTTTACCATCTTTTCCTCCACATCTCCCTTCTTTTCTATCTCTTCGTTCTCTGTTTCTCCTTCAGTTTTGCCTCAGGACCTGGATCCTTGGGTCTAGTTATTTTGTAGGCTGCTGTACCCTAGTCAATGACCCCTCAAATCCCTCCATACACACACACCAAGAGTTTCCTCCACATTTGCCATTTCCTGAGCCAAATCTATGTTCTCAAGACAAATCATCTCTAGGAACATAGAAGTAGATTTCTTCCCACTTCACTAAAATGTTATACTTTGAAGGTCAAAGGGATTCACTGGCCCTTTGCTTTATAAGAATGTTAGCTTGCTATAGATATAGTCACGTAAGTCATAGTTAAGGGTTATTCCTGAATGAGATGGTACAACATGCAGAAGGAGAGTTGATGGCAGGCAGGCCCTTAGAGGACAAATATAAAAATGTTGCTTTGTTGCTCATCACACCCCTCAACACATATTTTCTAGCAAACCTCTTCAGATAAAAGAAACTCTTTAGAAGCTGCTGGCTTGGTGAAGCTGGTAAGTGATCTGATTTTTAAAAATAATAATTTGACCTGAGTAGAATTAGATGAAACACGTAGGCTAGTTCATCACCTTCTTCTCTGAAGACTGTTCAAGTGGCCAGATCATTCAGATACTGCAGTCACAGCCCGTCCTTCATGATAGTGTCATGTAGTTCTCTTTGACAAACTCCTTATATTCACCCCTCAGGTCTCGGCAAAACTTCTGTGGGCTGTCAGTTATGCTCTTCTAGCATTCCCATGGACATGTGAAGTGTTACAAAGGTTAGAGGAGCATATGACTCCAGAACAATGCACGACTCCAGACTGACTTTGTAAGGCCTACAGACTCCATGCTTCATCTGATTGTGTGAAGATGCAAACGTGGCAGACGTGGGTGACGGAGCTACCAGGTAAGCAGAAGCAGATATCATGTCATAAACACAGAAGTCCACTTCATTATCATGCTTGCTCTCAGGCCATTCGTTCTGCTATGGGTACTAAGTAATATGCTTAATACATCTACTCCAGGCTGAGTCCCCAAATGTGCAGGGTGCCTATTAGGCTGCAGCTCTAGGCCCTCCATGTGGGAACCCACCCAGGGGACTGTATACCTTCCACTCATCCACTTGGTTGACAGCTAAAACAAGAAAATTATCTCTGATTGTGAACCTACTATACACCAAGCACTACACTGTTTCCATATGCCATTAGGGAAACTCAACACAATTAACTAGTATCATCATTGTAGAGATAAGATATAGGATGTGACCAAAGTAACACAGCTAGTAAGTGACAGGGCTGAGATGCCAACTGTCTCTGACTCCAAAGCCTGAAGTTGTGTACTTTATCTGCTTTGAAATATATTTAGCTGTTCTCTTAACTGCTCTGTGGGCACAAATGTCTAACTCTTTAGTCAATAACTGAACAAGACTTTAGAGAAACCAACAAGCAGTCAGAAGGCCCTAGATCTAGTCTTGATTTTTAAACCAGCTTTGCAAATCTCATTACACTAACCTGTGGGTGCAGCTTCCCTCAGCCACTCTGGAGTGCAATTAGATTTCAATTAGTATGAACAATTAGAATTATCTTTGGTAGATCATAAAAAAATTCAACTAGGTAGATGCATCTTATTCTATTACATAATATGTTGCTAGTAAAAAAAATGAAACATTCTTATATTTTTCTAAAGGTTATACTGTTAAAAATTGATATAACAACTCTAAAGTACTGGTCTTGTTTGTCAAGGACGTGGAAGGACATTTTATATAACATAGTACAACTAAGAAATCAACCTGAAAACTTAATTCTGTTCTTTCACTCCTTGTCTAACAGACTGGAAAATGTACCCCCTGAATAATTGAGAGCTGACTCATCCCCTAGAAGTATGGCGAATTATAATGGGATAAGTTATGAAAAGCACATTGAACTAAATAGAAATGGGTTCCAATGTTTCCTTTTGCCTTATTAACAATGGAGTCCATGAACTGAAATGTGTTAATGTAAAAATATATATAATATAGCCACATCTTAATCCACCAGTTATCAAACAGAGATCAGAGACATAACATATAGAAATGAAAAATACCATATTCCATCCTCTAAGTATTTAAAGGTAACTCTTGCTCAGTTATCTACTAATATGGCACAAAACTATCCAGAAATTGAACAATGCCTTTAAAATTGTTTTAATAGAGGCAATCTTTTTTTAAATTGGCTCACAGTTTTTAGTAGGGTTATATTAAATTTTTGTATAATTATATTGCAAATGTGAACACATATATTCCTCATTGGGTTGTCTATTAAGCTTAGAGATGTATTTTTTTTCTAACGAAGTTGAAGATGTAATTATCTACCTCATATTCAAAAGAGTATCTCAATATCACATGCTGATTTTTTAGTAGTAACCAATATTTCTATTATATAAAATGTGGCTTATTGCTGAACTATTAAATAAATGCTCTCATAAATTATTTTTTGCATTTACAAGCATTTTACAGTGGTATGAGATGACAACATTTTTCTTTCCCCAGCATATTCAGTTGGAAAAAGCTTCATATGCGTACAACTTGGATCCAGACCTTGACTCTACCAGAGTGATCTAGGACACTTACTTAGCATTTCTGATCTCCTTCCATTCTCAGTAAATTGGTGAATACATACAATTTCAAAAAGCTGTTGAGGGGATCAAATGAGGTAACACATTTAAAACACTTATGAAGTGCCTGGCATTTAGTAGGCACTTACTAAATGTTATTTTCCTTTGCTTTTCCTGATTGGGCTTGCCCCGTGTCTCTTTACCTAACAAGCTCTGCTGGCAGGCTCTGTAGACCACTGGAGTCTTGGCATTCTTTCTAGTTATTCTTCTTCCCTTTTATCCTCCACTGGTTCTCTGAATATGAAATAAGCCCTAATCTTTTTGAGTTTTTTATCTTCTCAATGATAAGAAACTGGTTTTTATTAAGACTGTATTTTCCAATAATGTGCCATTTTCCAATAATGTGCGAAGTTAACATTTTCTACTTCTATCGTCAACAGATTTGTGATCCATTCAAGTCCATTTATTTGACTTAGCCTCACAGATACTTCCTCAATTTTCCCTTACACCAAGTCAGGATCAATAGCGTCTCCCGTGCATGGGGCTGTCTTGGCAGTCTCTGATCACTGAGCTTTCTCAGGAAGTACTCTGTCTTTTTGAGCAGAAGGATTTTTATATTAAGGTGAGTAGTCTAACCAGGATAAATCATTCTTTACTCACTCTTGAGGAAGCGTATTTTGGAGGTGTTTTTTGGTCTTTACTTTTTTAAGTTTTTCAGATATTCTGCTTTATACACAAGAATATGTGTTTCCCAGATTCTCTTCTTAAGTAGGAGAAAAAAGAATGTGAGCAACATGTTGTAATAATTAGGAATCTGTGTGTTGTCTACTGGCTAGCTTGTTATAAGGCTTAGGATACCAGGACTTAATAGTTCTTATTTTTTAATTCCTTCTTTAGCATTCATTCATGATTATTGACCCTTACCTCTTATACTTAAGAAGGAGTATGCCAGCTGGCCAGGCGGGGTGGTTCATGCCTGTAATTCCAACACTTTGGGAGGCCAAGGCCAGTGGATCACTTGAGGTCAGGAGTTCAAGACCAGCCTGGCCAACATGGTGAAGCCCCATCTCTACTTAAAAAAAAAAAAAAAATTACCTGGATGTGGTGGTGGGTGCCTGTAGTCTCAGCTACTCAGCAGGCTGAGGCATGAGAATTGCTTGAACCTGGGAGGCAGAGATTGCAGTGAACCGAAATCGGGCCACTACACTCCAGCCTGGGCAACAAGAGCGAAACTCCGTCTCACACACACACATACACAAAAACATGCCAATGGTAAAATTGATTAAAGTCCCAAAAGTCATTATCAATTCTACCAATGTCTACGTCAGGGATTGGCCAACTGCAACTCATAGGTCGATTCTAGCCCACTGACTGTTCTGTGAAAAAGTTTTACTGGAACACAACTATGCCCGTTCATTTACAGATTGTATATAGCTACTTTTGTGCTACAGTGTCAGAGTTGAGTAGGTGTGACTGAGAATGCAAAGACTTGAAAAGCCGAAAATATTTATCATCTGAACTTTTAGGGAAAAAAAATGTTTGCTGACCCCTAGTCTACAAAATAAGATTGGTGAATGTTTCCTTTATAAGGTACCTGGAAATACAGAAGGGCTTTATCTGTTTTTGAATCCCCTCCTGGAAATAGCTGGGACTGTGGACTTCAAAGCTCCGGTGTGTGGTAGTGTTGACAGATCTCGGTGTATGAGCAAGTCACGCAGCCTCACCAAACAGTTCCACATAGTGAGTCATCAGTAAATATGACTTTTCTTCTTTTTTCTACAAGGAGGCTTTATGTTGAAAATATTAATGTGTAAACCTTGCTGATGAGGGAAATTAGGTGCTTAAGATGTTAGAGAAAGATCTTTACCTAGACTCAAATAAACAATTTTCATAAGGTTTAGTGCTAATGTACCAGAGTATTTAACCAGTCTTCAAACATTTCCTCAGTACTTAGCTTCCTGATGTTGCTCCAGCTAAATTTGAAGTGTCAAGTTTTCTTTCCTGCTTCTTCATCATCCATTGTTATCCTGAAATACTTGTTACCTTCTGTCTGGTTCTTGCTACCTTTATTGCATCTGTTTTCTAATATAATTTTCATATAAAACAGACCTCCATTTACAAAATTAGAACACTGCCTCTTGAATTCATATTTCTTCACTAACTCTGTCTTCATTTTTGTCCTAAGGCAATATAGATAAATGAAAAATAAATAAGCTGTCACCAAAAATTTTGAATTTCATGGTTTCCCTTTTCTAAAACAAATTGGCTTGAAAAATACTGAAATTGTCGATTAATTCCTTAACTCAAACATATGTTTCTATGCTTTTAATTCTGAATTCAACTTGTAAAATAGACTTCTCTGATGTATTTGTGTACAATATTTAACTTTGTAGATTCAAAGAGGTGTATCTATAAATTTAACTAATTGATAAAATGTTGACTAATTGAGGGAATTTTCCTATATATGAATCCTAAAATTTAGAAAAAAATAGGAGAACACAGTTTTTAAAGAAACCTGTTTGTTTTTTGTTTCTCCCTAGTAAAAAGATGAATGAGCCAATAGATAGTGACTATCCTTATTACACATGCTAGATGAAGGGCACAGTCACGTTCCAGTGGAATTCTCTACCTCAGGGAATGCACCTGAGCCATTTCTAATCTCTTTGATAAATGCTACTGCAGTTCAAGTTTCAGAATCAATTGGGAAAAAATTTGAAGTGGGATTTCTCCTGAAGCAGTAGCAGGTCTGTTCTAGACAGGCATACATAGTAAATCAGAGTTTTCACATTTCATTGCCTGAAACTAACTCAAACTGTCAGTATGTGGCCAGGTGTAAATCGTGCAGTTAAGATGGAGGATAGCAAACAACCTGAGCTTCAATATTAGATACTGGAAAAGAATTTGAAGATCAGGCTCTTTGGGAAATAATCAATTGAGGAAAATCAAAGTTAATGCCACTATTAAGAAGGTTATAATGCCAAGTATACAAATCATAATATTAAAATAGAGCCAAATAGTAATTAGGTTGCATAAAAAATAATTATTATTATTAGAGTGAATCTCTTTTAATGTATTAATTTGATTAAAAGAGTTGCTGAGTATGTGAGTTACAAAGGCTTACATTTAGAGATAAAAATAATAAATATCATTTATATGAACATAAAATAATCTGAATATCTACTGGTAGCTATAGGTCCTCTTTTATTGCTACTGATTTTTAATAGATAGAAAATTTACACTGGTACTAGCAACACAGAGGTCTCTGCAATCTAGTGCAGGATCCCTATTTATGTTCTTTCTTAAGGGAAGGCTTATGAGTCCACCTGAGGGTAAGGACACACACATTTCTTTTCTCTCACCTAGATAGTGCTGAATTTTTACAAAGTAAGGGACATTTAGAGCTATAATGAGCCTTAGAATTCATCAGTTCAAGCTTTTCACTTTAGAGATGAAGAAACTGAGGCTGAATAATGATTTTAATGACTTACTGAGGATGCAGCATGACATCTGAAAAACTTGGGGATGGAATTCAGAGAGCTCTGAGCTTGACTCCTACTCTACAAACTCCATTTTATTAATTTCTCTGTGCCTCAGTTTCTTCCTCTATATGTGGAAAGATAACATGAAATGTTCTCTCTCTTTTTTTTTTTTTGAGAGAGCTTTTCATTTTTTTAGCCCTGGACTCACCTCTTCATAATTTAAACATTGGAACCTCCATTTGTCCTGGAGTTAGTTATCATATTAGACCAAGTAACAGATTCTTAGCTTTTCAGCTGAACAGGTAAGGTCTAAGTACAAGACTGAAAAAAAAAAAAAAAAAGTAGAATTAGTTGGAGGATAAGTTGTTTCCTGGTTCTTCTCTAGTACTTCCCCTCGTATCCTGACCATTTGATAAAGACCATATGATCTGAGTGAGGAGTGAAAAGAGAATTGGGGAGTAAGGAGTCCAGCAAGGAAGTTGGCCTGTCTCTTCACTCTGTCATCTTGCTATTTTAGAGATACTTGGAGGACTTCTTCTGTCCTCTCTGAACTGAAGTGGGTAACAAACTTGCTGGTGTCCTTCTAGCCTTAATAGTGATAGAACAGAGATAGAGTAGGAATGTTAGGGGCAGAGTCAATGCTCACCAACAGCCCCAGGTCTCCCACGGCCAATATAACAGAACAAAAGAACAACTAAACATTTCTTTGCCTTTGAAAAAGGATCAAAGGCCTGAAGAAGGGCTGTGCATAGGCCAGCACAACCAATGGAGACTAGAGATCAAAATGAGGAAGGACTACCTGAACTATCTCCTGGTATGATGTCCCAAGGTCAGGCAGGAGACCTGACACCTCTGTAGAAGTAGCAGGGTTAGAAGCTAAAGACCAAAATAATTAAAATCCCATCAATTTATGGTTCTATATCTCTGTGAGGTCCAGTACAAACAAGGTCACTCATGTACTCTTTGCCAATGCTTAGTGATATTTCTTAAAGACCCTTTCACATCTTGGGTGAACATTAGAGTTAGTGGCTTGCAATGGGCAGGAGAACAAATTAAAATGCATGAAAAGTTACAGAATTTCACTATGCTTACCTGAAAAATGACTAGGTTATTTTTACTTTATGTGACTGATTAAGAACTTTGAATCAGAAATTAGACTGATTAATAAAAAATAAAGTTATCTGTAATCTCAGCACTTTGGGAGGCTAAGATGGGCAGATCACCTGAGGTAGGAGTTCAAGACCAGACTGGCCAACATGATGAAACCCCTTCTCTACTAAAAATACAAAAATTAGCTGGGCATAATGGCAGGAGCCTGTAATCCCAGCTACTCAGGGGACTGAGGCAGGAGAATCACTTCACCCTGGGAGGTGGAGGTTGTAGTGAGCCAAGATCACGCCACTGCACTCCAGCCTGAGCAACAGAGTGAGACTCTGCCTAAAAAAGAAAAAAACAGAGTTTTGCCCATGTGAGTATTTGAGTGTAAAATAGTTACCTGTATTAATTTCCCAGTACTGTTGCAAATAAATTATCACTGGTGGCTTAAAAACAATATAAATATATTATTTTATAGTTCTGAAGATCAGAAGTACAAAATGAGTCTCATGGGCTAAAATCAAGATGCTGCTTCAAAATGAAGCTGAATATCTTCTTCCTAGCCACTGGTTGCCAGAAATTCATTGACTAGGAACATAAACTTCATGAGTTTTCTTAGAAGCATATGGCCACAGACGTTGCTGCTGATGCTCTGGGTGAAGAATGAAAGGGTTATGTTGTCCACATCAGTGGTGGGAACCACAAATAAGATTTCCCCATGAAGCAAGGTATCTTGACCCATGGCTGTATCTGCCTGTGACTAAGGGGTATACCTGTTTTAGACCAAAGAGAACTGAAGAAAGAAAATGCAAATCTGTTTAGGGTTGCATTATGTATGCCAATCTGAGCATTCTTAACATTGTTTGTGTGAAAGAGAGAGAGAGAAGGATATTCCTGGACTGACTGATACTATGGTGCCTCATTGCCTGGTGCCAAAAGAGCTAGAAGAGTCTACAAACTTTTCAGTCTGTCTGAAAAAGATGATGTCTGCCAATATGTTGTAAAAAAAAATTTTTTAATTAAAAATAAAAGTCCTTAAAAAAAGAAAGTAAGAAACCTGGGGCCAAAGCACCCGAGATTTTTACTACATGTCCTGAAGCATAAATGCTGGCATATTTCTTTGAAGAAACAGCTTACTAGGAAAAGTAAGGAAGAGGTTGAAGAATATGCTAAGCTTTTGGCCAAGTAAATGGAAGAGGCTAAAAACAAAAATAAAACCAAAGCAAAACAAAAACCCACCAGGAACACAGACTGCCCTCTCTGTGAGCTTCTTACTTGTCTGAGTTTAGTCAAAAGCAAGTTTTTTTTGAGTAACGAATAAATAGATCAGACTCCCTCACAAAATTGCTAAATTAAATTAAATCAAGGTGTTGGCCAGCTGCATTCTTTGTGAGGTTCCAGGAAAGAATAGGTTTCCGGAAGTTCCTGCATTCCTTGGCAGATGACGCTTTTCTCCATCTTCAGAGACAGCAGTGTAACAACTTCAAAGCTCTCTCTCTGATCTTTTCCCTGCCTTTTCCATCTTTCCATGCACCCTTGACATTATGGTGGGTCCACCTGGATAACGCAGGATAATCTCCTCAGGATCCTTAATTTAATCACACCTGCAAAGTCCTCTTTGCAGGTAAGATGACATCTTCACAGTTTCTTGTAGTTAATTAAGATGTGGACATTTTGAGGAGCCATTGTTCTGCCTACCCAATATGTGTTTCTCTCTGTGTGTGTGTATGAGAGAGAGAGAAAAAAATAGTGTGTATTACAAACAAGTGGTCAATTTAAATATTCAAGCTTCTATCCTCCAGATTAGCAGTTGGTTATTAAAACCATTTATTAAGCCATGAGAATCCTGATTACTTTCAACTGCATAAAAGAAGCCTGCCTTGGCTAGAAAAATGAATGTAGAATAGCTTCGTTTGATCAAATGTAAGAATTAGAGTATTATTCCTAAGAAAAATTTTGTTAGATATTTATAGCTACTAAATCTCTTTTAAACATAAAACGAAAAACCAAGATTCATCATCTCATTAAAAAGAAATGCTTGTTCCTCTTCAGACTGACAGTTTCCTTCACTGCCTGGTCCTAGCCTGTTTACCTAACCTTCCTAATCCATACCTTTCTTTCATTTCTCCAGTTCAATGCAACATTTAGCTTTATTAACTCACCTGTCATTCTCCAAAAAACATCTCTTTTGGCTTTGTTTATGCCCTGCACTCCACTTGCAAGGAACATTAACTGGATTAAGAAAATGTGGCACATATACACCATGGAATACTATGCAGCCATAAAAAATGATGAGTTCATGTCCTTTGTAGGGACATGGATGAAACTGGAAAACATCATTCTCAGTAAACTACCGCAAGGACAAAAAACCAAACACCGCATGTTCTCACTCATAGGTGGGAATTGAACAATGAGAACTCATGGACACAGGAAGGGGAACATAACACTCCAGGGACTGTTGTGGGGTTGGGGGAGGGCGGGGGGACAGCATTAGGAGATATACCTAATGCTAAATGACTAGTTAATGGGTGCAGGAAATCAACATGGCACATGGATACATATGTAACAAACCTGCACATTGTGCACATGTACCCTGAAACCTAAAGTATAATAAAAAAAAAGATTATTTGGTGAAACAGTACATGTAAAGAAATTAACAGCTGATCCAATGTTCAATAAATGTTACTGTTACTATTAAAAAAAAAAAGTTCTTAAAACCTGGCCATACAACACTATCCTCATCTTTTCAGACTATAGCAAGTTAGCAATACATTTTAATAAACAGAGTATGTAAATATGATAGTTCTCCTATTTATTAATACAGAAATTATTGGAGAGAAGGATTTTCAACAGAAGTCACCTCTTTTCCAATCCTTCAGTTCTCAAGAAGTGGAGTAAATGCTATCTTTATATGCTGGGAGATCCCAAATAAATAGCTAAAACACCTCTATAGTTCCGATGAAGATTTTTACTCCATGCTTCAGAAATTCATTTATATTGTTTCTCGAGTCACTATGCTCACAGTTTTGTATTAAAGGATGCAATTTAAAAGGAAACCAAAATACAAATAAACCAATAAGCCTAAAATCAGCGTGTAATAGGAGACAGATTAAAAAAGAATTTGCATTAGAGCTCCTGCTGCTATATATGTGCACAAAAGAGGAAAAATACTTTGAACTACAGGGCAGAGCACTTACAGCAAGTGCTATGTCTCCCATGACAGTTTCTAAGTTGCATTATACCACAGGTTGAATTAATTTCTCCTTCCCCAGGTCACTCTCTGCAGTTTTTGTGCCCCTACTTTGGAATTTTTCTTCATATGCCTTGATTCTGTGTATCACTTCCTTCTAAAGCTGTGAGTCTTGGGAAGCCAGAAATACAGATTCAATCATCATGATATCCCTTACTGTGGGAGTGGGTGATGTGAATAATTAAGACACATATTAGGTGCTCAATAAATATTTCCTAAATTGAGATGGAAGAAGATGATCTTAGGTTACAAAAAGAAAGTCAGAAGAAATGCAAATTTCCTTGGAAATTTAAAGTCAATACATTTTAATGAACAGAGTATGTAAATATGATAGTTCTCCTATTTATTAATACAAAAATTATTAGAAAAAAAGATTTTCAACAGAAGTCACCTCTTTTCCAATCCTTCAGTTCTCAAGAAGCAGAGTAAATGCTATTTTTATATGCTGGGAGATCCCAAATAAATAACTAAAACACCAGGATAGTTCTGATGAAGATTTTTACTCCATGCTTCAAAAATTCATTTATATTGTTTCTGGAGTCACTATGCTCACAGTTTTGTATTGAAGGATGCAATTTAAAAGGAAACCAAAATACACATAAACCAATAAGCCTACAGTCAGCATGTAACAGAAGACAGATTAAAAAAGAATTTGCATTACAGCTCCTGCTGGTATATATGTGCATAAAAGAGGAAAAATATTTTGAACTAGAGGGCAGAGAAACACAACGGTAGATATTTAAGGGGTGCATAAGCATGATCTCAACCACCGCTGGTTGCTAATGATTGTCACCTAGGCTATTCAATGGGATTCTGTCTAATACACTGGAAAAATTAGGTCCCTCACCCACCCTGGAACCATAGTCAAACACTAAAAATATCAGAAATAAAACAGATAGTGAAAATTACCTTTTTGAGAGCATAATAAGTAAGCTTTATGCCAGTTCCTGCAGATTAGCTTCTTGATTCTGTGTGTTGGAAAGAATCCTGGAGCTACATACAGGGTCAGTAAAAAAATGTAATATGGGAAAAGCTCATGTTGGTAGGTGTATTAGTCTGTTCTCACACTGCTATAAAGAGATACCTGAGACAGGGTAATTTATAAAAAATTTAAAAAGAGATTCAATTAACTAACAGTTCTGCAGTCTGTACAGGCTTTTGCTTCTAGGGAGGCCTCAGGAAACTTACAATCATGGCCAACAGGGAAAAGGAAGCCAGCACGTCTTACATGGCAGAAGGAGGAGGAAGAGAGAGTGAAGGGGGAGGTGCTACACACTTTCAAACAACCAGATCTCCTGAGAAGTCTATCGCAAGACCGCACTAGGGGATGGTGCTAAACCACTAGAAACCATTCCCATGATTAAAACACCTCCCACCAGGCCCTATCTCCAACACTGGGGATCACAGTTCAACAGGAGATTTTGGTGAGGACAGAGAGCCAAACCCTATCAGTAGGAGTGAGGGTAACAGCACATACGCCATCTATTTACTTGTGAGGATCTAGCAACCTGCAGATGGTCACATGGGTGTTTCCATTCAGCTCAAGGCACTCATTTCTTAACTCCCACTATGAAATTTTGATACCTACACTACGTTGAATCCAGGAACCACTAGGCAGCTGAATAGCAATTCATGACAGTGAGGCCTCAAAATATTCCATTCTAATCTGTGTCAAAGAGTTTATATTTCTGCTTTCCAAATAGAAACTCTGGCCTAGGGTGTGCAACTACTTGCATGGTGTGCGGTACTACCTGCAAATGTGGCCTCTTTGCAAACATTCAACAGCTTTTCATAGCTCTTTCTGCATTTTTCAATGACAGATACCAATAGCAGTTTAATTTTGGAGTCACAAGTTGTCATTTTAATATGCGTTTTGATACACTCTCAAATTTTATTCCCCTAAATTGTTTCCAATTGTGTTATAAAAATAATTCTTCTGTCCCACTCTATAAACCTCACTAAGCTCTATTCAAGGCTGCCTCCTCACACCACCATAGACAACCCCAATGCACATAGCTATTAAAATAATTACAGTCAATAATTTATTCCTTTATTAAAAGGCATTTTGTAGTCTTCATTTTCAAATATTTCACTAAGTAAAAGGTTATCTAGAAGGCTAATAAGGCTGATTCTCAAAGATGGCATATATAACCACAAGTTAAAATATTTGATTTCATATTTGTTATAGTAAAGACAAAAATTTACCCTAAAGAAAATAAGTAAATTATTTTAAGACTAACAAGGTCTAGGACATATTAAATTTAAAAAGAAATCACTAATGGTTAGGAACTAACCCAGCACATTCTTTTGTGAACTTAATATATGTTATAATAAATACATCTTAATTTTTTGACAATGAGATTTTCAACTTAGGAGTGGGGAAAAATTGATCAGACTTAGTCATGACTGCCATGACAGGAAGAGTTGTGAAAGCACATTTTATATAATCAGTTCATATATATTCTTTTTCTATTTCATTGGCGCAGAGGAGAAAAAGCCCTAATTAGTAATATTGTACTTTCCCAGGAGACAATATGTTAAGGTCAATTGTTAAGGTCAATGATTAATTACATTTGGGAACAAATTGACAAACCCTTTATTGCTTTCATGTCTATCAAATAATGGATGTTGAAAAGACTGTACATCAATGTTCATTTAAAACTACTAAATATCTGGGAAATAATTCTGTGTGAAAAACATAAGTATAAGCCATTGATTTCCCTCAAAGACATAATGAATTGGGGTAAAATAGAAAAGTGAAGACAATAGAATGTATATAATATTACAGCTAATTTTATTTGGATAACAAAATTGGTAAGGTCCACTGAAACTCTAGATCCCCAAAGAATAGCTCCGAGATTCCATCTTATTGACTAGAGCTTTGAGGCATATCTTAGAGCAAGTCAATTGTATTCTTGGATATAAATGCATTGACTTAGGCATTATTTACCATAGTACCTAAAACTTTAAAGGAATATTTAGGACCTTTGTGGCACCCAAGAACCTGTCTCTCTCTCACTCCAAGCTGCTCTGTTTGGGACAACAAAAAGAGCCTCTAGCATGCTTAACATAAAAAATGACAATTTATTGTTGAAAATCAATCAAACTGCTCACGTTAAAACTGAGCCTGGCACAGCTACATATCCCGCACCCCATCCACATTTGAATGCTCAAACTATCAATATGACATATGCAACTTACAGATCATGATTGGACTTGAAAAGGAACATCAGCATCCAGAGGCACGAGGATGAAAAGACAGGTGGCAAGATCAGCCTAACCTGGCTGGAAAGAGGATTTTGTCATTGACATTATGTAAAACTGCTGGTACATGGTATTCTTGGAAAGCATTCTGATATGTTGTTAGTTTTATTATTGTTTTTGTACTCTCTGTGGATACTGTAGCTCATTGTTGCATACCCTGGTGGACTGCTCCCACTGCCACACTCCCACTTCTTCAACCACTTAGCTTGCTATTGTCAGCATCTATGTTCCAGAAGCAGCATTCCTATTCTCAATACAGTTATGCTACATAGCTATCTTAATCTTAACTACTAGGGGAAAGGTGGCTTGTACGTAGCCACAAAGCATAAGGAAAGGAGAAAAGCTAATATAAAAATGTAGTGTTGAGATCACTGCTAGGGCAACAGAGGCTCAATTCCATCGACATGCTGAGAAGTATACAGAAGGCCTCCCAGAATTGTTCACCTTAATGGTAGGAGGTGTAGCATTTATTCACCAGCTTCCATACTGATTTGCGGAACTTTGCCCCAGGACAGTCTATTGGATTTCTCCTGCTTTCCTCTCTTTATTTTCTTCAAATTTGGTATTAGTTATCATATTAGCAGTAGTAGTTGTTTGCCATTTTTATTCATGCAGCTAGAACCAGACTCAGGATAAGGTGGTGTTATGTAAGTCACCACTTATCAGACATAACTTTGATTTCACAATATTCACAATGCATTACAGTTTTGTAGTGACTTCTCAAATGTATTTATATTTAATTTTTACAGTCACACTATGTTTTTTTATATCATTATTGTCATCATAATTCTCACTTTAGCGATGAGAACTCCTTGCCTAAAATCAACACAATTAATAATTTGTACAACAATAACTGAAACTCATTTGTATTACATTATTTGTATTTTCTTCTTTCTACATTATATTTTCTTTTTTAAAAGAAATAAGTCACATATCTACCCATCTGATATTTTCACAATCTATAAAGCACACTGATTGGATTTTTTAAAATTTTATTTTGTTGAGATGGAGTCTCACTATATCAAACAGGCTGGAGTGCAGTGGCACTATCTCATCTCACTGCAACCTCTGCCTCCCGGGTTCAAGTGATTCTCCTGTCTCAGCCTCCCAAGTAGCTGGGATTACAGGTGCCCACCACCACGCCCGCATAATTTTTGGATTTTTAGTAGAGACAGGGTTTCACCATGTTGGTCAGGCTGGTCTCGAACTCCTGACTTCAAATGATCCACCCACCTCGTTCTCCTAAAATGCTGGATTATAGGCATGAGCCACTGCTCCTGGCCAGAATATATATATATATTTTATATATATATAAAACCTGAAGAAACTAGGGTTGTATGAGTTCTGGGCATTAATTGTAATAAAAATAGAGGCAGAGAACATTCACATCATGATAGGAGCTTCAGCTAGGCCTAAACCATTCACCTGATTTGATTCCCATGGTCTATATAGCCCTTTTAAGGGTAATGTGGTAGCCAGCCTTTAAAACAGGCCTCAAAGATTTTTGCATCCTGGTATTTAGTGCTTCCCTCTCACACTGACTAGTCTGGTCCAGGTAACTAATAGAATATCGTGGAAAAGGCAGAGTATGGCTCCTGAGGCAGTATTGTAGAAACACATTGCCTTGCTCCCTATTACGTTACTCATCTGGAGCAAGTCATTGCCATGCGGTGAGGATACTCAACAAGCTCTGTGGCTAAGTTCTCATAGCAAGGAAATTGCATTCCCAGCCAAGTTAGTGCTGGCCAACAACCGGCACTAACTTGGCTAGGAATGGAAGACAGCTTGGAAATAAATCCCCCAGGCTCATTGATGTCTTGAGATGACTGCAGCTTTATGAGAGATCCTGAACCAGAACCACCCAGCAAAGCCAATTCTGGATTCCTGACCTACAGAAACAGTGTGGGACAATAAATGTGTATTGTCCTTTTAAGCTGCTGAGTTTTTAGTTAATTTGTTATACAGCAATAGATAGCTAAAATAAGGCCAGAATCTGGAAATACTAGTTCTGCACTGCTTTTCATTACTTTAGGAGTACTCAACTGTGCTGTGTTCTTAGAACTAACAAACAGAAGTAAGATTCATGATGAATTCTGTTTTCTAAGATCCATTCTGTGAAACTCTTTCAGGTGAAATTTCCTAATAAGGATGTACATTGAGGATTAAAAAATTAAATGCATTTTTCTTATAGTTCATAATGAAACTGCTCTATACAAATCCTAATCTATTTGATAACAAATAGCACAAGTTTCCAATAACCTATATTTCTTTGTCTCCCTTTGTCATCCCAGCTCAAATACAGCACTTCAATAACAATTTGAGTGACATAGGCTTGCAGCTGACATAGTGTCAAGGTGATTGCCAGCTAATCAAGATAGTGATGAAATTTATCAATTTGAAATAATTCACCTGAAGATGTACAGCTATAGTACATATTATGAAATTATTGGGAAGGTGGAAATTATTGTATATTGTGGAAGTGATTGATCTAAATAAAAAAATGCAAAGTAAGTTAACTAATACATGAAGCATTTTAAATCAAGCAATTTTAAGACATTGAATGAGAAATAAATTATCTATAAAAATAAAAGTAAGGGAATCTATAAAGACAGTTGCAACATAACACCATAAAATACAATTATACTATATTAAGTTTGGGAAAGATTATTATACAAAATACTAATACCTAGTTTCTATGTGGTATTCTATGTATTGTGCTAAGTGCTTTACACACATTATCAGAATTAATTCTCAAAGTTAATTCTTAAATTATTCTCTTACTATTGAAGTGGCCACATTGTCTGGTGTATACACCCTGGGGTTAGTCATCTCATGCTGGGAAAATTTAGGACAGGGACACACAGGAGTTTAAGAGTGGAGGTTTAACAGGCAGAAGAGAAGAGAAAGAAAAACAGCTCTCTCTATAGAGAGAGCGGGGTCTTCCAAGTGGAAAAGGCTGGCTGGTAGCAGATGCACTGGATTTTATAGTCCAGCTTGAGGAGTCGCTGTCTGATTTACGTGGAGCTCACAGATTGGTTCCATCAGGTGTGACATTTACATAGTGCGAGGGAAAGCTGGTTGCCCCACTCTAATCTTATTATGCAAATGAATTCTCCTTGGCCACCGTCATCTTGTCTGCCCCATACTGTACAGGTGACTGGCAAATAAGGGATGGTGGAGCCCCCATCTTGAACATGTCTAGTCCTTAGCTCCTGCTGACATTCACCAGTGCAAGCTTGCAGCTTGCTTGTGTATGTCTGCAGCTAGACTTTACAGTCTGCTCTTTGTTAGAAAATGATTTAGGGCTGCTTTTCATTAAAAAGAAAAGCCTTACCCAGGACTCTCATACCTTTACTATCTGTCTAAGTGATTTCTTCTTAACTCCTATATCATTCCACCCTCTGGAGTGGTCACCCTAACTGTTGTTAGGGGTTGTTGGGCAATGACTCTTCCTGCTGAAAAGGGGCATCATGCAGGGAATAGCAGCTAGGGCTCCTCTTGGGGTCAGTCCAAGGGTCCTCAGAAAAAAAGGTGTGTCCATGCATGGTTCAGTCTGCAGCACCATTTTAAGTTTCATTGCTTGTAGGTGAGAGGAAACAATTTGAGTTATAATATTGAGTAGACAACGTTCAAACATTAATATAAAACATATGAGCAAGAGAGGACTTAATCATGGAGCTAATCAGTTCCACAAAGAAGACTGAAATTCATTAAAGAGGAATTGTAGCCATCCAGGGCTGGAGCCTGCATTTTTTCTTAACCTGTTAATGATTTTAACTTGATCTTTAAGCACCTATGGGTTTTCTTCTACTTGACTAGAGGTGTTGATCTAGAAGCAGCATGTTGCATTTAAGACTGAACAGGCACCCCCTACCTCGGCTGTAAGAACATCCAGGGCTCATCTATTCTGTGCTACTAGTGAGGCTAAAGAGTCTATGGATTAGACTTCTATGGATCCTACTGTTGCCTTCCATCCTCAATACATCATAATGAATATATTAAGTACTGACCTTTCAGAAAAAGGAATACCAGCAAACCAGAAGAGGCCTCTTATTATAGAATTTCCCATGCATGATCTTTCTAAGATGGGATTGTCATGTGCATGCCCTCCCCAATTTTCTCTTTTGCTTAAATCTCCATATGAGGGCATGGAAATGATAGATCTCTTTGTTTCATGTATCTGAGATTGTGCACTTTCTAAAAAGGAACCTAGATTAGGGTTGTCCCTAGATGATGCATCCTTGTCAGGGGAATTTAAAAGTAATAGGTTGGGGACCACTGCTACTATAGTATAGGTTCCTTTCCAGTGCCTAGGGAGGATTAAGGAGCCACAATGGAAATATAATCCTGTCCCTTGAAGGGATGGTTTAAGTTATGACCTGTGAGGGACACAGGCAGATCTTTCTCATA
The DNA here is from genome assembly GCF_009828535.3 of Hylobates moloch. Classification (NCBI taxonomy): domain Eukaryota; kingdom Metazoa; phylum Chordata; class Mammalia; order Primates; family Hylobatidae; genus Hylobates; species Hylobates moloch. The sequence continues at coordinate 86,426,060 of NW_026652277.1, read as the reverse complement.
TCTTAGAAGCTTTTCTCCCTTACATATAATAGGAGCATCTTTGGGATGGGGATATCCATACTCAGAATAGTCATTCACAATGCCATTTGGAATATTACATGCAAAATTAGAAGGGTCCACCTGACAAATGGAGTTTTAAAAAATTAACAACATAATATGCCCTGGCCAATATCTCAGATGATCTTCATGGCAAGGGCTGTTGGTACAGATGTCTCCAATTTGCCCACAGATTCGTAGGCCATTACTATTAGCAAACATCATACAACGGTCTGGAATTCCATGAGGGGACATGTTTGGAAAGGCCCATGTGTTATTATTTACATTATAATCAAGGTGGTTACTTACAGCATACCATTCTCGTTGGGACTTCCAACCAGATGGAGCGGCTAGACTCTGAAAGCCCCCCATAGAGCTTCTGATCCTTTTAGATCACCCTTATGGCACCTTCTTCCTCAAATCTTAGAACTATCAGCAATTCCAAGTGTGATGTTACAATATTTGAGATCTCTAAAGTATGGTTCTTCCCCATTGCCTTTAAAGCAGTGGGAGACATTTGCCATTACCCAGTCAACTTTCCCAGCCTGAGGTTGTGAGGCTTATATTTGGGGAAAGTATTCCTTGACACTAGGGGTGGAGCGTTTTCCTGAACAGAGTTAGTTATTCAGTTGAAATTGCTCCTATACCATGTCCCATTTATGCCTCATAAATCTTTTAGGATTAAAGGTAAGGCTAACAAAAGGAATCCTAAGACAGTAAGTTCTGGGTCATCAGGAGGTTTCTTAGTGTTACTGAACTATGCAAACTACTTGGGACAGACCCAGCGATTAGTCTTACTGTACAAATGGGCCATAGCTGATATTGCAGGAGCTAACAGGTGTGATGTATACTAAACCCAATAAAAAGTCCTAGCAGACTCAGGGATAGTAAACCTTTCATGTTTCCTTCTTGTTGGTAACTATTATCCTTGCAATTATGAGTCAAAAAGGACCTCCGATATTTGACAGCAAATCTCGAGAGAAAAAGTAGAAGTGACTGAATGGTAGAGGTGGAATTGAGTAGGACAAGTTGCCCTTGCTCATTTACTTATCTGTTATGATTTTCAGCTTAAGGTCTCCTATTCCTTCACACTGGTATCCAGGATGTCCCTCTGGGCCGTCAGAGGTTGCTCTCTCAGCTTTCCAGGCTTTGACTTGAGTGTAATGTATCCAGGAATAGATACCTGTAAATTTGACTGCCTAGGGGGTTGAAAGGAGAATGGTATAGACCCTTCCCAGCTTGGGCTTAGGGAAGGAGAAAGTGAAGGGAGAGATTTTATCAATACCAAATCTCCTGGGTTAAATAAAAGGTGGTCCTTCTTCTTGGGATTAGGCTTCTGCTAGCTGTGTTAATTCCCGTTGAAAGTGAGCCAGAAAGGCTACATGCTTAACCAATTCAGAGGTCTCTTGGTCTAATGAGAAATTATTGGTGAGAAAATCCCATCTGTACAGCATCTCAAAAGGGCTTAGACTTAATTTTGAAGGGTGTTTTTTATAAGCAGGAAAGCCATGGGAAGAAAAGTTACCCAAGGAGGGTGAGTTTCACAGGCCAGTTTCCTGAGATGTCTTTTGATGGTATCATTTGTCTTATCTGCCTTTCATGAGGACTGGGATATCCAGGTGCAATGGAGATGATACCATGTCTAGTGCCCTTGAGACCCCCTGTGTGACAGCTGCCTTAAGTGAGGAGTCATTGTCACTTTGAGGGTACTTAGGTAGACCAAAATGGGGAGTAATTTCATTAGTTAACACCTTTACTACCTTAGAGGCCTTTTCTGTACAGCATGGAGATACTTCTACCCAGTTAATAAAAGTATCTATCCATACAGGAGGTATTGGTTGTCCTTCATCTTTGGCATGTGGGTAAAGTCTATCTGCCAGTCCTCCCCTGGATAGCTTCCCATCCTTTGGGTTTGAGGAGGCAGAAGCCGTCTGTTCAGGGGATTATTTTTAAGACAGACTTCACAAGCATTAATGATCTATTTTACTATTTTTAGTGAGTTATCTCTTGAAAACAATCTGTGGACACATTGATAAGTTTTATCCTTTCCCAAGTGAAAAGCTTGATGAAAGAATTTAAGGACTTTCCACTGGCTGCAGGCTGGCAAGTGAAGCTTGCTGTGTTCTGACTAAGTCATCCTGAGGGCTGAAAAGTGTACCCTCGAGAAGTTGCCCATTCTATTTCTGCAGGGGATTACTTGATTTCTCTTATGAAGCCTTCCCCTATTAGAGGTGCTTCAAGTGTGTTGATATTATGAGGCTTCGTTGTTGCTGACTTGGCCACCTAATCAGCTAGCTTGTTTCCTTCAGCTATTTCTGAATCTACTCCCTTCTGATGTCCCTTACAATGCATCACTGCTGCCTCTCATGGAAGGAAAACTCAGGGTAATAACCTGTTAGATTCCTGAGGGTATTTTATAGCAGATCCATTGGTGGTAGGAAAGTGTCTTTCCTTCCAAATGGCAGCATGAGCATGGAGAACCAAGAAAGCATACTTGGCATCATTGTAAATGTTAGCTACCTTTCCCTTGCTTAACTCAAGTGCTCTTGTAAGAGCTTTCAGTTCAGCTAGTTTAGCACTTGTGCCTGGAGAGAGAGCGATGCACTTTCAATAAAATTATTCAGAGTGACTACTGCATATCCTGCCTTTAGACTCCTTGCTCTACAAAGGAGCTTCCATCTGTGAAGAAGGTCCAATCTGGATTTTCTAGAAAGTTTCCCTGAGATCTCCCCTGGCTGCTTAGATCTGTACCACAACTTGTTCACAGTCATGTTCAGGTTCACCGATTCCCTTGGGGAGAAAAGTGGCTGAGTTTAAGCGAGAACCAGTTTTTAACTGGATGGTGGAATCCTCTAACAGTAGAGCTTGATACGTAAGGAGCCTGCTGTCTGTTAACCAAAGGCTTCCCTTAGAGGACTGTAATCCTGCCACATTATGTGGGGTATAAACAGTTAAGTCATTTCCCAGGTTAATTTGGAGGCTTCTAGGACCATTAAGGCCACTGCAGTAATGGCTCAGAGGCATGCTGGCCATACTTTAGCCACCAGATTAAGTTCCTTACTCAGATAACCCACTGGTTGTTGAGCTGGTCCTTGGGCCTGCATTAAGACTCCCAGGGCCATTCCCTTCCTTTCTGATACATACAGATTGAAGGCTCTTCCTATGGAAAGGCTGAGAGCTGTTGCCTTAAGTAGGGCCTGCTTTAGCTGCTTAAAGGCCTTTTGAGCTTCAGGTTCCCAGGTTAGGGTATGAGTTTTAGCTGCTTGAGTTTCTCTTATGAGGTGATATAGAGGATGAGCTATCTCACTGTACCCAGGTTTCCATAGCCTGCAAAATCCTGGAATGTCCCCAAATCCTCTCAGTTGCTTGACGGTTTTGTGGAGGGGGAAGGAGAAAATGGACTAATCCTTTCTTCCCCTAATGCTCTGGTCCCTTTAGACAGCACTAAATCCAGATAATTCACTGAGGTTTTGCAAAACTGGGTCTTAGATTTTGAAAGCTTATGACCTCTGTTGGCTAAGAAATTAAGAAGAGCTTCAGTGCCGTCCTGAGAAGCTGCCTCAGTTGGGGTACAGAGCAGTATATCATCCATGTATTGCAAAACCTTCACCTGAAGTTGGGAAAACTTGGAGAGTTCTTTTGACAATGCATGTCCAAAGAAATGAGGGTTATCTCAAAATCCCTGAGGCAGCACCATCCACATAAACTGGGTGGTTTGGCTAGAGAGATTGTCAAAGGCAAACAGGTATTGAGAGTCAGGATATAACAGTATACAGAAGAAAGTATCTTTTAAATTTAGGACTGTAAACCATTTAGTTCCCTCAGGTATTTGGGTCAGCAAGGTACAGGGATTAGGTACTACCAGATAGATTGGGTTATGAACTCATTAATGAGGTGGAGGTCCTGAAAATTCTCCCTTCCCCATTGGATTTTACACTGTTAACATTGGAGTGTTGCAGGGCTGTTACAGGGTTTGAGGAGGTCCTGCATCTTCAAGTTATTAATAATAGCTTCTAGCCCTTTCCTAGCATCTTGTTTCAGGGGATATTGTTTCTGGTTAGGAAAAAGGGTGGGATCCTTAAGATGGATCTGGACTAGCCTAGTGATTACAGCTTGACCTATTCTTCCTTGAGTTGCCCACACTTCTGGATTGATATTAGCTTCCACCAGGGGAAGACAAAGAGATTGTCCTGGAACTATAAGGATGCTGGCCCCCATGTGTGCTAAACTGTCTCTACCTAATGAAGGAGTGGGGCTTTCTGGCATGACTAAAAATGCATGTGTAAATACTAGGTTTCCCCATCTGCAACTAAGGGGTTGAGAAAAATATCAAATTAGAGTTTTTTCCTGAGACGCCCCTCGTGGTCATGCTATGGGAAAGGGGGAGGCATGGATTAGAGAGGAGAAGAGAGAGGCTGACCCCAGGGTCCAGAAGATCTACCTTTCTTCCTTCAATTTCCAGAATCACCTGGAGCTCCTGTGCTGTAATGACAGTTTGAGCTGCTGGAGCCAGGGGTTTGAACACCATCTGTGAGATTGTTCTGAACCCAGTCACCTTCATCTCCAGGGGCAGTCTGATTTCCAATGGCCCCTGCCACATGCTGGACAGGGTCATGTTGGTTTCTTCTTGCTTCCTGGGCACTCCCTTCTTAAAGTGCCCTAATTTGCCACACCAAAAGCAAGTAGTAAATGCATCTCAGGGATCCTGGACTTTGCAAGCCTGCAAAGAAGCTACTAGAGCCTATGTCCTTCTCTTTTGCTTCCTCTCTTTCTCCTGGTCCTCCTCCTGGTATATATTATAAAAGACCAAGGTAGCCACCTTCAGGAGGTTCTCTAAGGTGCTATCTGGTCCTATAGTCTGATTCTGTAGTTTTCTTCTAATATTGGGAGCTGCTTGTGTAATAAATTATCCTTTAGGATGAGCTGTCCCTCGACTGACTCAGGATAGAGAGGCATGCTTTATTAGTGCCTCTCTTAGTCTTTCCATAAAGGCTGCATAATTCTCAGCTGACTTTTGCTCTATCATTGACAGTTTAGAGTAATTAAGAGGTTTGGCTCAATTTCTTCATTCTTCATAGGCTCTCCAATATGCACATTAAAAATGTTTCCTTTTCCATTCATCTGCAGCATTATTGGGGTTCCAACTAGTGTTGTCAAGAGGAACTGCTTTCCTTCGTATTGGGAATGGTGCTTCCATTATCTCTTCGCTTTCCCTATTTTCTCTTTTCCTTTTAGGCCTACTATAAGGGACATGTTTCTCATCTCTGAATTTCTCTGCTGTCTGCTTCTCAGCTGTGGTTAGGGTTTGGCTTAGGAGCAGCATAACATCCCTCCATAAGAAGTCAAATACTCGAATTAAATTTTGAAAGGCTTCTATGTATCTATCAAGGTTATCAGAAAATTGGCCTAAGTCTCCCTTTACTTTCCTAAGTTCCTGCAATAAGAAGGGAACTTGAACCCTAGTGGCATCACCCCCATTTGGGCATTTTCTGTAGGGGTGAGAGCTAAGGTGGGGAAGTGGGAAATTTTGGCAATGGTGGAGGTGGAAGAGCTGGTGGCATGGACTTGAAGGGCTGGGACACCCAATAGCTGCCTCAGATGGTTTTCCTGGAAGTTGCTTTTGTAGCATTGGGGGATTATTCCCTTTGGGCCTGCCTGATATGATTGCTAAAAGGGCTGGGTCAATTGTGCCTTGTCTGCAAAGGTCTGGGTTGTCTTACAGGGCAAAGAAAGCCTGTACATAAGGTACCCCCAACCATTTGCCCTCCTGTCTGCAGAAAAGATCTAATTGTTGGATAATATTAACAATTAAGGCTTTCTTCCACAGGCCAGGCTGGTTCAAGAGGGTAAGAAGGCCATGCTCTTGTGAAAAAGAAAATGAGCCACTTTTTCTTCAAAGTCTCCTGGTTAAAGGAGGCCAAGTGCTTCAGAATGCACTCTATAGGAGTACAGGCTGAAGATGATCTGTTACCCATCTAGAAAGAGAAGTGAGAAAAAGGCATCTCTTTAGTCTCCTTCCTTGTGTCGTGACTCAGGGTGGATTGGGAGACAGTGGGGGCACCCCTCACTGCTGTTTTCCCTCTGTGGTTCCTAAGTCATTGCACCTTGTTGAATGTGCTGCCCATGTTTGCAGGTGTGACCCCCAGCCCTGAAACCAGAGGAACTAAGTGACTGGGATTAGTCACACTCACCCATGCAATTCTAGTCCTCTGCCTGTGATTTCCCTTTGACTTCCTAGACTTGTGTGACCTGCCTGGCTCCCCCCCCAAAAAAATGGATCTCAGAAAAGACTATGTGACAGTTGCATTTGGGCAACTCTTACACTTCCCTTTTTAATAGAGGAAGTGTTCTGGTTGGAGCTCTATATCCTGCTATTATGGCCTGTGCTAAAGCATTTACCCTTAGAGAATGATTCCAGTTAACTTCCAAACTTAAAATCCCCTTACTAATTAATTGACATTTTAATTGAAGGGAGAATAGTGCTTTAAAAGAATTTAGGGAACAAATGGTCATTTTCCTGCAGATGGAACAGTATTGAGACTAAAACTTGGCTTCAGAGGATATTTTACCCTTAGTTGTTGAAGGCAGAATTTTCCTGTTTACAGAAGCAGCAGGAAGCCTGGTTTCTAGTAGAGAGGGGCAAAAAAAGAAGAGAATTGGGAAGCTAGGGTGTTTTGGTAAAGGACCCACAATGTGTCTCATGGACAGGATCTCTATTCCACTAGGCAGCACTGTTGACCTTGAAATGCTATGTACTCTCAAGACCAAGGGCAGAATGACCTTGATATGCCATTTGCTCTCCAGACTAAGGGCCAAGAGAGAACTGGAAATGCCATGTGCTCTCTAGATCAAGGGCAGAGAATAACCTGAAAGTGCCATGTGCTCTCCAGACCAAGGGCAGAGAGAGACCTGGAAGTGCCATGTGCTCTCCAGAGCAAGGGAAGAGAGTGACCCTCACTCTGTAGGGGACCCTCTGTTTCTAGAAAATTACAAAGACACCTTCCCTTAAGCCATATCTCCATTTACCTGCCAAACAGGATTATTTCCCTAAACTGTAAAATTTCCCACACGTTGCATACACAGAGAGGAGAGGAGAGAAAATGATTACAGACAGGAAAGGAGGAAATTATGATAGAAAAGTTGGAGATCTTGTTGCCGACACCCTATCAGGTGGTTGGAGACTGGGGTCAGTCTAGAAGCCTTTGGATAACACCAGGGGTTGGCTCCAGCCAGAAATCCTCAGTTGCTCCAAAACCTCTTCCAGCCCCATGTGACAGCTAAGTCCTTCATGAAAGAAAGCTGGTTCAAACATGGCCAATATGCCCAGCAACCTGTGGGTGCTGGGTGATTCTCCACGTTCTCCCCAGCAAACCTGTCTTCCAAGTCTTATAAGGCTGACAGCCACACTAATCCTTTTTAAATGGCTGAAGGGAGCCCAGTGTTTGGTTTGATTTCATTCTAAAATGGAGACTGAGAGGCTTGAAATGAAAGGGCAGAGTTAGATTCTGCTCCTCTACTGGGATTAGTCACCTTTTGATTCATGTTGTACCTTGGTATCCCAGATGGGGTCTCCAATATGAAGTGGCTATGTTGTCTGGGTTATATACCCTAGGGTTTGTCATCTCATGCCAAGAAAACTTAGGACACGGACACACATGAGTTTAGGATCAGAGGTTTAATAGGCAGAAGAGAAGAGAAAGAAAAACAGCTCTCTTTCTATAGATAGAGGGGTCTTCTGAGCGGAAAAGACTGGCTGATGGCAGATGCACTGGATTTTACAGTCCAGCTTGAGGAGGCAGTGTCTGATTTATGTAGGGCTCACAGATTGGTTTGATCAGGTGTGAAGTTTATGTAGTGTGCAGTGAGGGTTGGTTGCCCCACCCTAATCTTATCATGCAAATGAATTCTCCTTGGCTGGTGCCATCTTGTCTGCCCCTTACTATACACATGGCTGGCAGAGAAGGGATGATTGAGCCACCATCTTGAACATGTCTAGTCCCTCCTAGTTCCTGCCAGCATTCACCTGTGCAAGTTCCTAGCTTGCCTGTCTATGTCTGCAGCTCAATCTTACCAGTTGCTCTTTGTTGGAAAATGATTTGGGACTGTTTTTCATTAAAAAGAAAAGACTTACCAAGGACTCCCATACACTTACTATCTGCCTACATGATTTCTTCTTAACTCCTATATCACTACTAAATCATTCTCAGCAGCATACGAATATCTTATAATTTATTTTATTTTAAAAACAAACAAAAATACCTTTTTGGACAGCATATTCCCCAGCTACTACTTCATTTCTCAGTTTGCCCTTATATCAAAATTCTAGAAAATTACCTATTTTTAAATTCCATTATCTGATCTCTCTCTGTGTCTCTTTCTGTCTCTCCTGACACATTTTAAAAAGGGTTTCACCTTTACCACTCTGCCTGAACTGCTCATCAAGTAACTCATGCCTCTTAATTGCCAAAATCCCTTACTAAATTCTCAGTAATCATATTATATTTCAAAAATAGTTGATACAGCTGACCTCCCTCTCCTTCTTGAAACACTTTTTTCACTTGGTTCTGAAACTGCCATTGCAAAATTATAACAAAGACAGTGAAACAGATCTGACCTAACCAACTCCATCTTGCTTCTAACCTCCAACCTATCCTTGTTTTTTCCTGGGCAGAGGCTGAACTAACTTTGGGATAAACTTAGTTTATAGTTTGAAACAAAAAATGTTATCAGCCCTTTCCCAAAACAAATCCCCTTCTTGCCTGGGGACAAGACTGCTTCTATAGAACTAACAAATGAGCCACAAAATTAACAATTATGTTTTAAGAGTCATGCAGCTGGAGGATACAAAATTCTGACCCTCCCCAAAATACTCCTGGGGATAAAATCACTATTGTAAAACCTAAGACTAGTGCTTGCGATATTTTGTAGACCCTGTACTTGATGGCTCAACTGGTACCACCCAGATTGATAAACACTCATCTGATCTTGTGGCCCCCACCCAGGAACTGACCTTGTGCAAGAAGACAGCTTCAACTCCCTATGGTCTCATTTCTGAGCTGACCAATCAGCACTCCAAGCTCACTGGCTTCCTCTCACTCACCAAGTTGTCTTTAAAAACTAATCCTCAATGACACTGATTTGAGTACTAATAAAATTCTGGTCTCCTGGATAGCGGGCTCTACGAGAATTACTTTCTCCATTGCAGTTTCTTTGTCTTGATCAATAGGCTCTATCTAGGCAGCAGGCAAGGTGAACCATGGGTGGTTACAGTTCCAGGATGCTTCACACTCTGGTTCCACTCTAGTCCTAAGGACTGCCCTCTATCTCAATATCCTTAGTTGGCTCTTCCACACTTTTCCAGCATCTAAATACTGGAGTATCCTTGAACTCACGCATTGAATATCCTCTTTCAGATCTATACCCGCAATCTTGGTGATTTCATCCACTCTTCTTTCTATAAACACTATTTTTACACTGAGGACTCCCAAATTCATGCTTGCAGTACAGACCTCACCTGTGAATTCCAGACTCTTACATCTAATTCTTACTTGATATCTTCTCTTAAATGTCTAATAAGCATCTCAGTCTCAATATATTCAAAACTGAGTTCCTAATCCCTGACAAATATAGCCCTTCCCATTTCAGTTAATGACAACTGATTCAGTTGCTTAGCTCAGAAACTTTGAAGTTATTGTTGACTCTTGTTTTTTTGTTTTTGTTTGTTTGTTTGTCTGTTTTAGACAGGGTCTTACTCCCTTCAGCCAGGCTGGAGTGCAGCGGTGCAATCACAGCTCACTGCAGCCTCTATTTCCTGAGCTCTGGTGATTTTCACACTTTAGCCTCTCAAGTAGCTGGGACTACAGGCGCACACCACCAAGCCTTGCTAATTTTTGTATTTTTGTAAAGACAAGGTTTTGCCCTGTTGTCCATGCTGGTCTCAAATGCCTGAGCTCAAGTGATCTACCTGCCTCAGCCTCCCAAAGTGCTGAGATGCTGATTCTTTTCTTTTTCTCATATCCTTTATTCAATGTGTAAGCATATGCCATTGATGCCACCTTCAAAATATATGCAAAATCTGACTTTTAATAATCGCAAACTTTATTTATGACAAAACTACTACTTGGGAGGCTGAGGTAGGAGGATCACTTGAGCGTGGGAGTACAAGGCTGCACTCCAGCCAGGGTAACAGGACAAGACCCTATCACTAACAAAAAATTTTAAAAGAAATAATGAAAACACAACAGAGCTAATCTTGCAGATGATTGAAGACAGAAGTTTTAAAATCATGCTGAAATGATTATGCAAGTAAAAATATCAAAATTGAAGTGCTACCTCACATACACATTACCTGTTGCTATGGAACAAGTCACTCCAAAACTTAGAGCTCCAAACAATAATAAATATCTACTTCACGTAGTTTCTGTGGGTCAGGAATTCAAGAGTAGCTTATCTGGGCAGTTCTGACTCTGAGTAGCAATGACGAGGGTGCCTCATGACTATTTTCCATCACTCTATTGCCACCACCCTGGTCCATGCAACTATTATCTCTCATCTAGATTTTTGCAATAGCTTCTTAACCATGTACCTTTGTCCACTCTACAGTTTATTCCAACAGGGTAGCCTGCTTTTTCTTCTATATATAGGTGAGATCATGTTGCTCTTTTGCTCAAAATACTCAAACAAAAAAATGGAAAAGAAAACGGCTTTTGAGGCTGGCATGATCCGGCCATTAATTACCTCCTTGCCTCATCTGCTGCTTTTCTCTCCCTCCTATAGAGCACTGAAGCCACATTGTCCTCCTTGTTCTGGGAACATGCCAGCCCAGGCATGCCTCAGGGGATTTGCCCTTTCTGTGGCCTCTTTTTGGACAACTCTTCTGTCATCTCTCTGCCTGGTTCACTCCCTCATCCCTTCAAACCTTTGCTTGAATGTCTCTTTCTTAGTGAGGAGTTTCCTGATTATAATATTTAAAAGTGGAAATAACAATTGCACTGCTTAGTATTCAAATACATTTTCTAGCTTTCATTTTCTCCATTATATTTTTCATTATCTGATAGACTGAATAGGTTACTTGTCACTTTCCAGTAGAACATAACCTCTATGAAGGCAGAAAAAAAAAAAAAGCTTTAATATTTTTGTTTGCTGTTGTCTCCCCTTGGTCTTACTTGGTGCCTTATATACCATGAACACCCATTAAATAAATAATTGAGTTAGGCATTACTAGTAGCTGCATTTTAGTAGCTGAATTTTAGGGTAGAGGAAACGGAATTAATTAGATAGTAAGTTAGGTCAGTAAGGAACCTTCCTAAGGTATTACAACTAGTCTGTTACAGAGCTGGCTATGTCCTGATTCTAGAACCCACACTTTTTACCATTTTGCAGACACTACACCATGAAGGTGAGGAGCAGGCATGACATTTGGAATCAGGTAGAGCTGAGTTCAAATGACGATTTTCCTACTTATTTTCTGTATGATTTAAAACAAGTTTCTTAACCTCTACACTTTATTTTTCTTAGCTAAAAATAGAATAGCAATAAAACCTACTTCTTTGGATTTCTGTGAAGACCAAGTCAGCTAGAGCTTGTCTATCAATCAGGGATTACATTTTATGTCAGCACACATGACATAAAATTCAAATACAGTGGTTTAAAGAAGGAGTTTATTTTTCTCCTATAACAAGCGAGATGAGCTTATATTTATCACAGACCTAATTAATTACTTTCACAAGAAAAACAGCCCAAACTGTGCATGTAACCAGAAAAGCACTCTTTGCTTCCACAGCTTTTCAACTGAAGTGATAACTGCACACTACAGAAGCTGTTTTCACCATCAGGCTTGGGATCTCATGCAAGCTCCCTAAAAGAGGCATTCAGTTCACATCCTCCCCTTTCTATAAATGATTTTATCTACTTCCGTGGTATTACTGGCTGATGACCTTTAAACCAATGACATTGACCTTGTTTCAAGCACTAGTCTCCTATCAACAAAATCCTATGCAATCCTTCTCCCAGAATGTCCCATGAGACTTAGAATTACCATGTCCCAATCCAATGAACTGATTATTTGCCCCCTACTCTCACCTTCCCCACCAACACATCCTGCTTTTCTCTGTTAATAGCACCATCAAGTTTATTCCAATAAGCTTCTACAAATATTTCTTAGGTGTTTCTGTCCCAAGAACTGTTCTATGTACTCCATAAAAAACCCTCAAGGCACTTGGTCTAGAGGGATAAACAGAGAACAACTTATTTCAATAACATGACATGGATTCCCAGGCAAGATGGCTGAATAGGAACAGCTCCAGTCTGCAGCTCCCAGCGAGACCAATGCAGAAGGTGGGTGATTTCTGCATTTCCAACTGAGGTAACTGGTTCATCTCACTGGGACTGGTTAGACAGTGGGTGCAGACCACAGAGGGCGAGCAGAAGCAGGGTGGTGTGTCTCCTCACCTGGGAAGTGCAAGGGGTCAGGGAACTCCTTCTCATAGCCAAGGGAAGCAGTGAGGGACTGTGCTGAAAGAGACGGTGCTATCTGGCCCAGATACTATGCTTTTCCCACTGTCTTCACAACCCACAGGCCGGGATATTCCCTCGGGTTCCTATACCACAAGGGCCTTGGGTTTCAAGCACAAACCTGGGCAGCTGTTTGGGCAGACACTGAGCTAGCTGCAGGAGTTTTACTCATACCCCCATGGCACCTGGAATGCCAGCAAGAGAGAACTATTCCCTCCCCTGGAAAGGGGGCCGAAGCTAAGGAGACAAGTGGTCTTGCTCCATGGATCCCACCCCTATGGAGCCCAGCAAGCTAACATCCACTGGCTTGAAATTCTGGCTGCCAGCACAGCCATCTGAAGTTAACCTGAAATGCTCTGTCAGGGGAGGGGTGTCTGCCATTACTGAGGCTTGAGTAGGCAATTTTCCCCTCACAGTGTAAACAAAGCTGCTTGGAAGTTTTGACTGGGCAGAGCCCACCACCACACCACAAAGCCATGGTAGCCAGACTGGCTCTCTAGATTCCTCCTTTCTGCACATGGAATCTCTGAAAGAAAGGCAGCAGCCCCAGTCAGCAGCTTTTAGACAAAACTTTCATCTCCCTGGGGATGAAAAAAGAGCACCTGGGGGAAGGGGCAGCTGTGGGTGCAGCTTCAGCAGACTTAAATGTTCCTGCCTGCCATCTCTGAAGAGAGCAGCAGATCTCCCAGCACAGTACTCGAGCTCAGCTAAGGGACAGACTGCCTCCTCAAGTTGGTCCCTCATCCCCATACATCCTGACAGGAAAACACCTCCCAACAGGGGTCAAAAATCACCTCATACAGGAAAGCTCTGGCTGGCATCTGGCAGGTGCCCCTCTAGGACAAAGCTTCCAGAGGAAGGAGCAAGCAGCAATCTTTGTTGTTCTGCAGCCTTTGCTATGGCAATAGCATCAACATCAACAAAAAGGAGACTACGCAAAAACTCCATCGAAAGGTCACCAACAGCAAAGACCAAAGGTAGATAAATCCATGAAGATGAGGAAAAACCAGCACAAAAAGGCTGAAAATTCCAGAAACCAGAACACCTCTTCTCCTCCAAAGGATTATAAATCCTCCCCAGCAAGGGAAGAAAACTGGATGGAGAATGAGTTTGATGGATTAACAGAAGTAGGCTTCAGAAAGTGGGTAATAACAAGCAAAAGAGCATGCTCTAATCCAATGCAAGGAAGCTAAGAAACTTGATTAAAGGTTAGAGGAATTGCTAACTAGATTAACCAGTTTAGAGAAGAATATAAATGACCTGATTGAGCTGAAAAACTCAGCACAAGAACTTCATGAAGCATACACAAGTATCAAGCCAAATTGATCAAGCAGAAGAAGAGCTATCAGAGACGGAAGATCAACTTAATGAAATAAAGTGTGAAGACAAGATTAGAGAAAAAAGAATGAAAGGAAACAAACAAAGCCTCCAAGAAATATGAGACTATGTAAAAAGACCAAACCTACATTTGATTGATGTACCTCAAAGTGATGGGGAGAATGGAACCAAGTTGGAAAACACACTTCAGGATATTATCCAGGAGAACTTCCTTAACCTAGCAAGACAAGCCAACATTCAAATTCAGGAAATACAGAAAACACCACAAAGATACTCCTCGAGAAGAGCAATTCTAAGACACATAACATCAGATTCACCAAGGTTGAAATGAAGGAAAAAATGTTAAAGTCAGCCAGAGAGAGAGGTCAGGTTACCCACAAAGGGAAGCCCACTAGACTAACAGTGGATCTCTCTGCAGAAACCCTACAAGCCAGAAGAGAGTGGGGACCAATATTCAACATTGTTAAAGAAAAGAGTTTTCAAACCAGAATTCCATATCCAGCCAAACTAAGCTTCATAAATGAAGGAGAAATAAAATCCTTTACAGACAAGCAAATGCTGAGGATTTGGTCACCACCAGGCCTGCCTTAGAAGAGCTCCTGAAAAAAGTACTAAATATGAAAAGGAAAAGCTGATTCCAGCCACTACATAAAGAAACCAAAATATAAAGACCATCGACACTATGAAGAAACTGCATCAGCTAATGGGCAAAATAACCAGCTAGCATCATAATGACAGGAACAAATTCACACATAACAATATTTTCATTAAATGTAAATGGGCTAAATGCCCCAATTAAAAGGCACAGACTGGCAAATTCGATAAACAGTCAAGACCCATTGGTGCGCTGTATTCAGGAGACCCATCTCATACACAAAGACACACGTAGGCTCAAAATGAAGAGATGGAGGAAGATTTACCAAGCAAATAGAAAGAAAAAAAAAGCAGGGGTTGCAACCCTAGTCTCTGATAAAAGAAACTTTAAACCAACAAAGATCAAAAAAGACAAAGAAGGACATTACCTAATGGTAAAGGGATCAATGCAACAAGAAGAGCTAACTATCCTAAATATATATGCCCCCAATACACGAGCACCCAGATTCATAAAGCAAGTTCTTAGAGACTACAAAGAGTCTTGGATTCGCACACAATGACAGTGGGAGACTTTAACACCACACTGTCAATATTAGGCAGATCAACAAGACAGAAAATTAACAAAGATATTCAGGACTTGAAATCAGCTCTGAGCCAAGCGGACCTAATAGACATCTACAGAACTCTCCATCCAAAATCAACAGACTGTACATTCTTCTCAGCACCACATAGTACTTATTCTAAAATCAACCACATAATTGGAAGTAAAACACTTCTTAGCCAATGCAAAAGAACGAAAATCATGACAAACAGTCTCTCAGACCACAGTGCAATCAAATTAGAAGTCAGGATTAAGAAACTCACTTAAAACCCCACAACTACATGGAAACTGAACAACCTGTTCCTGAATGACTACTGGGTAAATAATAAAATTAAGGAAGAAATAAATAAGTTCTTTGAAAACAAAGAGAACAAAGACATAATGTACCAGAATCTCTTGGACACAGTTAAAGCAGTGTTTAGAGGAAAATTTACAGTACCAATTTATGCCCACAGGAGAAAGTGGGAAAGATCTAAAATTATACCCTAACATCACAATTAAAAGAACTAAAGAAGAAAGAACAAACAAATTCAACAGCTAGCAGAAGACAAGAAATAACTAAGATCAGAGTAGAACTGAAGGAGATAGAAGCATGAAAAACCCTTTGCAACATCAATGAATCCAAGAGCTGGTTTTTTGAAAAGATTAACAAAATAGACCGCTAGCCAGACTAATAAAGGAGAAAAGAGAGAAGAATCAAATAGACGCAATAAAAAATGACAAAGGGGAGATTACCACCAATCCCACAGAAATACAAACTACCATCAGAGAATACTATCAACATCTCTATGCAAATAAACCAGAAAATCTAAAAGAAATGCATAAATTTTTGGAAACATACACCCTCCCAAGACTAAACCAGGAAAAAGTCAACACCCTGAATAGACCAATAACAATTTCTGAAATTGATGCAGCAGTTAATACCCTACCAACAAAAAAAGTCCAGGACAAGTTGGATTCACAGCCAAATTTTGCCAGAGGTACAAAGAGGAGTTAGTACCATTCTTTCTGAAACTATTCCAAACAATAGAAAAAGAGGAACTCCTCTCTACCTCTTTTTATGAGGCCAGCATCATCTTGATACCAAAACCTGGCAGAGACACATATAAAAATTAATTCAGGCCAATATCCCTGATGAATATTGATGCGAAAATCCTCAATAAAATACTGGCAAACCAAATCCAGCAGCACATTGAAAAGCTTATCCACCGTGATCAAGTTGGCTTCATCATAGGGATGCAAAGCTGGTTCAACATATGCAAGTCAATAAATGTAATCCATCTTATAAACAGAACCAATGACAAAAACCACATGATTATCTCAATAGATGCAGAAAAGACCATTGATAAAATTCAACACCCCTTCATGCTTAAAACACTCAATAAACTAGGTATTGATGGAACATATCTCAAAATAATAAGAGCCATTTATGACAAACTCACAGCCATTATCACACTGAATGGGCAAAAGCCGGAAGCATTCCCTTTGAAAACTGGCACAAGACAAGGATGCCCTCTCTCACTATTCCTATTCAACATAGTACTGGAAGTTCTGGCCGGGGCAGTCAGGCAAGAGAAATAAAGGGTATTCAAATAGGGAGAGAGGAAGTCAAATTATCTCTGTTTGTAGATGATGTGATTGTGTATTTAGAAAACCCCATCATCTCAGCCCCAAAACTCCTTAAGCTGATAAGCAACTTCGGCAAAGTCTCAGGACAAAAAATCAATGTGCAAAAATCACAAGCATTCCTATACACCAATAATAGAGAGCCAAATCATGAGCAAACTCCCATTCACAATTACTACTCAGAGAATAAAATACCTAGAAATACAAGTTATAAGGGACGTGAAGAACCTCTTCAAGGAGAACTACAAACCACTGCTGGAGGAAATAATAGAGGACACTAACAAATGGAAAAACATTCTATGCTCATGGATAGGAATAATCAATATTGTGAAAATGGTCATATTGGCCCAAGTAATTTATAGATTCAATGCTATTCCCATCAAGCTACCATTGACTTTCTTCACATAATTAGAAAAAACTACTTTAAATTTCATATGGAACCAAAAAAGAGCCCATATAGACAAGACAATCCTAAGCAAAAAGAACAAACTGGAGGCATCACACTACCTGACTTCAAACTATACTACAAGCCTACAGTAACCAAAACAGCATGGTACTGGTGCCAAAACAGATATGTAGACCAATGGAACAGAACAGAGGCCTCAGAAATAACACCACACATCCACAACCATCTGATCTTTGACAAACCTGACAAGAACAAGCAGTGCGGAAAGGATTCCCTATTCAATAAATGGTGCTAGGAAAACTGACTAGCCATATGCAGAAAACTGAAACTGGATCCCTTCCTTACAACTTATACAAAAATTAACTTAAGATGGATTAAATATTTAAATGTAAGACCTAAAAATCATAAAAACCCTAGAAGAAAACCTAGGCAATACCATTCAGGACATAGGCATAGGTAAAGACATCATGGCTAATACACCAAAAGCAATTGCAACAAAAAGTGAAATTGACAAATGGGATCTAATTAAACTAAAGAGCTTCTGCACAGCAAAATAAACTATTATCAGAGTGAACAGGCAACCTACAGAATGGGAGAAAATTTTTGCAATCTATTCATCTAGAAAAGGGCTAATATCCAAATTCTAAAAGGAACTTAAACAAATTTACAAGAAAAAAACAACCCCATCAAAAAGTGGGCGAAGGATATGAACAGACACTTCTCAAAAGAAGATATTTAAGTGGCCAACAAACATATGAAAAAAAGCTCATCATCACTGCTCATTAGAGACAAGCAAATTAAAACCATAATGAGATACCATCTCACCCTAATTAAAATGACAATCATTAAAAAGTTGGGAAACAACAGATGCTGGACAGGATGTGGAGAAATAGGAATGCTTTTACACTGTTGGTGGGAATGTAAATTAGTTTAACCATTGTGGAAGACAGTGTGGCTATTCCTCAGGGATCTAGAACTAGAAATACCATTTGACCTAGCAATCCCATTACTGGGTATATGCCCAAAGATTATAAATCATTCTGCTATAAAGGCACATATACACATATGTTTGTTGCAGCACTATTCACAATAGCAAAGACTTGGAACCAAGCCAAATGCCCATCAATGACAGATTGGATAAAGAAAATGTGGCACATATACACCATGCAATACTATGCAGCCATAAAAAGAATGAGCCCATGTCCTTTGCAGGGACATGGATGAAGCTGGAAACCATCATTCTCAGCAAACTAACACAGAAACAGAAAACCAAACACCACACACTGGGGCCTGTCGAGGGGTGGGAGGCAAGGGGAGGGAGCATTAGGAGAAATACCTAATGTAGATGATGGGTTGATGGGTGGAGGAAACCACCATGTCACATGTATACCTATGTAACAACCCTGCACCTTCTGCACATGTATCCCAGAGCTTAAAGTATAATAAAAAAAAAACATGATATAAGTTATGGCTTGGATAAATTACAGAAAAATAGATATTCATGTGTATGAATGAGAAATATCTGAAGCACTGCCCTTCTAAATGTACATAGTCTGCATGGCTCTATAAATCAGGCCAAAGGAACTTAGCACTTGGAGACATTTTTTTTCAGCATTTTACACAGAATAAACATTTCTGGGAGGCCTAGATCACTATACCTGTGCTTGAATAACTTTATTCAAAACAAAAGTATATACATAATGCATCTTGGGGATGGACAGGAGAGGTCAAGACAAGCAGCCTAAACTTTTTGATAATTTTAAGGAACAGATTCAAATATCACTGGGTGCTGAGAGGCTGAAAATAATGAAAAATGTGTAAGTTTCTCACAAATGGCTTTGGGACTTATCAAGGTGATGTGGAAACTCCTATGCAAATAGCCTTAGCTTAGTGTTAAGGTGAAAGCTGCCGTGTATTTATGGATATTAACTATATGTCCGGATCTGGACCACATGCTCCGGAGATGCTATGTAGAAGATAATGACAAGCTTTTAATTTTTGAAAATGACCCACTCATTCACATAAACCTGCAAGATGTTATGCAATCTGCTATATTGTGACATATCTGCATATATGTCAGAAATAAAGTTAAAAAAACTACTAAGAGAGAAATAAAATACAAAGCATAAGTAAAATGCAATACTCTGTGGGATATAGGTTTTCAGAGCTGATCTGCAAGTTTAATGTGATGAGATCTATTCAAGTGCTTTTTTTAAAATGAGGAGGCCCTGCAAACACAAGGTCACAGCAATGGAGGCAATAGCACATTTCTCTTATTCCTGTGTCCTTGATAATGCTTTTAACATCTCTAACCCTTTTAATTCATATTTTATATTTCTAACCTTTTGTTGCTATCCTAGGTCTGCTATAAGTTAAATGGAGAAAGGAAGATATAAGAAATAGGGAAGATAAAAAGGGAAAAGCAATGATAACAGAGAGACTCTGAAAATGTGGATATGAGGGCATTTAGCAGAAGGAAGTAGTGGTTTTAGAAAAGTGACATGGGTAGTGACTTCTCTAAACACATCCTTTGGCTGTGTGTCCACAGAACTGTGGTCTGACAAAAGACAGTCAATGGCTTAGAAGGTCCCAAAGATATGAGGAAGTCTTTGGAACTTCCTTAGATCACATCTTACCAGAGGTTGCCTTTCCCAAGCAACCATTAGACCCAGACTCAGCCAGAAGATGCTCATTGACAGGTTGCTATGACCTTGGCATCATAAACAGAGACTGAAACTCAGTGATAGGAGAAAATGGGGGCAGGACAAAACATACATGGTCATCAGGCCAATAAACTTTCCTAAAGCAAACTAAAACATATTATTTGCAATACTTAGTGTGTGTTACCATGCGCAGGACTATTAATCCAAGCACTCAGAGCTGTCACAAGAGTGCTTTAATTACACCAGTGTCTGACAGGCTAGTTTCTTTGATTCCCAAGACCTCTCTTATTTCATAAACAACAGGGCTTCTAAAATTAATAGTTGGCTGAAAAAAAAATCAAAATAAAATTTTGACGTAAGGTCTGACAGAAACTCTGTAAGAGCCACTCTTGCAAAGTCACACGATAGTTCCTCAGAAAGGAGTGGCAGGATATATTTTTCTTTGGGTCCTCGTGAGTGAATCATAAACCACACAAATTTGGTCTTCTGCTAGTCTCATTTTGCTTCCCTCTTTGGAGCTGTATTCCCCTAGCCTGCTGTTTGTAACTCAAGACAATCTCTTATTTTTTTTTTATGTTAAAAACCTCCCAAAAGTTCAGGTCAGATTTAGAGGGTAGGAAGATTCCATGATGCTAAGGTTGCCACTCATGCCATGCTCCTCAAAATAAATTATATAGCTAAAGTCTCTCATATTTTGTTTTACTGTTTTTCTTCAGAGACCTGTCTCCAAATTACCAGAGTATTTTTAGAAATTCAACCAAAAACCCTTAAATGTCACAATATTCTGCTAATTAGAGGTCATGTGTTAATTAGTCATGTGTTAGTATCATCCATTTTTGTCATGTTCATTTCCCTTCTTCTCCCTATCAGTGAACATCATCAATCCACTTTTTCTCTAAGCTCATGCTTTATATTTTGAAACATTTCATAAAAAAGGCCCACCAGCAACTTCATTAATGACTGAAATATTAATAAACCATTTGGTTCTATCTGATATGGACAGTCCCTTTAGTTTGGTTATTTTTGTTGAGGATTTTGAACAATCATCAAATCACTCTACATTCAGTATTTTGACACTAAGTTCACACGAATCTTCTCAGTTGGAAAAGGCACATGTGAAAACACAGTATGGAACTCCAGCCTGGTCTTGTCCCACAGTGGTCACAAGGCATCTCAAACTCATTCTCATTTTCTCCTTAGAAAAACTGCCACAAGAATTCACAGATGCCCATTGTCCTATTATGTCTCAGGAGTGAAGTTCCAGCAGCACTGGGATGCATGTAGGAGGGTGAAGGTAGAGCCAGGGGGAGGCAGAGTATCCCAGGGTCTTCAGTATCTAACCAGGGCAGCCCATGGAGCCACAGCCAGAGTCCAGAGCAGTGAACCAGCTACTGCAATGAACGTCACCCAAATCTGAGCAGAATAAGAGCCTTGGCAGAGTTCAGAAGAAAAATCCAAGAGTCAAGGTATCATGAAGACAAAGATAGAACTGATATGCCTTTGAGACATTCAAGAGTATATTACATAGCTGGGCCTATGCAATGGATGAAGTCTAAGAAGAGAAGTCTGAGCTGAAATTATAAACAAATAGGACCTCTCTGCACATGGATCCTATCTGAAGCGATGGGTATAGTTGAGAAAGTTAGAAGGAAGAGTCTGCAACAAGGAAATAATGTAGGGCTGAGCCCCCTCTCTTATATACACTGGTACACGTTTGCACTTGGCTGATTCAAAGAAAAATGAATGCCCACGGCACACCAAATGCTGCCTTCTGTGTGAAACACCAGCCACTGGTTAATCACAGAACATAAAACATCAACTTCTCCTCCTTGAAAATGAGCCTTCAGCCTCCCCTTGTTCCTTATGTTGTTTTAATGAGATTGTTTATTATCTTTTGACTTCTGTTTTGAGACTTTTCATCACAGGTTTATTGAAGAGTGAGCATCACAGTATGCTTTCCGTGTTGTCCTTTGTAGTGACAGCATCTGGCAGCGTGACCTAGCTCACCAGGATTCCCAAGATAAAGATTCCAAATAGATATCCCCACTGTAACTAGAACATGGTTGGGTTTCTAATCTTTACAGAATAGAACAAGAGAAACAGAAGCTGAAAAAGTTGAACAACTCACTGATTTTTTTCTAAAAAGAAAGTTTGTTCAATTGTACAACTGTACACTTGTACAACTTACAGTTGTACTGGAGCATTTTCAAGATCAATGCCAAGAATTATGAGGGAGAATATATGGTTATAAGCTAAAAGAGGATGTGTAAGGGTAAACCAAAGCCAACTGTTAGGGTGTGCACCCAAAAGCCTGAGAGGGAAAGATGGTCAGTGGGTCTAAAGTATTCAGCGAAGGCCTCTTAGAAGTGTGGTTTAGACTGTACTTTGAAAAATATGTGTAAGTGCAAAAATAATGGAGAGTGTTTTAAATGAAAGGAATTGCATGAGATAGGAATGACCACAATATTTGTGACTGAGTTACAAAACAAAACAAAACAAAAAAACCCACCCCATTCTAATAGAAGTGATCTGAATTAATAAATAGGGGTTAAGTTCTCCATAGATTAGAGCAGATTTAACTTCTTTAAATACAAAAAGTGTCAAAGGAAAAGAAAAAATGTTAATGACAAGCGAATTTCAATTTTTATCTTACAGATGGCAGATATATCCTTGGACATATCTCAGTATTTATTCAAAATATTTACATACAAATGGAGCTCATACAACTGTCAGGCACCTGAGGAAGGGTACTCCACCCGACTGCAGTGGAAAACACCAAATCCTTACCCCTGGCAGACCCCGGAAAGTTCTATCCAGAATAAAGAGCCAACCTAACTCTCAGGAACTTACTCAGGTGTCAGCTGGAGAGGAGAGGAGCTTCTTTTTTATCAAAAATAAACAGGACTGAGAATATTGTAGATAATGGAAAATTTAGATGTTCAGAAATAAGCCACGAATAGCTTCCGTTGTTTCTAAGAAGTAAAAGGCATGCAAGGATTTGGTAGAATTGCATGCTATACAAAACCATTCCATCTGAAGAAGATGGTAAGTCTTCTAGTCAGAAGAAAAGGAGTCAGTAACTGTGCTTCATGTCACTCTAATGATTTTTTTATTTCTTTTTTTTATTTACAGCTTGAATATGTGAGACTCAGATGGTAGAGCCTCTACTAGATCTCATATTTTGATCTTTCTTTGCATTTATTTTAAAAATGGAAAGCTCCCAGTTGTTATAACTCCCTGGATTTTGTAATTTAAATGATAAACACTGAAAATAAGGACTTCCTAAGTCTAGACCGCTGTCATAGTTATTTAATTGAGCTTTTTCTTATGCTTTGTAGGCTATAATATTACACTTAGCAAAAACCTTAGTAGCATAATTACAATGCTATAAAAGATTTTCCGCCTTTTTTTCTAAACATCCTCATCTGGTACATTTCAAGATACATCAGTAAAGCACATAACCTGATGACTACTAGGGCTTTTGCCATATTTAAGAAAATTTGAAAAAAAATGCATGATTTTTAGAATACACTACTTTGATTTTTCTAATGCTTAAAGGCAATATCTCTAAAATCTTTGAAGATGTTGAAATTATTTTGTAAAATCAGTTTCGAGATAATTATGAATTACACATAGATATTATATTACACATAATACATACATAATAAAGAACAACTAAAATTATAACTGTAATTTTCTGATATAAAACAAAAAGATTTACCAAATTCAAAATTTATATCTGGCTCTTTGTATACAAAACTACGACCAAAAAATCCTCTACTGAAATATCACCAGATAATTACTTTTTATACTGTTTTTATGTTTCTAAAAAGTAAACACTCTTTCTTAAGGTTTCTTCTCTCCTTCTAACAGATATGTTATCAACAATTTTAAGCTGCTTTTTGTTGTTATTGTTTAATCTCTTAAAAAGTACCTTCTCTCAAAATCTTAACTGCTAAATTTGTCTTCTGTGTACCACCTATCACATCCTTCTCCCTTCAATACCAAACACAAAATAGAGAGAATTTTTCCCAAGTATCCACTCATCTTCTTACTCTTCTACACAAATATTTTAGACTGAATTATGTCTTTTAGCTTCCTCAAACATAAGAGAACCTGCAAAACTAATTATACCAGATATTTGTTTTCAATGCAAAATTTTAAGATTCTCTGTTACATCTACCATAGCACCTCCTGAACAAGTAACTTTTAGTATTAATAGTTCAAAGAAGCTATCACTAAAAATAACTGTATTAGTTACATAGCCACTAGCCATAATAAAAAGTATATGCAATGATAAAATATTTTAACTTTTTACAGCATTAGATGAATTCACTAGAAATCAAGAACAAGTGGTTGAGATTGGTTTCCTAGAACAATAGGACTTGAGAGCAGTGAAAATATGATAATATTTAATGTACTGTTTTAATTCATGATAAAGGTCCCAAATTGTAATTTACAATCAAAACAGTTGGTGGCACCTTTGAAGCAATTTTTTGTTTCACTGTATCTATGCTGCCTTCAAATTGGTAGACAATTACATTAATATACAAAGCCTTCCTAATTACATTGGTTTAGATAGAACTTTCCGACATTCAGATGATTATATTTTAATATAAATTCTATTTATTACACACTGTGAGAGAAAAAAAAACAAAACAAAATGAAACAAAATCAGAATACATCCCCAAATAATAGTATTTATTACTCAGATATTTTTGCAAGAGTTTTAGCCTGATGAAAATTTTCCTTTCTTCTAAAGGCAAATCAGGAGTGGCTTGGAAACAGCATTACTTACCCAGACACAAGATGAGACTCAATGGAGTTGACACAGCAGTGTGGGAAGGGTTGAGGAGTCTATTAATAGCTTTTTAAAAAAATTTTATTATTATTATACTTTAAGTTTTAGGTTACATGTGCACAACGTGCAGGTTTGTTACATATGTATACATGTGCCATGTTGGTGTGCTGCACCCATTAACTCCTCATTTAGCATTATGTGTCTCCAATCCTCTTAGGTCCACTTTCCCATTAGGCTATTAAGATGGCTTAAGTTTCTTACCAAACAGAGTTACTCTTTCAGTTAAAATATTACAAACTCAGTGTAATTCCTTTAAAGGACAAATGTCCTTGAAAAGTGCAACACATTGAGGTTTATTCACCATTAGCACCAAGACAGAAAGGGACTGAAATTTAGTTTGAATATAACCAGTGATTGATTATATAAATAGACTTTGGTGCAAGATTTTACAGTTTTTGTTGGTGCTGTTGAGGAATAATTAATATCACTACTTTTCTGAATGTGAATCCAAATGAGAGGTATATGCAAGGATCACACAGATGAATAACAGACTTGATAAATTTGGATTGAGAATGCAGCTTTGACCAGCAGCCAAGTGTATTTCCAAATGCTTTACACCAGGATTTTACCTACCCACTCTCAATTGTTCAGGAAGTTAAAACTAGGAGGAGTAGAAGGGAATGTAAGTTTCCCTTAAACTGCGCAATGTCCAAATAAACAAAGTCAGACACTAGTGAAAGTGATAAGGATAGATTTTAATCAGTAATATGCTATTGCAGTTGGGAAGAGAGTCCATTGTGAACTAAACTCAACTTGAATTTGTACAGAGGTGATAGGGCATTTTAGAGGGAGAATGAATGAATAGGAGAAAGGAGGGGGATTAACAGGGGCTTGAGCAGTGACAGGGAAGTTAAGAAGTATAAAGGGCTGGTCAATGTAAATACTAATTAGGCCAGCTGTATATTTTACCTGGCAATTATTTTAAGTTATGATTCTATCTCCTCTAACCACCACCACCACCAGACTGGGAGACAGAGGCTCTGTCCTTCCTGATGATTACATTTCTAAGAATGGCTTCCTGGTCCTTGAGGACTCCTGAGATGTAGGAGATATGTATATATCTTAAAGAACAGAAATATATTTGCAATTATAAGCACTTTTTAGAAAATGCTCTAAATAAAGGAGGTCAGGGGCCTATCTCAGATGTTGGCTAGAACACAATAAATTGCTTTGACAGTCTTGAGCTTTCCCAGACAAAAACTGGACGGGTCTTCCCAGGGATTAAACCTTTGGTTGCCAGAAGATATGTTACAGTTTGATCAAGTCTCTTAGTGCAGGATTTTGAAGAAAGTTTATGGACCAAGAGTTTGGCAGTTCTCAGTGGCCTACATACCAAAAAGCTCCAAAAGGTCAAGGTTTGTGTATGCCCTGTTACTAAGAGTTACCTTGCCAACACAACCAGGAGGGCAAATGCTTCTATTCTTTGGAGCTACACAGAGCTACTAGGAGAGGAGTTGGAATGGATCCTCCCAAAGCAGTGGTTCTCAACCAGGAGATTTTGCCCCTGAGAGAATATTTGGCAATACCAAGAGGCATTTTTGTTTGTCACATCTACAGGAAGGAGGTACTGATAGTGGCATCTAGTAGGAAGATGTTAGGGATGCTGCTAAACTTTCTATAATGCACAAGACAGCCTTCTACAACAAAGAATTATCCAACCTGAAATGCAAGCCAGTAGTGACAAATGACAAAGACCCTTTGCTTGACCAAACTTTGGTCAGGTTCCTGAACCTTCTTCTAACCCCACCTGTACACTACTCTGTACACTGCTCTGTAAAATCCAGTTTTGGCAAGGACACTGCTAAGTCATTTTAGCAAGAACCCTTCACCCTCAATATCTTATTCATTCCTCATCCTCTATCAAACCGCCAGCGTCTAATCATCCTGACCTGTCTTCAGCAAAAATCCTGTTAGGTTGGTTTAGCCAAAATTCCCCTTGCCCTTGAGGTTTCCTCCAAGTAATTTTCTATCCACTGACCCCCAGCCTACTCCTGGGCTATAAATTACCACCTGGCGATGCTGTATGCAGAGTTGAACCCAATCTAACGCCCCCACCACAAAATCCCACTGTCATCATCCTTATACCAATCACAGTGGTCCTGAATAAGGTTTTTCTTACTTGAATAAGAATCACTGAGTAATGTTTTTAACAATAGAATAGAATTTGTTAAATTACGAAAAAGCTATAATTTGTTTATATTCAATAGAAATGGAAAAGAACATGTGACTAATTTGTGGATCAATATGAATTATATAACATGCCATTGTTATTACAAGTAGAGTACTGAGCTGGAATTGAGAAGACAAATAAGTAATAACAGTCTTCTAAATGAGTGGTGCTGTGGTAGACCAGGTCATAAAAAATAGCAAAATTAAGTCCCTGAGGACTCCTCAGTTTAATTGGGCATAGAGACATACAAACAATTGACTATAATAAAATATGATGAGAGCTATATATCAATATAGTGATGTAATATGAAACATGAAAAGAAGAAAGGAACAATATGTGGAATATGAGGGGATTCGAAAAAATGTATTTCTCATATGGAGTCTGGCTCTGTCGCCCAGGCTGGAGTACAGTGGCGCAATCTTGCCTCACTGCAACCTCCACCTCCCGGGTTCAGGCAATTCTCCTGCCTCAGCCTCCTGAGTAGCTGGGATTACAGGTGCACACCACCATGCCTGGCTAATTTTTTTGTATTTTTAGTAGAGACAGGGTTTCACCATGTTGGCCAGGCTGGTCTTGAACTCCTGACTTCAGGTGATCGCCCACCTTGGCTTCCCAAAGTGCTGGGATTACAAGCGTGAGCCACCGTGCCCAGCCTGTTTCAGATAAATCTTAAGTCAGATATACATTATGTTTTTAAAAGGTGAAAGAGGTAACTGGAGGATAGAAAAGCATAAACAAAGGCATGGGAATCCTACTTGAGAATGAGGTATATATATTCCTACAAACGTAGCCTAACCTAAAAGGATGCGGACAGAGAAGGTATGAAGATATAGGGTGGGCGCTTTGCACTCTTCGAAGTTTGGACTCTAAGTGAGGACGAAAGTTGACACCAGAGAAACACATTATACAAACTGAACCAGCACAGTAAAGGAGAAAGAAGGAATACGATCAAGTGTGATTCACAAAGCAGAATGATGGAATTTGTGAAGCAACTATTACAGAAAAAGAAATTTGAAAAATCAAAGGTATCCTTGGAAATTTCTTGTTGAGACCTGGTGGATGAACAGCAGTGTAGTTAAAAGATTCTGACCTTAAAGGACGAGAAAGAGATTGAAGAAATGAAGAAATGACATAGTATATAATAAATTATTTTGTGTACATGTTAATCAAGTACCTATGCACAAGCATCCAGTAGTACTTCAATATACAGATCTGAATTTTAAGAGAACGCTAATGACTGAAAATATTTATTTATTACACATCTGTATGTTGGTGATTTATTGAGCATTTCTCAGCCAAGAATTGGAACTCCTGTTTTAAAGTCTAGAAAGTATTGCCTAAAGGAGATTGCATTTAATGGGGACCTAAGACAAGTACCCAGTTACAGTAAGCAATGCATATGAAATGCATAATTAAGTACCAAGATGTACACAACACTGAGTGTATAGTCAGAGAAGATCAGAAGGAAAGAGAAATCGAGTAGTGTAAAAAGACTTTACAGAGCTGGTGGAAGTAGGTTAGGCCTGTAAGGCTGTGTAGAACTTAAATAAGCAGAGAAAAATAAAGGTATTCCACTCAAGGAAAAAAAAAAACACACACAGGCAACAGCACAGTTGAACACGATGTATTCTCTGGACAGTGGGGAGACCAGTGTTTTGTTTTTTTTTTTTTAAAAGGAAGTTTCATATTGAAGGGCAGTGGAAAATTAACTTGGCTAAGTGCAATGAGGACAAAATCATAAAGAGATGAATATATACATACATATGTATGTGTGTATGTATATATATGTATATGTGTATATAGATGTGCACAAACATACATATTTGTGCAGCAGAATAATAGAAGGGATTTAATTTTTCAAATGAGTAGATAATTAAATCAATGTTTAAGTAAGATTTGCTGTGCAGTAGAATGCAAAAAAAGAGAATTTAGTTTTTACTCTAAGTACAAACTAATGATAACTAATTTTCATTCCTTTCTTCACCACATATTTACTGAAGGATAAATATCTGTGTGCCATGCCGTGTTCTTGACCTTGGGATACAGAGGTATACAACCCAGATCTCACATCCAACAGTTAGGAATCTAGCTGGGAGAGACAGGAAATAGGCCAGAGAGTTTCCTAGTGCCATGACAGATCAAGGAGCTGACTTTAGACTGAGACAAGGGTGCTAGGAATAAAATGAAGGCACAATAGATGACTAGTAGTGGAAGAAAAAGAACAAAATTTCTAACTTTATAAATGAACAAATACTTCCACCGTTGACAAAGAAGGAAAAGTGAGAAACCAGTCGGGTTCAAAATGAAAAATAAGTTCATCTTAGGACATATTTAATATGATGTGATGGCAACACAATTAATTCAGTGGAAAAAAAGATAAAAATAAGAAATAAGAAAAAAGCAATGGAAGAAAATGTTACCAGGACATATGCAGGAGCTTCTGTGAGAAAAATGTAAAAACTTACCTTCAGTGAATAGACTCTCAGCTATAAAATAAGCAAGCTATGGTATTAAATAGATTTGAATTTGTACTATAGCACAACTATAGATAGCAAGTTATTAAAGCCCACAAACTGCAATTACGAATGAGCAAATATTGTCTGTTCTACATGACTCATTTTAAATCAACCAAATGATCACTTACTAACAAGACAGAGTAAACCTGAATCAAAAATCTGTAGCAACAAACATACAAAAAAACCATTGTAATAGTGAATGAGTTTACCAGGTAGGTTTTATGATTAAACCAAAGCCAGATGTTGTGAAGCCTCCTTGTTTTCATGAGTTAAAAGAAGTAATTTTCTTCCAGTTAGCTGACTTCTTACTGTAAGGAAGGAGAACTCGAAAGTCAAGGAGACTATTTACTGTTAAGCCATATAAGATGTTCCTGCCCTCTAAAAGCTGTTGTTCCTTCCAGTGCCTTTTTCTAACATCCAGCACAAGGAAATGTTGGGCTCCATTCAGAGTTTTATAAATATCATTCAGTTCTCATGCTGAGGTTGACTGCTAAAATCTCCACAGTGCCATCCTGGGTGATTACATAAGATGGGCTACATATTAGAGTTGCCTATTACAAGTGGCTGAATAAACTAATAGCAAAACCATATCTATTTTCTTTACTACCAAACAGTGTCTGTGTGTGTGTGTGTGTGTGTGTGTGTGTGTTTTAGTTTGCACTTATTGCTTCATTCATAATCTTCTGCTGCTAATCTTATCATAGTTTCCTGCATGATGAGAATCTTTCTATTAGCTATATGTCTGGTGAATTTACTTTATAATTATTCCTGTTAGGATTGGATTAACCTATAAGGTAACTAAACACCTATCTATAGAGTTTTGAGAAGTAATATTCTGGGTTTTTTTTTAAGTGAGAAAGATAGACAAGTAACACAATGGGAGCGTATAATAATCTGCTTCCTAGCTTCAGGTCACTTGCCTGATCTCCTCTTTGGAGGAAGAACAATACCATAGTCATAGAGTTTTTTTGGAAGTCAATGTCACTTTAAAAAACCTACATGTTGTCTATGAAGAAACTCAACAGTAAGGAAGCCAAATATTCTTCATAATTGGTAAATAGAAACAGAAAAACAAGGCTACTATTAACCATGTTAACATCTGCCAGAATTTTGTCCTGAAAGGTTTTCTCACTAGAGGCAAAACAGCTATTGTTATCAGCTTTCAGCTAATTAATTTAAGGAGACAACTTGCAGTTAGTCATACAAATTGCAACAGTGTGGGGATTTGGGTACATCTTCTAGATACTACCAAGAAAGCCTCCAATTCTTTACAATCTAAAACATGAAAAACATAAAATGTACACTTTAAATTATCAAAAGATATACATTGCTTAAAACACAGTGGTACATATGGTGTACACAGTGGTAGACAAAAATATCAATTCTTCTCATCTCTTACAAATACATTTAACTAGTCAAAAATGATTGTTTCCCCAAATTCCCTTTGGCATTATCAGAGAAATAGAACAATATCCAATGATCCATATTTATCATATTTTTAAAAACAGCAACAAGTAGTTATTATATATCATTAGGCGGCAAGTTTTACCTTGACTTGATGTTGCAAAAACAATCTTCTAAAACAAGTTGAGAATGACAATGGGTTCCAAATCTCATCTCAACTCACACTGATTGGTAGCGGATTCTACAACACTGTTTTTAAAAAGAGTTTCACTGTTGCTGCTGTGCTTAGTCAGCAATAGTGCCATAATTGATAAGTGATGAGTACTGTGGGATGGGTGGGGCAATTACTGCTCTAATGTCATCAGTTTGACACACCACGTTAAGGTAGTGGCTGACAAGTTTAGTAATTAGAGTGGTGTAATGGTAACATGAATGAGCAGAGATTACCAACAAATTATCAAAGTTCTAGAAGATTGCTTTGTGACATGCAACCACCTCTCTACTTCTGGCACAAGACTATATGTCATATGAAGCCTCTCAGAAACAGCTTAATGGGACAGTTTTACTCTGGTGGAAAGTTTGTGACATTTATTGAGTACCTACCATGAATCAAGTATTCAGCTAGATACTGGAGACACACACACACCACACACACACACACACACATTCTAGCTTTAATAGTCAGTAGCTCACATACTGCTTCTTTCAGTGGGTTAGAAATATTTCCATAATTTTGGGGTGATGAGATTAGATCATGTGAGGTAAAAATTCAGAAAAAAAAGCAATATGTAAACTAATCAGGAGTCTGAATACAGAGTATACTTCTACTCAACTCATCAATGTCCTTCAAATGGGAAGCCAGTGTCTATATCTAAAGATGTGGGGTTACGAGTATAGAAGCAGACAGCATGCCACATCAGGGGAGGGGGTTTCATGTTGGGAAACAGCTGCCACTGATTTCTTAAACCTCAAAGAAACATGAACTAAACCATCCCATGATGTTACGAATATGTCCAAGCTGCTCTGGTGCACGAATTAGAACTCAGGATTAAAACTCACTCAAAACCACACAATTACATGGAAATTGAACAACCTACTCCTGAATAACTCCTGGGTAAATAACAAAATTAAGGCAAAAAATTCATTGAAAAAAGTTCTTTGAAACCAATGAGAAGAAAGAGGCAACGTACCAGAATCTCTAGGACACAGCTAAAGCAGTGTTAAGAGGGAGATGTATAGCACTAAATGCCCATATCAGAAAGCTAGGAAGATCTCAAATTGACACACTAACATCACAATTAAAATAACTAAAGAAGCAAGAGCAAACAAATCCAAAAACTAGCAGAAAACAAGAAATAACTACTATCGGAGCAGTATTGAAGGAGATAGAGACATGAAAAACCCTCCAAAAATTAATGAATCCAGGAACTGTTATTTTGAAAAAATTAATAAAATAGACTGCTAGCTAGACTAATAAGGAAGAAAAGAGAGAAGAATCAAATAGACACAATAAACAGTGATAAAGGCGATATCACCACTCACGCCACAGAAATACAAACTACCATCAGAGAATAGTATAAACAACTCTATGCAAATAAACTAGAAAATCTAAAAAGAAAGGGATAAATTCTTGGACACATACACCCTCCCAAGACTAAACCATGAAGAAATTGAATTTCTGAATACACCAATAACAAGTTCTGAAATTGAGACAGTAATTAATAGCCTACCAACCAAAAACAACAACAACAACAACAACAACAACAACAACAAAAAAAACACAGGACCAGATGGATTCCCAGCTGAATTCTATAAGAGGTACAAAGAGGAGCTGGTACCATTCCTTCTGGAACTATTTCAAACAATTAAAAGGAGGGACTACTCCCTAACTCATTTTATGAAGACAGCATCATCCTCATACCAAAACTTGGCAGAGACACAACAAAAAAAGAAAATGTCGGGCCAATATCCCTAATGAACATCTATGTGAAAATCCTCAATCATATACTGGGAAACCGAATTCAGCAGCACATCAAAAAGCTTATCCACCACAATCAAGTCGGCTTCATCTTTGGGATGCAAGGCTGGTTCAACATATGCAACTCAATAAACCTAATTCATCACATAAACAGAACCAAAGACAAAAACCACATGATTATCCCAATAGATGCAGAAAAGGCCTTTGATAAAATTCAACATCCCTTCATGTTAAAAACTCTCAATAAACTAGGTATTGATGGAACATATCTCAAAATAATAAGAGCTATTTATGACAAACCCACGGCCAATATTATAGTGAATTGGCAAAAGCTGGAAGCATTCCTTTTGAAAACTGGCACAAGACAAGGATGCCCTCTCTCACCACTCCTATTCAACATAGTATTGGAAGTTCTGGCCAGGGCAATCAGGCAAGGGAAAGAAATAAAGTATATTTAAATAGGGAGAGAGGAAGTCAAATAGCCTCTGTTTGCAGATGACATGATTGCATATTTAGAAAACCCCATTGTCTCAGCCCAAAAACTCCTTAAGCTGATAAGTAACTTCAGCAAAGTCTCACGACACAAAATCAATGTGCAAAAATCACAAGCATTCCTATACAGCAACAATAGATAAGCAGAGAGTCAAATCATGAGTGAACTCCCATTCAAATTGCTACAAAGAGGATAAAATACCTAGAAATATAGCTAACAAGGGATATGAAGGACCTCTTCAAGGAGAACTACAAGCCACTGCCCAGGGAAGTAATAGAGGACACTAACAAATGGAAAAACATTCCATGCTCATGGATAGGAAGAATAAATATTGTGAAACTGGGCATACTGCCCAAAGTAATTTAAAGACTCAGTGCTATTCCCATTAAACTATCATTGACATTCTTTACAAAATTAGAAAAAAACTACTTTAAATTTCATATGGAATCAAAGAAGACCCCATATAGCCAAGATAAGCCTAAGCAAAAGAACAAAGCTGGAGGCATCACGCTACCTGACTTCTAACTATACTACAAGTCTACAGTAACCAAAACAGCATGGTACTGGTACCTAAACAGACATATAGGCCAATAGGGTAGAACAAAGACCTCAGAAATAACACCACACATCTACAACCATCTGATCTTCGACAAACCTGACAAAAACAAGCAATGGGGAACGGATCTCCTATTCAATAAATGGTGCTGGGAAAACTGGCTAGCCATATGCAGAAAACTGAAACTGGACCTCTTCCTTACACCTTATACAAAAACATAACTCAAAATGGATTAAAGACTTAAATATAAAACCCAAAACCATAAAAACCCTAGAAGAAAACCAAGGCATACTTTTCAGGACATAGGCATGAGAAAAGACTTCATGATGAAAACGCCAAAAGCAATTGCAACAAAAGCCAAAATTGACAAATGGAATGTAAATAAATGAAAGGGCCTGTGCACAGCAAAAGAAACTATCATAAGAGTGAACAAGCAACCTACAGAAGCAGAGAAAATTTTTGCAATCTACCCATCTGACAAAGTCTAATATCCAGAATTTACAGGAAACTTAAACAAATTTACAAGAAAAAAAATTCCATCAAAAAGTGGGCAAAGGATATAATAGATACTTTTCAAAAGAAGACATTTATGCGGCTAAAAAACATATGAAAATAAGCTCAACATCACTGATTATTAGAGAAATGCAAATCAAAACCACAATGAGATACCATCTCATGACAATCAGAATGACAAGTATGAAAAAATCAAGAAACAATAGAAGCAGGAGAAGGTGTGCAGAAATGGGAACACTTTTACACTGTTGGTGGGAATGTAAATTAGTTCAACCATTGTGGAAGACAGTATGGTGATCCCTCAAGGATTTGACCTAGCTATCCCATTACTGGCTATATACCCAAAGGAATATAAACCATTCTACTATAAAGACACCTGCACACATATGTTTATTGCAGCACTATTTACAAGAGCAAAGATGTAGAAGTAACCCAAATGCCCATCAATGATAGACTGAATAAAGAAAATGTGGTACATATATACCATGGAATACTATGCAGCCATAAAAAGAAATGAGATCATGTCCTTTGCAGGGGCATGGATGAAGCTGGAAGCCATCATGCTCAGCAAACTAACATGGGAACAGAAAACCAAACACTGCATGTTCTCACTCATAGGTGGGAGTTGAACAATGAGAACATGTGGACATAGGGAGGGTGTCCACACACCAGTGCCTGTTGAGAGGTGGGAGGCGAGGGGAGGGAACTTATAGGATGGGTCAATAAGTGCAGCAAAACCACCATGGCACATATATACATACGTAACAAACCTGCACATTCTGTACATGTATCCTGGAACTTAAAATTTAAAAAAAAAAAGGATAATATATGGGGCCAGGCCTGGTGGCTCATACCTATAATCTCAGCACTTTGGGACACCAAGGTGGGTGGACTGCTTGAGCCCAGGAGTTCGAGACCAGCCTGGGTAACATGGGAAAATACAGTCTCTACAAAAAATACAAAAATTAGCTGGGCGAGGTTGCACACTCCTGTGGTTCCAGCTGCTCAGAAGGCTGACTGGAGAGGACAGCTTGAGCTCAGGAGATTGGGGTTTGGATGACCCGAGATCACATCACTGCACTACAACCTGGGTGACAGAGTGAGACCCTGTCTTACCAAAAAAAAAAAAAAAAAGCAAAGCAAAGCAAGAGAAGAAAATATATGTATATGGAGAGAAACTGTGAGTATAACGGTAGAAATGGTTTCATCATTAGGTTTATCAATCAAATGTAAAATGATATTTATATTGGCTAAGTAGATAAGTGGTTAATTTATAGCTACTTTAGTGTTAGCCTAATTTCCTTGTAACAAAAATATTTATGAAACATCTCTAGTAGATTATTGGCACTGATGACAGTAATAATTTTTTCTATTCATGCACCCTCTTTGAAATGTGGCTTTGTTGGCTCTGTAAGTAAGAGGCAGAGCTCATTTCCTCACCCCTGGAATCTGGACAGGCCTCTTATTTTGAATTAACCAATAGAATATGGTAGAAGATCTATTAGGGAAGTTCTAAACCAAGGCCTCAGGAGGCCTTGCAGCCTCTGTTCTCATCCTGAAGTGCTACTATTACCATGAGAAGTTTTCCAGCCTTATTATGAATGCCAGACAGCAAGGAATGGCCTAGCTGTCAGCCAGCAACAATTTCCAAGCATATGAAAAAGACTACCTTAGACCATTCTGTCCCAGTGGAGTGGCTAGATAATTCACTGCCTAAGTGATTCCAGATGAGACCAGCAGAATCACCTAGTTGAGCCAGCCCAAAGTAATGATCCAAAGTAATGTGAGCAAATAAAATGTTTTGCTATATTAACTCACTAAATTTTAGGGTGACTTGTTACTGAGAGGGTGGTGCTTCCATAGGAAAAAATCTAAAACTGGTGGCATTAACAAAAGAACTGTTAGTAGAGGGTGGAGATGCAGTGAAGAGGCTGCTATATGTATCTTAAAAAAGAGTGAGTTATATAGTGCCAGAAACTTCGGCAAAGCT
Organism: Hylobates moloch; assembly: GCF_009828535.3. Classification (NCBI taxonomy): domain Eukaryota; kingdom Metazoa; phylum Chordata; class Mammalia; order Primates; family Hylobatidae; genus Hylobates; species Hylobates moloch. The sequence goes on along the minus strand of NW_026652277.1, from coordinate 86,389,802 downwards.
GTCACTTGGAGTAATTTGGAAGATAGAAAATGTAACCAATGTAGACTTAATATGGTTAAAATGGGCTTTTTCCACAAATTGAGCTATAGAGTTATTGCAATATCAGTAAAAATTCTAGCAGGTGTTTTGAAGAAATTGGCAAGCTAATTCTGAAATTGTGAGTAAAGGCAAAAGAACTAAAATAATCAAACCATTTCAAAAAGAATAACAAGATTGGAAGATTTCAAGACATTTTATACAACTACATAGCAAGGTGGTGAGCTATTGGAATAATGATAGTCATTTAGATCAATGGAAAGTCAAGGAATAGACCCACCCTTATAAGGTCACCTGATTTGGCACAGGTATGTCAAGGTAACTCAATGGAAATCTGGAAATGCTGGAGATAATAGAGAGAGAGAGAATCTGTGTGTGTGTGTGTGTGTGTGTGTGTGTGTGTGTGTGTGTGCATATGTGTGTGTGTGTAATATGTGTTATACATTTTACATATATATTACATATATGAAAAATTTATCCTTGACTATTAACTCATACCATGTACACAAATTAAATAAAAACGGATCATGGACCTGATGGTTACGGCTAAAATTATAAAACTTCTGGAAGAAAACATGAAAAATCTTTGTGACACTGGGTTAGGGCAAGATTTCTTAAATAGGAAAGAGGAAATCTGAAGCAAAAATGGATAAAATGGACTTTATCAAAGTTAAAGACTTTTGTTCTTTTAGAGACCTGGTTAAAACATGGATAGATAAGACACCAACTGGGAAAAAATGTTTGTCACACATTTATCTGACAAAATACTTGCATGGAGAATACATAAAGAACTCTTATACTACTATAATATCAAGAAAAAGGCCCAGTTTTTTAAAAAGGCAAAATATTTTAACACATATTTTACAAAAAAATGTGCAAACAAACAATAAATCCATAAAGAGATGGTCAACATCACTCATCAGGGAAGTACAAATTCCAATCACAGTGACATATCACTACATACTCACTACAATGTCTCAAATTAAAAAGACCAGTACTACCAAGTGTTGAAAATGATGTGAGCAACTGCAACTCTCATACATTTCTGATGGGATTGAAAAATGGAGAGGGAGGAAAGTTGGTAGGTTCTTATGAAGCTAAACATGTACTTGTCATTGACCAGGAATCTCACTCCTAGGTATGCACTCAAGAGGAATAAAAATATATGTCCACACATACCTACTTGCAAATGTTCGTAAGAGTTTTAGTGTTAGTAGCCAAAGATTAAAATATGAAATGTACAACAGCTAGTGAATAAACACATAATACCACAGAGTAGATTATGGTATATCTACACCGTGAAATGTTAACAATAGAAAGAAATGAACTATTGATACATGCAAAAATATGGATAAATATCTAAAGTATTATGATAAAAGAAGCCACAAACAAAATAATATAATCTATGATAACATTAATACAAAATCTAGAAAAGACAAAAGTACAGTAACAGAAAGCAGATCAATGGCTGCTTAAGCCCAGGAATTGGGAGAGAAATTTGTCTGCAAAGGATTATAAGAAATCATTTTTGAATGTGTGTGGGTTGGGGAAGGGGAGAGTATAATTTGATGTTTTAGTCCCCCTGTCTCTGGATTAAAAGAAGTCATGCAGAAGAAGCTACAGCCTTATCTATGAGGAGTCTGGCTTCTGGTTAAAATTTACGTGCAATTTTTCAAGTCTGGCCATGGTCAATTACAAAGGCTTTAACTGATAGGTCTTGTGGGAAAAAGCTGCCCTCTCCACATCATACTTAGTGCAGACTAGTGCATTACATCACTAAGGAGAGTTGCAGTCAAGGACTCAGGATCCTCTGTTCAGTCATGCTTTTACATACTTTAGCATTCCTAGCCAAGGAACCTTCATTCCTACACGTCTTTCTGGGGTCTTCAGCCAAGATTGTCTTCAAGTATATCTACCAAGGCCTCTTAATTGGGGGAAGGAGCAGGAAACTTTGAAGACATTTTTCCGCAGTCCAACTCAGTGCTCAGTATTTTTCCACTACTAGCCTGACTTCCTCCTCCCAGCCCCTGAGTCCATAAAACTACAGAATCCTTCTGTTCAGGATGCTCTCAACTGTGAGATGACCCCACATTTGTGCAGATCCACCTGCATTTTGACCAGTGCACCATTCCATGGGGGAAAATGGAAAAGGGGAATTTGGCACTCTTTCCACTTTAGACTCTTGCTTTGTGGTTACCTTCATTTTTGGTTTTTTGCTTTATTCAGCTGCTCCAAAATATGGCAGCTCATTCCTCCCCCTCTCTCTCTAGCTCAGCTGAGCTCCTGACAATCCACATCCAGGCCTAATTCAGTTTTCATATCCCTCAATTTTGGGCCTGATGTATTAGTGGGGAGAGAGGGGATAAATGTATTTGCCTGTGAGAAGGATAAGAAAAATTGTAGACAGAGGGAAGGCTGTTTGCAAAGACAGATATAATAATGCTTCACAATCCTGTATCTCTGTAATGTGACTTTGCCACTCTTTCCACTAAAGGTTGGATTTAATATTCTGTCTTGGAATCTGATCTGGCTTTGTGTCTTGTTTTGAGCAACAGAATTCAGCAGAAGATGGAGTTGTGAACCTAGGCCTCAAAAGACCTTGCAGTTGGCACTTCTGCCCTCCTGAATTTTTGACAACTGATCTGAGGCTCTATTCTAAGTCTAATAAGGGAAATTTCCTGGTCTTTCCTGGTAGAGACTGAGCAGGGAGAAGTGAAAGGGGGAAAAGTAGCAAAGAGAAAGGGAAAAACTGGGTCATTCGATAATCACAATGAACTTGAAGATGTTTTAGTGAATGTGGATGGAAAGGATGTTGGGCTGAGGATGACTGATCAGAGCTCAGGCTTGCAAGACATAGGGTAATACTGGTCATAATTTATGGCCCAGAAATCCAAGGCAGGTAAATAGAAGGACAGATGGTAGGACAAGGACCAAAGCAGGAACCTGTAAAATAATCAAACTCAAGCTTCATTACTGGAGCTGATAGCCAAATGCAGTCGTGTCCTTAGTGAGTGATTGTGGGCTAGGAGTTGAGCAATCTGTAAGTGGAGGCTAACGACCCAGGAAGCCAAGGAGTGGTGCAGTTGATGTGGTGCTGTTCACTTCAGCAATAGCAAAATCGCTTTCCTGCAAGCCATGTTGTACTGATAATACTTGTGAGTGATTCCACCCTTTTAACCAGGCTACACAGTCATGTGACCTCAAAGAGGGCAAGCCAATGTATAATTAGTCTTTCCACTACGGAATGCCCAGGAACCAGACATTAAATCATGGAGAAACATTTAAAAAAACCCAGACTAGTTGAAAACGTGAAAATTTAATATCCTGGCAAGTAAATATATTGATTTCATGTATATATTACAATAATCCCTAATTGTTTTTTAAACTGAAAATATATTACATATAATATGCAATACATTCAGTTTTTATTTAATTAGGGATTATTATTGTTTATATTATAATAATCTCATATGAAATTAAAATTCTGAAAATATTTGGGAGAAAGATGGATATAGTTATAGATCTATGGATACATATATTGGAGAAATATATTGTTTTATTCATTAGGTATTATTAGTTATTTTGCTTCTTAGGGATTATTAATGAAGATAGAGATATTAATATGTATTCATATGCATTATTTAATCTATAAGTATTCTTGATACCAGTGCAAAAAAAGAGTGAGAATGATAATTGAGAAGAGCTTGAATTTTTCTCAGAGGGGACTTGACATCTCTAGTGATCCAGCTGCTTCAGACTGTAAAGAGCAGTGAACTGTCACTTTTCATTTCTAGTCATTCAAAGGACCAGTCACTTGAGGGCTGCCCAGCATCTTTTCCTCACCAAATTCTTAGTGATTGCCAAATAAACCTTGATTCTGAAAGAAGAGGGAAAATATTTGAACTCAAATCTATGCCACTGAGATTTACTGTCTGCCTAAAACATCAAACTGTTTTTCATGTCATTTGCAAGGACTGAATCAAACGTGGGAAATGTAGAGATGTGTACTCTTAGGACCATATGAATACGAAAGACACGACGAATGAAGTTGTCCTTTCCCAAGAGAAATAAGACACTGAAGAATGAGAAGTGGCATCCCTTCAACATACAGGGAAGGAACAGTAATGTGTTATATCTACAGTCTTCTAAAAGAGCACAGGCTGAATAGCACTGTTTTTCAGGGAGCAGCAAAAGTTAAACGCACAGCAGAACAGTGATGAAATAGTACTGCAGTTGTTTTTCATTTTAGCAGCTGAAAAATGTCTTACAGAGACATGCACATTTTTGTCTATTACCAACCAGAGCCATTTTTTTTAGTTTTATTTTTTTAAAACTATTTAAAAGTTTTATTTATTCATTTAAAATTCTTATTTACTTAAAAGTTACCAAAATGCAACTTAAATGTTGAGGCCTGAAATGCATTAATTACAAGTCCCTATAATTAAGATCACATTTTTCTCTTGCATGTTGAAGTATTCTCTCCCCAGTCCATACTGCTGTGTAGCCATGGCCACACTTACTTTCTCCGTTTTTTTGTTTGTTTGTTTGTTTGTTTGTTATTTTATTATTATACTTTAAGTTTTAGGGTACATGTACACAATGTGCAGGTTTGTTACATATGTATCCATGTGCCATGTTGGTGTGCTGCACCCATTAACTTGTCCTTTAGCATTAGGTATATCTCCTAATGCTATCCCTCCCCACCGCTCCCCCTACCCCACAACAGTCCCCGGAGTGTGATGTTCCCCTTCCTGTGTCCATGAGTTCTCATTGTTCAATTCCCACCTATGAGTGAGAACATGCGGTGTTTGGTTTTTTGTCCTTGCAATAGTTCACTGAGAATGATGGATTCCAGTTTCATCCATGTCTGTACAGAGGACATGAACTCAACAATTTTTATGGCTGCATAGTATTCCATGGTGTATATGTGCCACATTTTCTTAATCCAGTCTATCGTTGTTCGACATTTGGGTTGGTTCCAAGTCTTTGCTATTGTGAATAGTGCCGCAATAAACATACATGTGCATGTGTCTTTATAGCAGCATGATTTATAGTCCTTTGGGTATATACCCAGTAATGGGATGGCTGGGTCAAATGGTATTTCTAGTTCTAGATCCCTGAGGACTCGCCACACTGACTTCCACAATGGTTGAACTAGTTGACCGTCCCACCAACAGTGTAAAAGTGTTCCTATTTCTCCACATCCTCTCCAGCACCTGTTGTTTCCTGACTTTTTAATGATGGCCATTCCAACTGGTGTGAGATGGTAACTCATTGTGGTTTTGATTTGCATTTCTCTGATGGCCAGTGATGAGGAGCGTTTTTTCATGTGTTTTTTGGCTGCATAAATGTCTTCTTTTGAGAAGTGTCTGTTCATGTCCTTGGCCCACTTTTTGATGGGCTTGTTTGTTTTCTTCTTGTAAATTTGTTTGAGTTCATTGTAGATTCTGGAAACCTCCATTGTCTCAGCCCAAAATCTCCTTAAGCTGATAAGCAACTTCAGCAAAGTCTCAGGATGCAAAATCAATGTACAAAAATCACAAGCATTCTTGTACACCAATAACAGACAAACAGAGAGCCAAATCATGAGTGAACTCCCATTCACAATTGCTTCAAAGAGAACAAAATACCTAGGAATCCAACTTACAAGAGATGTGAAGGACCTCTTCAAGGATAACTACAAACCACTGCTCAATGAAATAACAGAGGATACAAACAAATGGAAGAACATTCCGTGCTCATGGGTTGGAAGAATCAATATCATGAAAATGGCCATAATGCCCAAGGTAATTTATAGATTCAATGCCATCCCCATCAAGCTACCAATGACTTTCTTCACAGAATTGGAAAAAACTACTTTAAAGTTCATATGGAACCAAAAAAGAGCCCTCATCGCCAAGTCAATCCTAAGCCAAAAGAACAAAGCTGGAGGCATCATGCTACCTGACTTCAAACTATACTACAAGGCTACAGTAACCAAAACAGCATGGTACTGGTACCACAACAGAGACATAGATCAATGGAACAGAACAGAGCCCTCAGAAATAATGCTGCATATCTACAACTATCTGATCTTTGACAAACCTGACAAAAACAAGAAATGGGATAAGGATTCTCTATTTAATAAATGCTACTGGGAAAACTGGCTAGCCATATGTAGAAAGCTGCAACTGGATCCCTTCCTTATACCTTATACAAAAATTAATTCAAGATGGATTAAAGACTTACATGTTACACCTAAAACCATAAAAACCCTACAAGAAAACCTAGGCAATACCATTCAGGACATAGGCATGGGCAAGGACTTCATGGCTAAAACACCAAAAGCAATGGCAACAAAAGCCAGAATTGACAAAGGGGATCTAATTAAACTAAAGAGCTTCTGCACAGCAAAAGAAACTACCATCAGAGTGAACAGGCAACCTACAAAATGGGAGAAAATTTTTGCAACCTACTCATCTGACCAGAGCCATTTTTAAAAGAAAACTTACTTTGTTGAAAATCTGCATAAACTGTCGGGAAAAAGTCTCTCTTTTACAAGGTAGAAGTAGCTTAAAATATAAAAACTTCTCTTAATATGGTCACTTGGGCTATTACTACTGAGTCAACTTCTGATTAAGCCTTAGGCATAAATAGCAAAAATACAGCAGCCCACAGAGAATTGTGGGGAAATTTTATTTTATCAATAATTTTTTTTTTTACTCAGAAACTTCATTTACTTCTCTGTCTCTCCTGATAACTTCCTCGAGTGCATGGAACATAACTCAGCTTTTTTTTTTTATAACCTGAGTGCCCAGCACAATATTTGGCCACAAAGAGCAGATATGTAGTAAAATTTTAATAAAAGAATCTGTTAATTCTCTGATTTTCCAGTGCATATTGACTGATGATTGTTGAACAGAAGGTATAATGCAACAACTAATTTTGATAGTTTTAGTAGAGCTTGAGAAATATTTTGTAATCAAGGAGACTGAAGTGAATGGCTCTGTAATGTGGTTACACATTGCATTTTCCCAGGTACCCTTTCTCTTTTATTAACATGAATACTGGTATAATTCAAACGAACTGGTTCAGGCAGAACATTGTTCTTGAGACGACAGTAATGGCCAATACAGTTTTGAATGAAGATATAGCTTTTTGTGGAAGAAGGAATTGAAAAGTTTTTTTGTTTTTAGTTAGCAGACTAGGCAATTCATATGAAGATAGGGTCCTATTAAGTTTTCTCATCAGTGTCTCCCTGATACTTAACACAATGCTTAGTAAATAGTAGGTATTCAACGTATCTATGTGGAACAACTTTATTTGCCAGGAAAACGTAAACATAACCAAGAATGAACTGGCAAATTGTAAACATAAGACACCGATTTAGATTTGTGAGGACGGAATGACTTACTGGGTAAGCTATTGGCTCCTAGAGAGCTAGGTGCAGATCTTATACATTTTGTATCTCTAGAATATAACACAGAGCCTAGCACTCAGAACCTTACTTAAATATTTAAGGAATTATTAAATAAATCACTATTTCAGATAGTATGAAGGCACAGTGTGGTAATTCTTCTTCTCACGGTGCCCAAGTTGTTGTTGCTACTATTAAAATATGTGGACAAAGAAGATAACACATATTTTCTATCTCACTCCATTGAAGTTCTATTCCATTTTTCTGCTCTTTTTTCTTTGAGACTACCACTGTGCGTGACTTATTTAGAAACAAAGGTTTTGAACACAAAGGCATCCGACAAAGAAATCCAAATTCGAAGGTGTTTTGACCTTAAAGTTCTGTCCCCTAATATTTATTCCAAGGATATGTGTTGTTGCAGTGGTCGTAAGATGCCGCCAACGTTGAAAGTCAAGAGGGCCAACCAGAGTGGAATAAAATGAATGAGCTGAAATAAAAAGAAACTTGGATTTCCCCACTAGTTTTTACCTTTCACCTTCTGAGGCTTTGTGCTTAGAAGTATTCCGTCTGCCAAGTAAGGTATGTTAGCCACCATTTCAAAACTATGACCTCGAGTTAAAGTGATTTGATCTAAGTGACGTAGTTGAAAATGTTGAAGGAATATCGAACTGATACCCAGTACTGTGTGACTTTACCACAGTGTCTGCATTCAAAGATAGAGATAATAAGTACTTCACTGGGTGTTCATGAGAAACAAAAGAACCAAGAGTCAGGATTCTGGTCACAAGTTAATTCTCCAGGTCAAAGATTGTTTCTTTATTTCAAAAAATAGATAGATAGCAATGAATAGTCTCACATATTCTGTCCTAAAAATTGGTTATTCTTACTGTTTCCAAGTAATGACCCGTGACAGGACAGAGGTCAAGCTTCTATATAATTACTCACAGCTGTGGTCTACACAGCTTGAATAATAGCAGCTCAATACGTTTGAAACTCTGGAGGAATGAGTCCCTGTTGCAGCCACAAGACAAATCTGTCAGAATGATGTCTTTTTTCTTGGTACATTACCCTGGGCAACATCTGACCAGTAGTAATGTGGGCTCCTTGGGGGGCTGGGAAGCTGGAACAAGTGTCACCTGGCATTTAATGCTTATTTCTGAAGACAGAATGTTTCGGACATGAACACTTGTATATATTGAATTGACAGTTTTCCTTTCAGGTTAAGTTTGTTAACAAAGTTGAGGTCAGTGGCACTAAATGCAATCCTGTTTGAAGTCCATTAAAACTACCTTTTGTTCTGTTTATCACAATGTGTTTTTTCCTTATTTTGCTAAGTTTTATAATGTTTTAATCATAGAAACTGATGTACATAGGTTTTTTTTTTTTAAAAAAAGCAAATACTGCTGAAAGCAACAAAAAACACTATCGCACCTGTCTTATCACGCCCCTTTCCTACCTCAATGTCAATTCTGTAGTCACAGTTTCTACTTTCAGGTCTTACAGCTATTTCTTCACACGCTCGAAATTGTCAAAGCTTCTGACAATGCCTGCCAATGATGCCAATGTCTGGCAAACTAAGGCAATACTTAGTTTTCACTTTGGACGTAAGCTAGCCCAACTAGATAGGCGTCTATGAAGTTTCTGGGCTTCAGTATGTTTTAGCAGAGCTTTCAAGTAGGAAAAGTATCTTTACTTTGTTTTTTTTTTTTTTTTTTTTGTATGGTGTCTGGGTGACAGAGTGCAGTGCCTCTCATTGCAACTTCTAGCTCCCAGGCTCAAGCCATCTTCCCACCTCAGCTACCAGAGTAGCTGGGACTACAGGCCCATGCCACCAATACCTGGCTAATTTTTGTATTTTTTGTAGAGACGGGGTTTCGCCATGTTGCCAAGGCTGGTCTTGAACTCCTGGGCTCAAGCGATCCTCCTCACTGGCTTCCCGAAGTGCTAGGATTACAGAAGTGATCCACCACATCTGGCCACCTTTACTTTCTTTTAAGGTAAGGATCAATTAGGTCAAGGTTTATTATGTGCCATCTGACTTCCTAAGGAGGTAGTTGGCCCCCGGTAGAGCATTATGAGAATCAGCTAGAGTCTAGTGCTTAAGTCAGTCTACCCTTGTCTAGTGTGGTGGTAGGTCAGTGCTGGGAGGCACTGGACCACCATATAGTTGCAAATGTAAGGCTTGGAACCCTGTCTTCTGATCACTCTAGTGGGAGCTTTTTCACTCCAACCAAGAAAGGCAAAGAGCAGAACAGGGAGAGAAGTCAAGATCCTGCCATGTCTTTCTTATGGGGATGATGAAAACGTGTAAAGCTTTTGTCTAACTATCACCTGTTCTCTGTAAATATTATAAGTTTTCCCTATGCCATTCTTTTTTCTATTTAGACTACTTCTCCAGACTGACATATTATTTCCAGGAGCCAAAACTCCACTGTTTTTTGCAAAGTCCAGCTATAATACCAGCATGACCATTGCCTTCCCTGAATAACCAGTAACATTGTCTTTTTCTTGCTCTGAATTGTTGTAGGATTGCCTTATAGCAGTTAAAACTTTCTAACTTTTAATATAATAATCTTTTAATGTAATCATAATTAACATAATACTCTGTATACATTTCTTATCTCCTACATAAGCAGAAAACCATATGATGGTACGGACTTTTTTTATAGGCACATAATAATCATGTAGCTATAGTAAGTATTTCCATCTTTTGCCTTTTCAACAGTGTAAGTGTCTTTGTGATTTTTTATTTAATGCCAATCTACTCCATAGGCTATTACTTGTATTTCAGCAGAGACAATACACACCTTATCCTCAAGTGTATTCTTATAACTTAGCAAAACGCCAGGTATATAGTAGAAATTCAAGAATATGTGATGAGTGGATGAATAACAAAAAATATAAGGCATTGAAAGATTCTGACATTCCTTTTGAAGTTCGAATTAAGTGAAGTTTAGTATGGCTTTAGAATCACAAACATATTTTATAAGTTAATTACTTGAAAAATGATGATCTCATTATATGTGTAACTGGAATATTAAGCAAAATTTGTATTTGTAGAGCATAAGAATCAAAAGGTATTTTTATTTTCATCTTCCACTATCTCTTTAAAATTTATTTATATGAGGGTGGGAGAGATTTTTCCCTGATCCATGATGAAAATTCTAGCAATCTCATTATTTTTAAAAATCTTTCCTAGCTAACACAAAGACTTCTGCTCTTTTAAGTAATAAAATTTACCCACCCTCCGTCAGAAATTAGAATATCTAGTCAAACCTATTAATCAACACTTCAATCTTCAACCACAGGTAAGACTTTTCCCCACTTCTCCAGGTCTGGCCATCTGCAGGCAGATTGCATGCCACCTGGATAGGGTTTGGCCTTTTCTGTTTCCCTCCTTATTTTTCTACCCTTTCTCCCCCATCTAGCTCCCACTCCCAGATTAAATCCGGGGAAGGAAAAATGGAAAAGGGAGCCAGAAGATTCTGGCTTGAAGGCACTGTACATTTTAGTCTGGCAAATGTTTCCAGGTGTATTTATTTATTTGCGTATTCATTGCTCATGAGTGTTTTTAAGGATTCTGTGGTGATTCCTCACTGAAAATATTCAGTGGTGCTACCCCTGACAAGGGAATGGTGACAAAGAAATGCTGCAACCTGTGTTTTCCTCTGACTGCCATTCCCATTACTATCCTTGTTTTGAGGAATATACTATAGGTTCTCTCAGTATGGGCCTCATCACCCTTCCAGAGATCTTTGGAAAGTATACAACATAGCTCCAAGGTGGCCTACACCTAGTCCATGAGAGAAACATACATCCTTTGCCTCTGCTAGCAATGGGAGTACAGCTGGTTTCCAATTGGCATGCCTTTTGCTCTGATAACTCAGAACAGTAGACAAAGTCTCTCTCATAAATTTCCAAGTGTAAGTCAGACTCTAGTCTGTTGAGTTTATAAAATCAAGGAGATAGCTGTCACATTTAATTCATGATCCCTATCTAGCCTGTCTCTGTAGGCTTGAGGGGAAGGGAAAGCACATCACCACTACATTGAACAGAATAGATTGAGACGCATAGCACAGATTTCTTCATAGAAATAATCTTTCTCAAATCTCTTCTGTATATTTTGTGTGTCATTTATTTATCATCCCAATAATGTTGTACAATATTTTGCATGTTGTCCAACATGCTGCAATTCAATAATCTGGTTTGTACTTGGTTGAACTATCCACTCATATGTTAGCTGGATTTATTCATCTGTCTGCACTCAGCTGTGAGTTGGCCAATCTAGAATGGCCTCTGCTGAGGTGAACCAGATGTCTTAGTACTACTACTCAGGTATCGTCCTCTAGCCAGCTAGTTTTGCCACGTTCTCACAGTAATGGCAGAGGAGGAAAAGAGAGCATGCCCACGCATCACGTTTTCCAACACCCTATACACCAAAGCAAGTCACCTGGCCAAGTGCAGAACCAGAGTAGAAAAGAATTACAAAGCTATATATCAAAGCACATGGAAGCAGAAAGGGGAAAGCATTAGGGCCATTAATGCAAGCAATCTCCTGCATTCCATACAGTAAAATCATCTCACCAATTCTCGGCTATAATATGTTGAAAAACTAACTAGGGAATATGGGCTTTGATGAATTGAGGCCTCAGTTGAAACTAAACCAGGAAAGGTCCACTTTAATTTACTGTTACAAATACGTGCTTTCACTTTAGAAAATTAAATAGCCAATTTCTAAAGAATATAATTGGGAGGTTTTTAAAAGACTTAAAGAACTTACTGAGTTTAGCAATAGAATGTACAGTAAACACTAAATCACTCCACCAATGTATAAATGGTTGATGAACTAACTACAACATATGGATGGGGATACATTCAGTTTTATAGCATCATTGCAGTAAATTACGTAATTGTGGCATCGTTAGAGTATTTAGCTGCATTCAAGAGAAATCATGAATTTTTTTTGGAATGACATCAAAGGGCTTACAGATCTGTGGCAAGAGTAGGAAGCCAGGGTCAGAATTTGGGCAGAAAAATAATCAAGTCAATGTCCCAGGAACATTCTGGCTAGGATTCTACCATCAGAACTGGACTCTCAAAAATATAACCACAGTGATTAATTTCACCATTTCCCTTCAAATTTGCATCAGTCACCAAGTTTCAAAGTACTAGTTGAAATCGTGCAATGGCTACATCTAAATCACATGTCTACATACTGGGTGTCAGAATTGGACAAGGGAATAGCTGAGCCCTTAGACTCCTGCACTAGGAGGACTGACAGAAAAGATGTTCAAATTGTTAGAAGTTGTAAAAGGAAAAAAATAAATGCTCACTATTGAATCTTACAAAAAAGTAAGCTTGAGATTCAATAGTCAGTCCGGGAAGGTGAAAGCAGGTATAAACCAGGGTGTACAGGGTGAGAAGAAAAACTGTTCAGGAAAGTATATTAAAACATAAAAACACTTAGGGTCAAGCTAAAGAGATCTCAACTTAAAAATGAGTATTGTCATGTAATAAAACCACACGCTAAAATTCTGGCTCAGTATTTACGAAATCTGAAACTCAGCGGCTAGACATGAAACAATGAACCCTTTTTCATACCCTTTGAATAATTGATTTGTTGGCATATTGAATTGAGAAATGCTGGCACCAGTAAATATAAGAAAACAAAAACCAAAACCATGATATTTGCAAGAGCATACACTTTAATTGGCTATAATAATGCCAAATTGTGATAATGCCTTTAAGAATCTGCCACTCATTAGGTCAAAGAAATGAAGTATTCAAGATTAGCATTTGTTTTCTTCTAATAAACTAAGGCTCTTTAAGTATCTGGATTAGGAAAAAGAATAAAATAAGCAAAGAAATGAACTCTGGATCTGCCCCACTGATATTCCTTTCTCACTTTGTCCCTGCCCCAAGGTCTGAAAAATTAATAGATATAGCAAAGAAAGCATTAAAGAGGGAAAACGGCAAAATATAATTATTTAATGGCTTTGAGCATTGCTCCATCAGCTTCTCTCTCTCTCATACCCATATGGGGAAAAATTGGGTATGATGCCACTATTTAAACATTGTGTGGACTGCAATGTGTTCTATTCTAATTCACATATTTTCTTTGAGTTTATATGTGGGGGTGCATAGGATGGGCAATAAGCTTACCTTGAGGTATGGGAAATCAGGTATTTTGCTTTTAAACAACGGTCTGTGAGAATATACTCTCTGGAGTGGGATAATGGGTAGTACTACTTAAATCTACTCTGACCCAAAAGTTTTAAATACAGAAAAAGTGTGAGGAGAAAAGGGAGAGAGGCAGGAGAAGAATAAGAGGCAAAAACAGGAGAAACACTAGCAGCAGGGAAACTATAAACAGAAAGAACTGACCTATCCTTCATAAATGAGAACTACAAGTGGTTTTGGTAGGATGAAGGAGGATAGCATAAAAGATTTAAAAAAAAAAAAAAAAAAAAACAGCTCACAGCAACTGTGTGGTGGAGCAAGCATATATTAGCTTGCAAAGCTAACTGTGTGCATTTCTTCCCATCTCTGCCTTCTGAGGTATCATACTGGTAGCTTGAAACTGGCCATGATGGGAGTATTTATATCATAAAAATTGAGAAATGCTATAGATCAGCGCTTTTTTCTCCTCCCTTCAGAGAATCAGTAGTTAAACATTTATCAGAACATTGCTAGCTAGAAACCACAAAGTCAGAAGACCCCAAGAACAAGAATATTGGGAACAGTGAGAACACACACACCATCTGCTAGTTGAGGCCTTTTTGTAGCATAGAAGCAAGTGGAACCAGCTAGTGGCAGCATCCGGAAATTGTGAGGCCAGTAATGGAGCCTGAGGTGTTCAGGTTCATGTTTAAACCACATCAGTAATTATGATCCCATATAGGGTTTAGAATTTCAGTGAAATTTTGGTCAAACTGCTCTAAAGTGATGCAGAACCTGGGCCTGCTTTTTGAATATTTTCTAAGAGGACCAAGTTGCCATGTGCTGCTCCCAGTGATGTGTCCTGCCTTTCTGCATTTGAGAAGCCTCAGTGAGCAGCGCTATTGTGCTGCATTGCAGCCAGAAGTCAAATATCATTTGGAGGTGAACAGAGGTAATGACGCTGTGTTGTGACAAATCCAAACTCCAGACAAATATTGCTACTGAATAAAAGCAATAAAAAGCCACTATAGTGGCCTTGGTTTACCTCTAGAGATTATTTATAACAGGTACATATATGAAATTCTTTATGAATGAATCACAATTCTTACTCTTCAGGTCCATTTCCATTTATTTTGCTCACTCACTAAAATATCTTTTAGAAAATAATTTTAGGACTTACCCCCAATCAACATAATTTTAATCAATTTCATCATATTTTTTCATTACTACATGGTTAATTTATTAAACACTATCATAGTCAAAGTTATAGGGATAATTGCATTTGCATTAAATAACGTTGAGGAAATTATACAATTAGAACTATGTTAAGTTTTATTTTTAGTGCATTAGAGAGTCAGCCTGGTTTGACTACAAGTAGTTGGTTTCATTCATCTCTTTTATTTTCCCTGATTCACAATTAGAGAACGAACTTTATGTGTCCTTGCTGAAACACCTGCAGAAGAAATTAACCATGGCATGTATCACAGACAGCTTTAATGTTTTCTGACATTTACCCACTATTGTTGGGAAATTCCTGTATTTCTATACATAATTTAGACATACTAATAAAATTTTTTTACCATATACAGGGAAAACTAATAAATGTTTTAGGCAAAAACATAATGCATGTGGTGGAATCGTATATGCATAGTATAGGTATTCTAAATTAGGTTTTAAGTCCCTATCATTAAACCTGTATTCTCAATTAGGTTTAAAGTCCCTATAATTAAATATATTTTTTCTATTATATTCAAATGATTCTAAAATTTTAGCTATATAAGGCACTATGAATATTATAAAACCCAAACTCCTTATAATAAAGATAAAGAAACTGAGTTCCAGAGAAAATGAGGACCACAGAAACACAAGTCATAGAAATATGAGTCACAAATTCCCATTCTATAGAAAACATGAGCATTACATTTGGAAGATATAATACAAACCTAAAACTGTTAATGCAAGATCATTATTGTATGCTTACAAATAAAGTCGATCCCCTGATACAAACCTATAATTGACCTCAAATTCCTGGGCTCAAGCAATCCTTCTGTCTCAGCCTCCCAAGTAGCTGGGACTAGAAGCACATGCCATCATGCACATAGTTCAAAATATATTTTTAAATTTTCATTCTGATTGACATATACATTACATAGAAGTGCACTGTATTTTGGTTAGAGAATTGTTTCTTAAGGAAATTGAGATTCCAGTTTAATTGTGCCAATTGTGTTAAGAGAAATATATTGAAAATTTTAAGGCTTTATCACATTCTTCCTAAGACTTTTAGTCTATATATTTCCAAGTTTTGTGGTTAGTTGCATCAAGGTTCGTGGTTATTACACCTTATTTATGCAGTGGAATTTTATTAATATGAAATGTCTTTTTTTCATTTGATACTTTTTGTGTTGAATCTAGTTTGTCTAATTTGGTGTACTAATACTTTTTAGCTCTTTAGATATTGTATTATAATTTTTAAACATTTTGCTAAATGAGCCCTTTTCTATTCTGTAATTTGCAATTTCTCTGTGTCAACAGCGTATGATTGAATTTTTTAGCTTAGCAATCTGAAGTTTGAGACATTTAATAGAAAAATAAGTACATTGATATTTAGTTTTGCTATTGATGTTTTGTCATAATTCTATCTTATTTTGTTTTCTACTTTCAATTTATTTTTGTTTTCTTTCTTGATATCTTTCTGATCACATTTGATATGCTAGAATATTTGATTTGCTAGACTATTATATACTTTTAGTAGTATATAAGATAAAATAAATGTTTTATATTATATATAGATATTTAGACCAGTGATGAGTCTTAAGTAATATGCATATTTACAATTATTATTTTTTATGAATGGCTAAAACCAATTGATATATATACACCCTTACTTTGATTCCTTCTTCTCATTTGACTGGAGCTTACCTCTTCATAAGTACTTCAAAAATGTCATAAATGTTCTCAGTTCTTACTTAAGGATTAATATCATTGTTTTGTGATTCTATATTCAAATTTATTTTCTCTCAGAATATTGAAAATATTAATTAAATGTCTTCCATTCTATAATGTTGCTGAAATAGTCATGTGGTTTTAGCTTTTTTTTATTTCCAGTTAACTTTTATTCTCTCTTCTCAGTTTTGTCTTCTTTATAGTCTTAGAGCACTGAAATGTGAAACACACCATGATGGATTTATGTATATCATTTTTTTTTTTTTTTGACAGAGTCTTACTCTGTCACCCAGGCTGGATTGCAGTGATCTTGGCTCACTGCAACCTCTGCCTCTCTGTTTTAAGCGATTCTCCTACCTTAGCCTCTTGAGTAGCAGGGACCACAGGTGTCCACCACCACACCCAGCTGTTTTATATTTTTAGTAGAGACAGGGTTTCCTCATGTTGGCCAGGCTGGTCTTGAACTCTTGACCTCAAGTGATCCCCAGCCTGGGCCTCCCAAAGTATTGGGCTTAAAGGCATAAGCCACCACACCTGGCCTTATGTATATCCTTTTAAATTTATCTTATTCATATTTTGGAATCTTTCAATCCAAGATTTTAGAATTATTTCAGCCCTGGAATATTTTCTATTTTTCCTTTGCTTCCAATACCCCATTAAACACATACCTATATATTATTTACTTGTGGTACTCCTTTTAGCAATTTCAGAAATATTTTATTATATTAACGATAACTTTTAAATACAATTTTCTTTTATTTTAGATCAGGACAATCTTTCCACTCACTCTTCTAACGAATGTATTCATTCTTTAGCTAAGCCTATTCTTTATTCCACTTATATCTTACATTTTCATATTTTGAAGATCGGTTTTTATGTCATCTGTTTCCTAATCTTTTGTGAATAGGATATAATCTTTTGAAACATATTAATCACACTTACTTTAAAACTTTCTTTTTGCTTACTTTACTTCACTTGACAAGTTGTTGATTTATTGCTTTGTTTGTTGCCTTTCATACAAACATTTTTCAAAGTCTGGTAATTCTTGTTTTTCTTCATACCTTTGTATCTCATACTTCCTATTTGTCTGCTTGTGGATGCAAATTACAAACACTAGATCTTTTTTTTTCTTTTATAGCAGCAGAAGTATAAGGTGTGCAGAAGGAAAGATATGTAATTAACTTGCTTTCTATTTTTGTGGGTTCTATTTGCCTACTGAAGCTCGTAAATTGCCTTGGCTTCTGTTCTGCATTTCAGGTTCTATCTCCTACTTAGCATGGACCAAACATTTCTGCTGTCTGCTTCTTTGCAAGAGAGTGAAGGTCCAGTGTGAAGGCATCAAAGACATATTCCACTCTCAGCATCATATAGGTCTTTTAGGGAGCTTAGTTTTTTATTTGTTTACCCATCTAACCAATCCCAATTATTATTATTATTATTATTATTATTATTATTATTATTGTCAAAATGTGTTCTTACATTTTGTCTTCCAGCATGCTTACACATGCTTATAAAATTTTTTTGTGTGTAATTTCAAGTTATTGAGGTGAGTGGGAGATATAGAATATGTGCTCAGCCAGCCATCCTGATTGAAACCAAACCACAAAAAGGGACAAAGTTGTGAGTCTAACCCAGTTATCTGACACAAACATTATTCTTGCCTCACTGTGCTATGTAATAATACTTAAAAGGCAGGATAAACATAAATTTGATAACCAGATGATAACATGACCCTCCTGTTCTCACTGGATTGATTAACTTTTTTAAGTTCACCCTTAGGCATGTGAAAACGGAACTTTTTAAATCCTATGGGCAGGAGCTCCTTATGTAAAATCAGATCAATTATGAATTCACTTGATTCCTGCAAAGCTCCCTGGAGGCGGGATGGCTTAGTTGCTAGCTTTGCCTTTTTCAGTAAATAATAGAACCAATTAGCAATATTCTTGTTCAACATGGATAACAAAATTTGTTTACTATACATAAAGCTGACTCAACATAAAATGAACTTCCTTTTATTTGGTGATTGAATTATTACCTCCATTTGCAGAGCAAAATTCCTATGCCATCAAAGTTTTTATGAAGCACACAACATTCTTATTTCCATCTGAAATCATTTATACTGATATCATTTATTATTAGAATTATTGATTAGGTCAAAATTAGGAAAAACTTACAATTTAAATCTTTCTGTTTCATTTTATTCTCTCTTCTGGCTTCTCTTTACCACCTGCCAAGGCTTACTAAGAGATAAGTAAAACCACCACTAGGTTCATAGAATTAATTGTTCATACACCAACATTTGTGACATTTGGCTATTTTAGCTAATAAGATAGG
The DNA here is from genome assembly GCF_009828535.3 of Hylobates moloch. Lineage (NCBI taxonomy): Eukaryota > Metazoa > Chordata > Mammalia > Primates > Hylobatidae > Hylobates > Hylobates moloch. The sequence continues at coordinate 86,370,934 of NW_026652277.1, read as the reverse complement.
CTTATCTGTGTATTTCTCCTTGCTTGAATTCGCTCACACAAACACTTAACAGGCCTCTTTCCAAGAACAGTCTGATTCATTAGTATTAATATGTACCGGGCTATCATGTTACCTTGAGCAGTCATTTCTACTAACTTAAAATATATGAATATGAAAATATTTTCTTCTCAAATTAGTACTAGGTCACCCATAGAGATGTCATCTGTTACCTGAAAATTGCTTCTAGTGTGCTTTCATTCCTCTGCTTTCTCTGCTACTTTTTAGAAGTCAATGTCTAATAAAAATGACTAATTTTTCCTAGGGAACCACTGGAACCAAATTTCCCTTGTTAACACTTCTAGCCAACAAAATGAAACATCACATTGAGATTCTTTGTGAGCTCCATTATGGTGCTTGTGGCCAAATATTCAAGTCATTAAAAGTATTTTACCATGCAGCTTCTCAAACAGTTTTAAAATACCCGAGAGCAATTGGATAATTACGCCACTATTCAACTTTCCAGGGGATCAGTTTGTCTACTTAAGAACTTTGTCATGATTTGGCAGCAAGAAAATTTGCTCTGTAATTATTATTCAAGTTATACAGTCCTGATCTGAACCAAATAAATGTGAGAAATGTCCATCAAAACAAATCAAGCTTTGCCTAAGCAGTGGCATGCTCTAGGTAAAAGCTTTCTGATACTCGTGTGCTAGAGATCACATGAGTGGTAATACATCGATTTCCTCAGCCTTTGGGGTTTTCAAGGTTAGCTTAACAACCTAAAGAACTTATGCATTTAACCTGCAGTCATAACATTCTTATACTCCATCATGCCTTACAAGTTGTTTTAATCCTTGGGTTCATGATTGGGAAAACACGGAATTATTCATCTGCGTAACTACTAACGGGCAGAAATCAACTCAAAATAACTTTCAGAAAATAATTTATTCACTTCTCAATGTCAAAAATAACCACCAGGCTGGGCACAGTGGCTCACACCTGTAATCTCAGCACTTTGGGAGGCCCAGGCGGGCAGATCACCTGAGGTCAGGAGTTCAAGACCAGCCTGGGCAACATGGCGAAACCCCGTCTGTACTAAAAATACAAAAAAATTAGCTGGGCGTGGTGGCACGTGCCTGTAGTCCCAGCAACTTAGGAGGCCGAGGCATGAGAATCACTTGAACCCAGGCAGCAGAGGTTGTAGTGAGCATAGATTGCACCACTGCACTCCAGCCTGGGCGACAGAGTGACACTTGGCCTGAATAAAGAAAAAATCCCACCAATCTGGCCATAGAGGCTCTGCATCCTCAGATGGTGATACTGTGTTACAATAAAACAATTCAAGTATTACTGAGAGAACTACATTATTTTTTTCTGACACCTTTCAAATGAAAAATCATTAAATATACTAAACAGTTACTCAAGTGAAAAATTCTTATAAACAAGCTATCAATTTTCAAAAAAAAGTTCAGTAAAACTGGCTCCATTCTTACTAATACTTAACTTTTTAATTATCAGCTTTTTTATGTTTTTAAATTATACTTTAAGTTCTAGGGTGCATGCTTTTAAACATATAATCTTATGTATTCTTATTAGAATTTTCCTTTATTACTTAATCTGCTTGTAAATTGAATTCAGAATCCCATGGTTTGCCATTTATATCTTCTTTTTCACTCATCATTAAAAACCTCCATTACATTTTGCTTGTCTACCGAGGGTAGATTAGGGAGCAAACTACACTGCCTAGAACATAGTAGGGATTCAATAAATTAATTGATTCACTGACTAATGTTAGTTTATTTTTTGCTTGTTCTCTTGGAGACTATTCTCTCTTCAGCACAGAAAAAGAACTAAACAACAAAGAAATAAAAACTCTCTACTAGAGAATTTACAGATAATTTCCTTCTAGTCCAGCATCCTTTTTTTATCTTTTTATTTAATTTATTTTATTTTTTTTTTATTATTATACTTTAGGTTTTAGGGTACATGTGCACAATGTGCAGGTTTTGTTACATATGTATCCATGTGCCATGTTGTTTTGCTGCACCCATTAACTCGTCATTTACCCAATAAAAAAACAACTTCTTTTTTAGTAGGTTTTTTTTTTTTTTTGGCCTAATGTTATAAGACCAGAAGTATGTTGGTCCATCAACTTGCCACTGAAGCAATGGGTTTAAATAAAAACTGCCTGAAATAAAGGGAACACATCTCTTACAACAAAGCAAAATATAACAGAGCAGAAGATGTTCAAACAGAAAATTGATGTAGGATTTCAAATTATTTCATTGCAAGCTTCAGCAGAGAATTTCTTTGTGGTCACGCTAGGTCACAACTGGGCTGGGAGGATTTATAAGGTGGAATCATCAGGGAAAGGAAGAACTAAGATGTAATTGAGTGGATACCCACCCTAAGGTAAATTACAATTCATTAACTGGGTCTCCAGCAATCCCAAGGGTTAAGAATTTTGAGCATACCTTGAAAATTTAGGAGAATGATTTGAAAAGAGCCAAGAGAAACACAATGTATAGGTCTGAATATAAAATTAGTAATTAACCATAATGAATACCCTCAGTCTTTTAAGATAATAGAAAGTTATTATTACTGGATACACATAAGCTGACTTATTGTTCCCCTCAGTATCCTACCAATTGGAAGCAGGTGGAACGTATAGGAGAACTAGGTCTTACTACAGCCATCTGCAATGATATCAAGGTGAAGGAAAAAATGAAAGTACCCTCTTCGAAAGGTACGAGTAAAAACAATGAAATACAGCTGCCTTTGCACCTGTTGGTGAAGCTCTTTAAAAGAGGGTTACTATTAATATAAATGCCTTCCTTCTCCACGCTTTTCTCAAGATCCTACAAACAGCGGAGCCAGTATTTCATGTAGAGAAGGAGGTATGCTTACACAGCTCAGTAGTGTCATTAACATCCATTGTGAGAACTAGACTGAGCCTTCTCACTACCCTTGGTGGCCCTGCCCAGTATCAGAGGACGAGATTTAGGTCTGTGAACAAGAGTTGGGAGTCATTGCTTGGTGTCAGAGAGAAAATGGGCCATGTCAGAATGCAGCTTTCCAGGTATACACAGCATCTGAGAGGGCTGGCTTTCCTAAGGTCAGGGGTCAGACAGGACGTGATTTTTAAATATTTCCATAGTGTAGGAGTAGTGCTGCTGTATTAGTCCATTTTCATGCTGCTGATTAGGACATTCCTAAGACCGGGTGATGTATAAAGAAAAAGAGTTTAATGGACTCACATTTCCACATGGCTGGGGAGGCCTCACAGTCATGGCAGAAGGTGAAAGGCATGTCTTACATAGCAGCAGGCAAGACAGAATGAGAGCTAAGCAAAAGGGGAAACCTCTTATAAAATCCTCAGCTCTCATGGGAATTATTCACTACCACGAGAACAATATGGGGGAAAACACTCCAGTGATTCAATTATTTCCCACCGGGGCCCTCCACATCAGGTGGTAATCATGGGGGCTACGATTCAAGATGAGATTTGTGTTGGGACACAGCCAAACCATATCAGCTGCCTGTAAAACAGAAGCCTGAACTAGAGGAACTTTTGAGGACTGTTTTCAGTCTTCCTGCTTTTCTCTACTGAGTAAACACGAAAAATACATAAATGTCTGTCACATTAAAAAAGTAAACGAACAAGAAAAAGTGGTTAAAATATGGAGAGAAGGAGAAAAACATCCTAAGGGATGATTTTCCTGGGACACTTTGCCTATTAAAATCTATGAGGCCAATTTTGATATAAAAGGTATGGATGGAATTGTATCAGAATCTTTTAAAAGAAGTTCCACAAAGGAAAATAGGTCAGTTAATATATGAAAAGGAACATGTAATTAATCATGACTAAAGTAAGAAGAGATAAAATATAGAATTTTAATAAGAAAAGTTTCTGGAACGATTTAAAGCAATAAAGTACTCAGAGGGAAAAAATGCAAGCAATTTAAAAAACACATTTAAAGTGTGCAAGCATATAGAAGTGATTCAGACAGCACATATCTAAGTGTGTTAACTGAATTAGTTGCAAAATGACTTTAATAACCTGCTGGTGAAAAGAGAATAGAAGTAGTTTTCAAGTTAAAATGTGACAAATTATGCAAATATAAATATATTCAGGAAGTAAATATAGAGAAAAAATGATGAAAATTAAATATAATGAAATGAAAATTAAATATAAAGAAATACTTTTAAAGGTAACATAATAGGAAAAAATTAAGATAATGGGCTCAAGAGCAGTCATATTTATAGGAGAAGTGGGTACTAGAGATGACACTCAAAAGAAGTAGCTCTTCTGGAACTCTTAAAACTGAGTATACATTTTGTCAGGCTTCCCACCTTTCCCTCTTTGTTTCTAGCTTACCCTTTCTTCTTTAAAGAACTCTTGGATAGTAGTTGAGAATATTTGATTCAGGTAAAGAGAGAGGAGCCACAAATATTGAGAAAATCTTTGCGAAAACATTTTTAAAAGTATGTGTACATTAAAAAACATTTTAAAAATATAATCAAACAAGCAGATATATATGTCTCAGATTCCTGGCATTCTGATCCTATAACCATTATTACCAGCTGTGTAATGTGAGCAAATCTATTTGTCTCTGTGTGTTCCAGGTTTTGTTTTGTTTTCTGATTTTTGTCTTATAAAATGACGGGAGTTGGCAAGATACTCTCTGATGTCATTTATTCCATGTTATGTGTAGTATTATAATTTTAAAATCAACCTTGTCACACAAACCCTCGTTAAGCCATTTAGAGAGGCATTATAAGGCATTTGCTAAAGCTTGCATGTATAACAAAAAGCTAGAAAATTAAGTTGAAGAGTCTCACTTTCTAAATGTACTTTAAAATGCTGAAATAAGTGCTAAAATCATTCATTGTCAGAGGTAACTCTGCCAGTGGCCACAGAACATGTAATGTCTTGAATGTTTTCCACTTCTAGCTTTTATAATAAGACGCCAATGTTATATTTGGAAGAGAGCAGATCTGGAAGAGAGTTGTAAGTATTAAAATCCTATCTGTCCTGAGAAATAAGTAATCTGAAAAGGAAGAAAGAAAGGGACTTAAAACTAGCTATTGTCAGGCAGTTAACATTGTGATTTATTTTTATTTTTTGGTCATCATGTAACTATTAACATGCTGCCTTTTCTTCAAAGTGTCTACTACATAATAAAAGCTGGAGAGTTAGAAATAATGAACATTTATTTCTGCATAAAGGAATATGCTGCAGGCTTGAGCTAAAGCTTTTAGACATCTACATAAGAATTATTATTGAAGACGTAAAGTTGATGAGATTTCAAAGAGAGACAAAGAAAGCAAAGAGAACATAAGACTGATGCTGGTGATACCTATCTTTAGAGCACAGGAAGGCATAGTTAGGTAAAAGGAATATCAAGGGGCCTAAATCTAGAGAAGCAGAAGGACTTTAACAAGGGAATAGTTAAGAAAATGAAGAGCAGTGGCCGGGAGCTGGCCAGGTGCAGTGGCTCACACCTGTTATCCCAGCACTTTGGGAGGCCGAGGCTGGAGGATCACCTGACGTCAGAAGTTTGAGACTAGCCTAGCCAACATGGTGAAACCCCGTCTCTACTAAAACTACAAAAATTAGCAGAGGCAGGATAATTGCTTGAGCCTGGGAGACGGAGGCTGCAGTGAGCCGAGGTTGAGCCACTGCACTACAGCCTGGGTGACAGAGTGAGACTCTGTCTCAAAAAAAAAAAAAAAAAAAAGAGCAGCACAAAGATAAAAGGAAAATTATCCACAGTATTTTCATGGATATAATATACATAGTTTTAGAGAGACAGGGTCTCGCTATGTTGCTAGGCTGGTCTCAAACACTGGGCCTCACATGATCCTCCTGTCTTGGCCTCCCAGACTGGGATTATGGGCATGATCCACAACTCCCGGGTGATTTTCATGGATATAGACAGAGATTTTCTTGCAGCCAGACCATGACTGACAAAGAACTCCCTCTTGTCTAGTAGAGGAGGGTGAGGGAGCTGCAGCCCACACTAGACCTCCCACACTCTAAACGATACCCATCACTCTCTTTCCTTTCTCTTTAAAAATCCAGAGAACTGATTTCAAAGCCTGAGACGTGTGAAGGTCACTTTTATGCAAAGTGTTATCAGCGGAAATAGCAGCATTTACTAACCCGGAAAAGAGAGTTCATGTAGAAGAAGCTTTATGACTCATCAGGCAGAAAGCAGCGGCACCAGAACAGAGGTCATGCTTCAGAGCCTAGATGAATGCTGGGTACTCTGTGAGACCCAGCTTTTTTCTCGGAACTTCACTGGCAGCACTGCCTTGACTTCTTCTGATTTCCCCCCTTTTACGTAGCTTAGCCAGATCTCTCTGTCTCTGTTTCTCAACTTCTCCCTTTCTTTCTCTCCCCACAATACCCTTCTCTGTCCCTGTCTCCCTCTCTCTCTCTCAAACACACACACACACACACACACACACACACACACACACACACAAAGCATCCTCATCAAAAAATGCCTTTTCTTTTCTGAGGAAGGGTTATAAGTGAACCTCCACTTTTGATCGCTCTTGTGGGTCACCAATGTTAATTAAAACTCATACATAAAGAAAAGTCCTAAAACTTTTTACCTACCTCAGAGAAGTATCAAAATGTTGACAATTTCAAGGATCAAGCAAAGGCTTTAATATTAACAAAATTCACATTTAAACTTTAATAATTTTTAAATAACCACAAGGCTCATCTTTAAAGCAAAGAGTATACCAGATGGTTCTTTGCTGGCGCAAATTGTTCTCTATGTTTATAATAGGTTTCTGTAAGTGCCTTTGATAGACAGCAACCAGTTGTGTTACAAAACAGTGTGACATCAGGTCAGTCATGATGAAACTTGATAATGCCACATCAATAATGTGACATTTTAAGCTGCAGTTTGGAACAAATTGCTGGAAGGGAAGAAAGTGATATCTGGTAATGAATGAATATTCTAAACAAATGTTAGCTCATCATATTGTGGTCTTCGTTGATGAAGTTCAAGGCCAAAGGCCTGATAACATTGACCCTCAGAATCCCTAATGACTCTTAAATCGAGAAATAAATACATCTCCTGATGTTGCAAATAACATGTCCTGTTGTTCTCATGAAAAAAAATTGCACTGTATAATTTATCTAATTTCACATCAAATTATTAGGCACATTTGGATACATATTTCGGGGTATATACAACTCCTAAAGTACTACAGACCCTAAAGCCACAATCATAGGATTAGCAGGGTAGGAACAATTGGTTGATCTTCTGTAGGGCAGATTATTCAAATCAGCAAATCACCACATAAAATAAATAAAGCTGACCCACCCCTGGCTCCATTAGTAAAGCCACTGTGCTCTGCTCCCCCCGTTTGTGATGGTTATGCCAGCCTGAGCATAGTGGGGACTGAGGGTTTAGCTTAGCTTCAGGAAATTGAAGCAGACAAACAAATCATAAAGGGTCTAGAGTGATGTAGGAACTATCTGGCTTGCAGGAAACTTGATCCAGAAAGGAGTAGGTGGGGTGATGCAAGGAGCAGAAGAAATGAGGTGGTGTCAACTGATAGAGATGAACTGTGACGGGAAACTCAGAAATATCTATTGGGGCAATTGATCACTTCTCTGACTTGTGTGCTATGAAGACTCTTCCACACCTACCCACTAAATCTTTACATAATTTTATATTTTTAGTTCATGTGTTAATGGGTGGATCTGTTTGAAGGAGGGGACATTGTGTGGTTTTGAGACACGTGAAAGTAAGAAGTAAATCATTAATGGAAGCTTCATGTAACCTAGTCTCTTGCTTCTTTGTAGGACTAGTTGACTTGCTATTTTCTAAATATATTTACAAAGGTTCTATGCTTGACCAAATTTTAGTCAGGTTCCTTAAACCTTCTAGGCTCATCTGTGCCCTTCCTATAAAATTCAGTTGTAGTAAGAAGTCTGCTAAGTCAGTTTAGCCAAAATGGTCCACTGTTAATATTTCATAGAGTTTCTCATCCTCTACCATCCCTCAGGTAATATCTCATCTTTCTGGCCTGTTTTCAGCAAGAATCCTGTTAGGTTGGTTTACCCAGAATCCTCCTCACCCCTGATGTTTCTTCTCAGGAATTTTTCATCCATTAACTCCCACCCTTCTCCCTGGCTATAAATTCCCACTTGCCTATGCTTGACTAAAATCCCATTGCAGTGGTCCCTAGACCTATTTTGATGGTCCTTAATAAAGTCTTTCTTACCGTGCATTCAACGGTAAAACCTCAATTACTTTTGCACCAACTTAATAAGTGTCATTGAGACCGGGCGCGTTGGCTCACGCCTGTAATCCCAGCACTTTGGGAGGCCGAGGTGGGCTCCTGATCATGAGGTCAGGAGATTGAGACCATCCTGGCTAACATGGTGAAACCCTGTCTCTACTAAAAATACAAAAAATTAGCCGGGAGTGGTGGCGGGCGCCTGTAGTCGCAGCTACTCAGGAGGCTGAGGCAGGAGAATGGCGTGAACCTGGGAGGCAGAGCTTGCAGCGAGCAAAGATGGTGCCACTGCACTCCAGCCCAGGTGACAGAGAGAGACTCTGTATCAAAAAAAAAAAAAAAAAAATTGTCATTGCATTTTTTTCTATCCTGCTTTAGTGCTATGGCTTCTCTTTCTATGAACTATATTCAGGATTTCTTGAAGATTCATCCCAAGTGCTGTATCCTTGATAAAGTAGGTTCTAATTTCCTAATTGAATTTTCACTCTTCCTCCTTAAAATATACATAACATTTTGTAAATATATTTCTTACGATCCTTCAAATAATCTGGTTGTATTCTAGCTGCTGTGGAAATTAGCTTGAAGTGAGGAATTGTGTTTTACTTATCTTCATGGCCACTGAGGTGGCTAGTCCAGTACTCAACAAATGTTAGTTGAAGTACATTGAACAAAAAGGCTAAATTGTCAATAATACTAAAATTAGTGTCTTTTTATCTGTCCTGGTCCAAATTTAAATATTTTAATATCTTAATTTAAATATTTAATTCAGGTGGGTTCTCACATATCCTTGCAAGGTAAATTTATTTTGATAATCCCTTTTAACTATGGTACATAAGCAGACTCTTTTTTCAAAAGAAGAGCGTGACCTTTAGCTCTAATCTGCCATCTTTTAGATGTCAGGAAGTGAAGTTCCCTGAAAACCTTGTATTGGAAGGCAGAATTGATTATATACAGCAGACAGTATGTGTGGCTGTATTCTGTGTTAGATTTTTGTTGGAATGCAGGTTGCTTTATTCAGCAATTGATCAGAGAAATATATTCAAAAGATATATTGTCTTTGACAAATGTTTTCTAAAAGAAGACTTTTTATGCTTTGTCTATTTTTGTTCTTTTAATTCTTTCCTTTGGAAATATTTAATTGAGAGCTACATTAAACTTGCCCCAATATCATTTATTTTGTAGTTCACTGTCTTGACAGAGACACAATAAATGTATCTCACATGGTGTCCTATATATTATCCAGTGTCTTTTTCAGTCTCAGGTATCAGTAGGAGTCAAAAGTGATTGATTAGAGCCACAAAAGTGCTTGTATTCTTCTTTCACAAAATTAATCTTTTTCTTTGCATGTGCAAACTCTGACTTATATTATTAATACATCCTTACTACTACGTGAAGGAAAAAACAAGCAGCCAAACAAGACTAGGTAAAATACCATATGCTGTGGACCAGGGCAAGAAAGCGTATGCCTTTCAGTTTCGGCTGTTTGTTATGAAGATAACAAAATGTAGCAGCCATTCACAAAGAAAGCACAACGGAAAAAAGATCATTTAAATTTAACATGCTTGGAATTGACTGCCTTTGCATAGAAATAGAAAAAGGAGTATTGTCTACTTCTAAATAAAACTATTACTACATCTTCATTGCCACAGTCCTTCAGATTTTGTTTACTGGTAGCTGTTGGAGATATTCTGACTTCCCGTAAATAGAATTCCAAGTATTCTGAGACACAATAGAATGAAAGTGCGCTGCTAAAGATGTGGAGTTATTTCCTTAACACATTAAATTCATAGTCAGCAGTAATGTATATCCAGGTGTTTTATCTCAAACGCAATATGGCAAATATTTAAACGCCTTCCAATTTTTGAAAATTTCTCCTTTTCATAAGGTTTGTTAGATTATTTTGGCCTTCAGAATTCTCTATTTCATGGTACCTGGTCAAAAATGTCATAGCCATTCATTGAACATACATATACTGAGCATCAGTTGTACGTCAGATAGTGTCCTAGGAACAAAAATAAATAAGAAAAAACTCTGTCGCTCAAGGTGTTCAGAAAAAGAAAAAGAAAAAGAAGAAATAAAACATACTATTGAGTCCAGTAATGGCAAAGTAGCATATATTAGATGTGTACTCTTAACCTATATGAAATATTAACTATTTTTGAAAAATTTTTATTTACTTTATATGTTACATATATTTTTATATATTTATTTATATGTATATATATAATTTCAATAGCTTTGGGGGTACAAGTGGCTTTTGGTTACATGGATAAATTGTATAGCAGTGAAGTCTGACATTTTACTGTATCCATCATGTGAGTAATGTACATTGTACCCAAAATAAAGTTTTGTATCCCTCCTCTTCTCCTCCCTTCTGAGTCTCCAATATCCATTATACCACCCTGCATGCCTTTGCGTACCCATAGCTTATCTCCCACTTATAAGTGAGAACATGTAGTAGCAAATATTAACTCTTGATAAAATAGAAAATGAACTGTTGATGACAGCATAGGTAAAAAAACAGCAGGAAAAATTGAGGGGAGTCCATACTCGAATGAAGAGAACCATGCTGTGTTCTAGCTAGATTTATATTACCAGAGTAGTTGGAAATTGAAGGGGAAAAAACTCAGAAAGGAGGCCAGGAGGCACGGTGGCTCACGCCTGTAGTCCCAGCTATCCAGGAGGCTAAGGCAGGAGAATCCCTTGAACCCGGGAGGCGGAGGTTGCAGAGAGTCAAGATTGCGCCACTGCACTGTAGCCTGGGCAACAGAGTGAGACTCCGTCTCAAAAAAACAAACAAAAAAATGAGAAAGGAGGCGCCACAGACTAGAAAGCCCAAAATCTGCATACACACTTTCTTCAATTCTTGGCCAATTGTTAACCTGTGCATAGAAGAAAGAAACTACAGAAACCCAGGAAGGAAATAAGAACTGGAAGGCTGAAAGAACTTAGCAGAGATTTCAGTACCAGGTGCAAAAGAGAAAAAGTTTGGAGTTCAAATTTCAATATACAGGTAGTCCCTGAATTATGATGGTTGGCTTTACAATTTTCTATTTTATGATGCTGTAAAAGTGATATACATTAAGTAAAAAACATTTTAAATTTTGAATCGTGATTCAAAATTCTTTAAAATGTCTTTATTGTAAAATAGGCTTTTTGTTAGATTATTTTGCCCAAATGTAGGCTAGTATAAGTTTAGGAGCACATTTAAGGTAGGTTAGGCTAAGCAATGATGTTTGGTAGGTTAGGTATACCAAATGCATTTTCAACTAATGATATTTTCAAATTATGATGGTTAATTGGGACATAAGTGCATTGTAAATTGATGAGCATCTGCATTAGAATAGCTCACATATTTTATTGAAATGCCAGAAAAACACGGCTTAGGTGTAAGAAATATGTTCCGGAACGAAGAAATTTGCCATAGGCCTATTGACAAGACTGAAATAAGTCCACTTAAAGCGAAAAGCAAGCCTCCAAAAGCTCTAAATGATCCATGAGTAATATAATAACATACTAGAGAAAAAGAAATAATTTTTGAAGGTTTTACACACATCATCCACAATGTCTAGTATACAAACAAGAAAAGCTAGCAGAGGACAAGAGATATTAATAACTAAAATCAGAGAAGAACTAAATGAAACTGAGATGCAAAAATCAACACTAAAGACTAATGAAACAAAAAGCTGGTTCTTTGAAAGAATAAATAAGATTTATAGACTGCTAAATAGATTATCTAAGAAAAAAAAGTGAAGTTCCAAATAAGCACAAATCAGAAACGACAAAGATTACAAGGGATCCCACAGAAATATAAAATATGCTGAGAGACTATATGATCACCTCTAATGCACAAAAATTAGAAAATCTAGAGGAAATTGATAAATTTTTGGAAACACACAACCTCTGAAGTTTGAGCCAGGAAGAAAGTGAAAACCTAAGCAGACCAATAACAAGTTCCAAAAATGAATCAGTAATAAAAAAACTACCAAATTAAAAAAACAAAAGAAAGGTGAATTTACAACAGAATTCTATCAGAAGTACAAAGAAGAACCTTTACTAATCCTAGTAAAAGTATTCCAAAAAGCCAATAGTATAGTTCTAAAAATTGATAGCATGATATGATACTGCACATATTATACCTCAAAACAGAAAGAGGATCCGCCTCATTCTGCCTGAAGGACCAAGTAGAACAGAAAATGCTTCATTGAAGAAATAATACTCGAGCTGAGGGTTGAATAGGAATTTGCCAATAATGTAATTTGGGAATGAAAATTGCAAAAAAAAAAAAAAAGCCATAAAGCTATGTGAGATCTTGGCCCATTTAGGAAACACATCTTGGCATAAAAGAGGATAGCATGGGCTAGAGGCAGAAGATGAGTCTAAAAGAGCCAAAGTTGAGATTAGAAACCTCTCTGGGAGAGGAAGAGATAGCTGAAGAGGACGTTCTAAGATTTAAGAAGATATTCAAGAGGGAATTAACATTTAACACTCTGAAAAGTAGCCAGGTAACCTGGATAGTACTCTAGAACCTCAGAAACATAGGGTAAGAGAAGCATCCAGTTAAGTACTATGTGACAATAAATAAATCTTATAGAAAAAACCTTGAGTTTCTTCCCTGCAACTGAGAAAGTTTCATCATCCTTAAGAATTTTCTTCTGATTTTATCACTGCTGCTTCCCTTATTCTTCTTTCTGTCTTTACATTTCAGGAGATTTTTCACAGTTTAAAAGGTTCTGCTGCTTACAATTTCTCAGCTCAACAATGACTTTGCAATCCAGGCAGGACAGGTAGTATTAGTCTCATTTTATAATGAAAGAACGGATTATACCATAAATTTCATACTTCATCACATAACCGTATCAGTTATAATTAAACTTTTTAAGCTTTTTATTTTTTAAATCTCACCTTACCATACTGTGAACAAAACTGATGCTCCAGAAAGATGCTGTATGTTTATTCTTTAACTTCCAGCCCACTTGGAACATTGGTGCCTATGCCAAAGAGTGAATAGTGGGCCAGTGGAATCCAGTGTTCGTATGTCCTTCTGCTCTGACTCCTCCTGACTTGTCCAGCCTTATTAACTGCCATGCTTATGCTGCCACGTACACTCCCCAAATACAGCACTACTTGTATCATCTTAAGCCAAGAGATTGATAAACTCCAGAAATAATCTCAGAAATAAATGTTGAATATTTCTAAATCTGACTGATTTTGTTGGTATATGACTGTTACGGAATTGTCATCTATGTTCCCAAGGAGAGTCAGGAAATTAAAATTAAAATTAAAAAAAAAACAGAAATAGTTTAATTGCCCATAGTAAAAATCTTTTAATGAACAGTCAACATCATCAATGGAACATGTGACTAAAATAACATGACGGGGGCTTCTATTATTAAAATTCTCTTAGCAATACAATAGGCGCTTCTATTAGGAAAACTCTCTTAGAACTCTCACTCGTAATTTCATTTTGATTTATTCTCCTACTCTTTCTTTTCCTCCTCTTTCTTCTCTTGTTTTCCACTCCTACTCCCCCCTCTGTTTTAAATATTTTTAACAACTGTTATTGATTTCACAAAATAAACATATGTTTTGATGAAATATTTGGCATCATGTTTATGTTGGTCGTCAAAATTCAGAGAGACTTAAAATTCAATTTTCCTGTTGCTTTGTCTGCTCTTTTATGAGACTATATACATTAGTATCAAATTCAGATTTAGTTACTGGGATAAAGTTTCATAAGGCTTATTACGGAGTTCACTATTCCATAGGACTTCTAGAAAACGTTCTCCCCAAACATCTTTCCACAATGTCTCATATCAGAAAACAGCTAAAAGCTACTTTACACTAGTAAAATATTCTCAAATTTTTAAAGCTATCCAAAGTGCTCTAAGGGCATAGTTCAGTGTTGAAAGAGAATCAGCTGGTCATGGTTTCCCATGCCTGTAATCCCAGCATTTTGGGAGGCCAAAGTGGCTGAATCTCCTGAGCTCAGGACTTCGAACCAGCCTATGCAACATGGTGAAACCCCATCTCTACCAAAAATACAAAAAAAAAAAAAAATTAGCCAGTCATGGTGGTGTGCACATGTCATTCCAGCTACATGGGAGGCAGAGGTAGGAGTATGGCTTGAGCTCAAAAGGTGGAGGTTGCAGTGAGTTGAGATCACACCATTGCATTCCAGCCTGGGTGATAGAGCCAGATCTTGTCTCTAAGGAAAAAAAAGAAAAAAGAAAAAGAAAGAAAAAAAAGAGAGAGAATCAAAAGCCTTTGACAGATGTTGCAATTATATTCTGTTAAGAGCCAAACTTGTGGCAACCCATAAGTTCCTTAGTATAAAGACAGTCGGCTACCAGAATTCACAGCTGACACCATTTAGGGTAAAAGTTACCTACTTTCCATTACCAGTAACTCTTCTAGTTTCTCAGGGCTCCCTGCTTGAAAAGCAAAGAATCCATAATGAATGTTTTCTTTAGCAGAAAATACCACACGTTGTTATTATGTTTGCATAAACAATAATCTTTTAAAGAGATGTGAACAATAATTTTAAAATGTTATATCTTTACCAAGTAGTTATCATTTCCAGAGCTCTTTATTTTTTTTCTGCAAATCCATATTTCCAGGCATTAGCATTTTCCTTCTGCATGAAGGATGAATTTTAACATTTCTTGTAGTGCACTGTTATCTGCAATCATTTCAGGTGTTCTTTTCTCCAGCCTTCAATAGTTTCTTCACACATATGAGCTGATCAGTATTCAGCTGAATACTCAAGGGGGATGTCTGCAGATTTTCAGGGTTTTCTCTTCATTCAGCTCTCTCCGCTTCAGTACTCTTTCCTGTAAACTCCAGCCATGTTTGTCTCCCCAAACTCACACCCTTCCCCATGTCTCGCAGATGTATATCCTCACATAACTTTCCCCTTTTTGATTTGTTTCTGAGCTCTATGAGGAGAGGACCCCTACCTGCAAGCCCTATCCTCATAGAGCTCAGAAACAAATTAAAATGCTAAGCTGAGTGACCAATATCTGAGACTGACAACAGGCTATTTTCCTATATGGCAAATGCACCTAACAGCAGTAATTTAACCATACCCTGAGAATGACCCTGTATGGCAGACACATCTGACGGCAATAACTTAAGTATACTCTGAAGATGACCCTATGTTCTAAAAATAATGTGTATTCAGAGTTCTGAGCTAAAAATCTGAGAGTGGCATATCTGAATTCCTGACCCATCCCACATAATGTGGGCCATGCAGGGGATCAAGGCCCTTTGTTTTGGGTTAAGTGAAAGTTTCTGGGTGGAGTTTGCTAAGGGGATAGTACTACATGAAAATGCTATTAAAAACTGCATGCTTTTTATAAATGGTAGCAGTTCTCCTGCCCAGCCTGCTGCCAATGGACTGCCCTGTATGTAAGTCCCTTCAATAAACAGTTTGTCTTGTTCACTGGCTCCAGATCTCTTCTTTGGCCTCTCTAACATGGTAAGTCAATAGGAGTCTGACACACATTCTACACTTAGATTTTGACCCAGACTCTGTAACAAAACATACCTTTTCTTTTCTGCTTGTTATGAATGGAATTGCATCCCCTCAAAAAGACATGCCAAAGTTTCAATCCCCATTATCTTAGAATATGACCTTATCTGGAAATAAGGTTGTCACCAATATAACTATTTCAGGTAAGGTCACATTGAAATGGAGTAATCCATTAATCCAATATGACTGCTATTCTTATAAGGAGATGACATGAAGACAAAGAAAGTACTATGTGAAGAGGCAGAAAGACACAGGGAGACCATCATGTCACGAAGGACAGAAGCAGAGATAGGAGTAATAAAAGTTGTCAGAGCTCAGTAACTGAGACCCTAAAATATGGTACTTTGACATGCTGGACTGAAGAAGAGGCTTCAAGGTCTGTCTGACCTTCTCCACCTCTGCCCTCCTGTCTCTCAATCCTCTATCTCTCCCAAAGCACAGGATGGAGTTTTCTCTGAAGTTCTCTTATCTGCCTAAAGTCCAGATCTACCGAAGAAGAAAACCTCTGTCCTTATCCTGGGTTTTAAACAATTGAACGCATAATGCAGAAAGAAAGACTGAAGCTGTCAACATACCTGGGCTGACTTTTGTCACAAACCAGTGTCTGCTCTGCACACCCAACAGACTTTGTTCCAGGCCATTGTATGTTCTTCCCCTAAAGAATTATAAGATGTTTAATCTGGCTGTGAAAAAAAACCCAGCTTTATCATTTTTTAGCTCTAGCAGATAGTCTCTCCAAGTAGGCCTTTTAGGGGAATTCATATTAATGATGTTTAATCTGGCCATTAAAAACAACCCAGCTTTCTCATTTTTTAGCTCTGGCAGATAGTCTCTCCAAGCAGGCATTTTAGAGGAATTCATATTTATGAATTCCCCTAAAAATCATTTACTACCCCCCTAAAACCATCCACATTTCCCATCTCTCTTTCTCCTAAAATGTAGTGCATACAAGCAACTGTACCCCATGGTTGGGTGGAGTTGTCACTCTGTCATCCCCCTGACCCACCTCGGGCACACTAATAAATAATTATGCGTATATCCTATTAATATGCCATTTGCCAGTTGTTTTTTGGTGAGCCTTCAGAAGACAAAGGGAAGTTTTCTTTTGGCCCCTACGAGCTGCAAGCCAAGGAGTGCCAAGGATTTCTGGCCACCACCAGAAATGAGCAAGAGGTAAGGAAAGATTCTACCCAAAGTTACAGAGGAAGCATGGCCCTGATTACACCTTGATTTTGAACTTCTAGCCTCTAGAACTGTGAAAGAATAAATGTGTTTTTCTAAGGCATCCACCTTGTGGTACTTTGGTAGACCAGCGCTAGGAATCCAATATGCTGCTTAAAATGCTTAAGCAAACTTACTCTTCCAGTCCACACCCAAGACTTTATCAAACACTACCAGAAATGTCTGAACCCTATTTGAGCCCAATCTGGATTCATGTAAAAGCAAAAAGAAAAACTGCCTGACTTTGCCTAGTGGATGTCAGGAAAATTCATAGAGGAATTTACTTTTAATCTGCACCTTATATTTTGGTCAGATTTTGCCAACCAAGAGTACCTAGAAAGGGATTTAAGGCAGAGGAAATAGCATGTATATTTTTCCAATTTTTATGCCTGACAGTAATACATTTTAAAGGACCATATCAATAAACAGTTTTTTTTTTTGTTTTGCTTTCATAATTCTTATCTCTGTCTTTCATTTGGAAATAGAGATGATTTTTCATGTAAGAACTCTTGATCGGGTTGGATAATCACAGTTTAGATAATAGAACATTAGACATCATAATACTCCATATAAAAGCACAGATTGATCGTGCATCTGACAGAGCCTGCAATGAAACCAAGTGGTAGTAAATTGTACACATTTGAAATATATACATAGATCTAAAACTAATAAAACCTCAAAATACAAACAGATTCTGCATTTATAGCAGAGATTATTTTTACTATTCTATTCTTTTTTTATTTTTGGTTTTCAGAGGCAAGTACATTCACTTGTATACATCAGTATAATTTTTTTAATTTTATGCTGATATAATAAACCAAATCATACAAAAAAACTGCTTGCACTATATCTATTGTAGTCCATAGGCTCCTGTCCTTGGGAATAAAAGATTATTGATTATTGATCTTTTCTCTATCATTTCTTAGTAGGAATATAAACCAAGAAGAGATTTTTTCCATATACAGAGTTCTTGTAAGTATAGGACGTGAGGTTTATTGTAGGTGAATTGATAATGTTTCTCTGTGGAAATATCTAAGGCCATACTAACTTTGGAGTTATGCTGGTTTAATATGATCTTTCCAACATCACAGTGTCAAAACTTCTTTAGGATCCAGCTTTGACAATCCACAGATGAGTTATCCTATTATCTCTCTCAAAATCAGTGTATTCTGCCTTTCTATAGACTGACTTCATGTATTTTAACAGTTATGGAATAATACCACATTTCAAATACATACTGATTAGAAACATATCAGTGTAGATGTAGATATTTACATGGACAATAACTTTTGTTAATAAATGCAAACGCTTTGAGCTTCACCTAGACCAGTTTACTAGCAATATTCTATAGAATTTGGGATTCCTCAGAGGATCTGAAATGGTTCCCTAAACACATCTGAATTAGGTAATAAAAGTGTACCTATAGCATTGTTCGAACTAAGATATGACAACATATTAGGAGAAGCGCTTATTATGGACTGGGGAGAGCTATTTAAATGTATGCTGCTCATACTGTAAAACCTAGATAAGATGAGCAGGTGACTATAAAAACTTAATCAGTAACACTGATACTACAGTTCAAGGAGATTACAAAAATCTCCACCTACCTTTCTTGATTGATCAGCTCAAAAACAGAGATTGTATGACATTTTTATAATTCTGGATATTTGATTAATCTTCTCATTTTGTTAATTTTTTATAACATGTTCAAGGAGATGAGTATAACAAAGAATGTTATCTATAAAACACTGTAATATATTTTATAAATATATGTATATATAAAAATAACACACTGATAATTGAGCCATTTGTAATAAATCACATAACTTCACAAAAATGAAGCTACAGCAGAAGTAAATGAAGGACTTAGATTCCTGTAAAAGCTACTGCTGAAATGTATTCAGTTTATCTGAATGTTGTATAGTACATAGGGTAATAATTAAGAACATGCCGGCCGGGTGTGGTGGCTCAGGCCTGTAATCCCAGCACTTTGGGAGGCCAAGGCGGGTGGATCACGAGGTCAGGAGATTGAGACCATCCCGGCTAACGCGGTGAAACCCCGTCTCTACTAAATATACAAAAAATTAGCCGGGCGTAGTGGCAGGCGCCTATATTCCCAGCTACTCGGGAAGCTGAGGCAGGAGAATGGCGTGAACCCAGGGGGCGGAGCTTGCAGTGAGCCGAGATTGTGCCACTGCACTCCAGCCTGGGCAACACAGCGAGACTCCGTCTCAAAAAAAAAAAAAAAAAAGAACATGCCAACATCTTTCAAAAGTAACCACTTTACGAAGACATTTTCCATTCTTTACAAGGATATGCTTTTCAATGACATCATTCATTGGCTATTTTGCTACCAAGGCTATTTAAAACAAAACAAAACACATTCTTCTTTTTTTTGATAAACTCCAATAGCTAAATATCTTTGAACAAATCACATGGCTACAGTAGCTAGCACATTGCTGTAATTGCACTAATGGAAGTGAACATGATAACGCAGGATTTGAAATGTTTTTGTGCTTACAACTGAAGATAAAATGCCAGCAATAAAATTAAAAGTTAAATATGGGACTCAATAGCCAAAACTAAATAAATATGCCTACTTGGAGAGACTATCTGCCAGAGCTAAAAAATGAGAAAGCTGGGGTTTTTTTTAATGGCCAGATTAAACATCTTATAATGGTATAAGACCTTTTATTAGTTTCTGTCAAACAATGAAGACTTAAACTTGTGGAGGAACAAGTTGTTATTACCTTCTAGTTTTATGTCTGACCCACCAAGAAATCACCAAATAATTGGATATGTTAATGTTCAAATTCAAAACAATTATTTCCTTATATTCCTTACACTCCTTGCCCTCCTCCAAGTTTGCACAGCAGCTTGAGAACTTACTTTTTGTTATTATTTTCTGTAGCCACTTAGCTAGATGAAACAGGATATTCTTGATTTGAGGCTTTTTAAAAATCATACGTAATTTTATTAAAAACTAGTTAATTAGAAAACAAAATTATTTACATGATATTTTACTTTTGATGCAAAACAAAAACACACAACTTCCCTAGACAGAATAGTCATATGCATATTAAAGGAATACAGTGTACCACAATGCTAAGAAACGTCTTTGAGTTGAAAGTAAATGAAATTTAAGAAATTCTATATAAATTGCTGTAGTTTCCAAGTTCCTTGAAATAAAACTTTACTGCTTTTTCAGCCTTATCAGGTATAACTGACAAATAAAATTGTATATATTTCTGGTGTGCGATGTGATGTTTTGATATATGTAAATGTTTTGAAATGATCAAGTTAAGCTATTAGCATAGCTATGCTTTCAAGACAAACACATATACCCATTCGCTCACACATTCACACAGAAAGCAGTTTAAATGTTCAAGCTACTATAAACTTAATGTGTGCCATTGAGGAATTTGAATTCCTCAAAAAAGTCATATTGTTTTCATTGGTTGATAGGTACGTTTGATAAATTTAGGCTCATAAAATTTATTTATAGTTATAAAGTACTTTCAAAGGTAGATAAAAAGATAGATGCTGTGTATATTCAACTTCAAAATAATAGCATTATTATTTAACTATTTACTCTAGGCCAGCAAAATAGTACTCCAACCTTCTCCAGAAAATGATTATTTGGGTACTCTTTTTAAAATATCTTCAGAAAAGCAAACATCTGATAAATGATTCCTAGTTATTCCCAAATCAAAATTCAAAAGTTTCGAATGTCTACCATGCATTTATCTTGTTCTTTATCTCTATACTTTTTGCCCCAATCTTTAATGGAACTGAAAAACCACTTCATAGAATAGACTACAGGAAGAAATTATATTGCTTTTCTAAGCTTTATCTTCTTAAGGCTAGACAAAGTAAATCTCCTTTAATTTCAATTATAGGAGTTATTTTACAATAAATAGCTCTACAATGAATAAGAGAAATCAAAATCTTTTGTCACCAATGACCTTTGGTAGAAGAGCTGGTCCAGCTCTGAAAATTAAACAGAAGCCTAGCGTCCTCACACCTGGCCTGATCAGCAGAGATAAGCATGATGGCCTGTTATCTTTATAAACTTGATGAAAGGGAAGGGACTGTAGATTATTTTTACACTGCCCTATGCAAGAAAGGGCGGAAAGACAGGACTGAAAATTGCGTTAGACTTAGTGTTTCCAGACCCATTAGTTTTAAAAGTTTGGATTAGAAGGCATTTCCTTCAACTGCATCCCAAGAACATTGAACTTCATCTTTAAGGGCATTTTAAAATTATCTTCAGAGCTTCTTCAAAGAATTTTCTCTTAAGCACTTTAGACAAACTCAAGAGGTCTACATCTCAAAGCTAATAGAGCACCATACATATTTCTATTCTCTCATGTATGCAAAATTGGAGAAAAAAATTGTTCCCAAGCCTTTTTTACAAATATGATACCCTCCATGTAAATCAGATCAGTAATTTTTTCTCTTAGGTTTTATGTTTCACTTTTTGCTCAGCTGTTAGTCAAGTCTAATTATTGTAGTTTCAAGGAAGCTCTTTTTCATAACCTCTTCTTTTCCACTGTTTGAACTTTTAAAGGTTTCTCTGGTTTTTTACATATTTTTTCCTTCTTTAATTTCTTTATATCGCTTTGATAAGCTCATCTAAAAGTCAGAGGTTTTAGTTGCTTATGCTTTCATTTACATTGTAGCAGATTTTCAAATTTCTGAGTAAAGATGATTTCTTAGTTTATATAATTAGTACAGATGCAGTGAGTTGATTAAATCACTCCTAATCAATTTACATTTTTTGGTTGAAAACTCTCATATATAATCTAAGAACACATTGACATTTCATTTGTTGGAAACAGAGAACAGATTTTTCTCATCAATTTTAATTTTTTATTTTAATTACATAGCACATTCTCCCAATACACAGAGAAAAAATACTTTAAGCTCATACATGTATACATACATGTATGTAGAGGATTAGACAAGTATTGTAGTAAAATCTGATAGTGTTCTGAAAAATTATTTGAATAATCACCCTTCAACTTTAAAAAAAATATTTTTAGACTATACAGCATTTCATATGCCTACCCAAGTAATTTAACATGTTGAAAATGAAAATAGACATCACCATTCATGTTATTATTCTACTTACTAGAATTAGTATGACCATATTGTCCAACCCTGATTATTATGAAAAATAAAATAGATTGTTGTCAATAGCGTGTTAAGACAACAGAAATAAGCCAGAAGTATCCTAGAAGAAAGCTGGAAAATTTTAACTGGAGTAACAAATAAAATTGTAATCTTCCTCATGTAAATAAACAAAGTTAAATTTTACCAGCCTAACGTAGATATATTTATAAATCCAGTTAGGTTTCAGGCATATATTGTTGGCCTTGATAACAGAACCCCAGTATTATTTACGCAAGGGGAGAGTAATGTGTTCAGGGAAAGAAGTCTCTTCTTCCAGCCTCAGGGAATGAACCATGCTTCCTGTTATACTGAGTATAATTTATCATCTAATACGTCATCATCAAATAAAATTTACAATGTCATGATTTGTCATGACATTGTATGTGTATTCTGTATATGTATATATATATATTCTTCGTGTATACGTATATATTATTTTTTCGTATACTCAAGGGGTTGTTATCATTTGAAATACACATAATCTAGGTGTGAATAGTTAGAAGTTGAAAGATTCTATTCAGGTGCCAACATTTCAGAGTATCTACTGTAAGTGCTTCCACTACTATTATCTCTAATTAATAGTAGTGGGGTGGGCTTTTCATCATTTCATGGAAAGGGCAGAAAAATCTAGTGATCCCAGTAGTCTGTTGTCCTTAGAACTTGAGACTTAGTCCTAACTTATGCTTAATAACTGTGTTAAAATATTTGTGGAGGATCTTCTCACCTGATCTGACTAGAAGGTTAGCAGAACCCTGCTATTACACAATGGTGAAACTGCCTCCATGGAACCCTGTCTTACGAAACGTTTTTGTCAAGTACATACAAGAACAGAAACTGGGACTTCATTGAGTTACAGAATTGATTGTATGAGTATTTTCATTCCTGCTGGCTAACAAATGTTGAAGTATATGGCAAAATTTGGTCTAAGATGTGCTCTTATTGTAACACAACTTCTGTTAAAAAAATGAAAAATTTATGTAGTAGTCCTCACATATCTCTTTCTTTCTGAGAATATCCATACCTTCCAGAAAAAAAAAAATAATGTGAATGTCACAAAATCAAGATCAAATCAGTAAAACCAAAACCACTACAGCTATTTTAAAAGAGTGAATTTTATACATAGAATTGGTTAATGGGAAGATGTCGAGAGACTACAAGGCAAAAAGGAAATAGGGAGGTTACAATGATAGAAAATTACAGGCCTCCAACAGCAGGTCTTGAATAAACAAGGGAAGAGTTTGGGTTATGAGAACCTAGATGCTGGGAAGAGAGTTGTACTCAGACCTTGGAGAAGGGGGCAAGTTCCAGTTACTCTGAGGCTAGTCTGAAACTGTGGAAAACCACCTGAAAACTGAATCAATTGACTGTGGAGGGACCCATTGCCTGGGATGGTGACAGAAGGATACATTACAGGAAGTCACATATCTCTTCTCTCTCCTAAGGTTTTCTGGTTTCCTCTAGTGTCAGGGCCTAATAGGGGAGAAGCTGGACAAGCAGAAATGCTTGCAGAATCCCAGCCCAGCATCACAAAGCAAACTATAGACGAATGGGATTGCAGCTATGAAGAGAAAATGGCTTTGGTCATCTTGCAACACATAGAAGTTCAATACAATTTTGGCAATGATTGTATTGGAGAAAGCCATGTAAACTGGTTTTGGCTAATGGAACCTATGAGAACATCAGCTTGGGCTTACTGGTCGTAAAAATTCTTTTGAATAACGTGCTTGCTTGCTTTATAGTTTCACCACTTACCTATGAATTGTTTTAAAAAAAACTGTTTTAGCTGGGTAAAACGGCTCATGACTGGTATCCCAGCACTTTTGGTGGCAGAGACAAGAGGATCGCTTGATGCCAGGTGTTCGAGACCAGCCTGGGCACCAGAGTAAGACTCCTGTCACTACAAAAAAAAATTTTTTTTAATTATCCAGGAGTGGTGGCACATGCCTATAGTCCTAGCTACTTGGGAGGCTGAGGTGGAAGGATCGCCTGAGCCCAGGAGTTCAAAGTTACAGTAAGCTATGATCATGCCATTGCACTTCAGCCTGGGCGACAGAGCTAAATGCTGTTCCAAAAAAATAAAATAAAATATTAAAATAAATTGTTTTAGAATGAATGATCCTGAAATGAACCCACATGATAGGGACAACTTTTTTGGCTGCAGTGCAAAGTACTATAGTAGAGAAAGGAGTCTTTTCAACAAATGGTACTGGAATAATCGAATATTCAGATACAAAAAGAAACATGGACTTTTATTTATGCCTCATATATATTTTAACAATTCAAAATAGATCATAATAAAACCTAAAACCATAAAACTTCTAGAAGAAAATATAAGAGAAAGCCTTTGTGGTTTGGGTTTCTCAACTTATTTTTTTATATATAATACCAAAAGAGTAATTCCTAAAAGAACATATTGATAAATTAAACTTCATCAAAATCAAGAACTTCTGCTCCTTGAAAGACACAAGAGAATAAAAAGCCTAGAAATAAATATTTTTGCAGCTTACATCTGATAAAGGACTTGTATCCAGATTATGTAAAGAACTCTTAAAACACAATAAGAAATAAAGACACACAAATTTTGAAAACGAGCAAAAGGTTTGAACAGACATTTCACCAAAGAACATATAGGGATGGCAAGCAAACATATGAAGAGATGCTCCACATCATCAATCACCAAAGACATGCAAATAATTAAAATCACAGTGAAACAATACTACACACCTATCAGAATGCCTAAGATAAAACAGACTGAGCATACCAGGTGTTGGCAAAAATATGGAGGAACAAGAATGCTCTCCTAGTGAAAATGTAAAATGGTAAAATCTCTTTGGAAAATAATTTGGTAGCCTCTTAAATAGTTAAGCATACATCTAGTGTAGGTTTAACTGTTTCACTTGAAAAGAACATACATGTTCATACAAAGACTTGTACAGGAATGTCCATAGCAGGTTTACTTATAATAACTAAAACCTGGAAACAATGAAAATGTCTGCCAACAGGTACATGGATCAAAAAGATAACAGTATATCCATACAATGGAATATCACTCAGAAATAAAAAAAGAGATGTGCTATTGATACAATATGGATGATCTCAAAATGGTTATGCTGAGTGAAAGAAACTAGACCAAAAAAATTATATATACTGTATGATTTTATGTGTACAAAACTGTAGAAAAGGGAAACTAATATATACCAACAAAAAGCAGATCAGTAGTGACTTGGGAATAGAGCACTGTGAAGCAGACAGAGATGGAGAGGAAGAATTACAAAAGGGTAGAAAGAAACTTCTTGGAGTGATGGTTATCTTCACTGTCTTGATTTGGTTATGGTTTAACAGATATATTCATATGTCAAAACCTATCAGATTTATGTACAATTCATTGTATGTAAATTGTGCCTTAATCATGTTTTTCTAAATTGTTTTTATGCTTTTGATCTTTATATAAAATCACATTGAAATAAATATCTTGTGGCTTGCTTCTTTCATTCCAGATTTTTTTTGACATTAACCCTGTTGATTATTAGTGGCAGTTTATGTGTACAATGTATTAAAATGTATTTATCAATTACACTGTTGATGAACATTTAGGATCCTTCTAGTCTTTGTCCATGGTGGCAGTGCTGTTTTACACATTCATATGCTTCTCCCCTGGGGCATTTGAAGGTGTTTTCTTAGGGTAAGTTTCTAAAGCGAAAGGTAGGATTATTTGCATTTTCAATTTTTCTAGTGAATACTAAACTATTTTCTAACATGATTATTCCAATTTACACCCTTACCAGTAGTGAATATTCTTTTAGTTCACAAATTGACCAACACACATATAATATAATCCAATTTTTAAATAGCTGCCTATCTGAAGTATACTATTGTTTTAGCTCATGCTGCCATAACAAATACCATAGTCTCAGTGGCTTAAAAACAGAAATTTATTGTCTCAGAGTTATGTAAGCTGGGAGTTCAAGATCAGAGTGCCAGTATGGTCAGGTTCTGGTGAGGGCCTTCTTCCTGGCTTCTAGATGGCCACCATCTCGCTATATCTTCACCTGGCAAGGGTGTGCACTTAACAAAAAGAAATTGCACTCTCTTTCTCTTATAATAAAGGCCACTAATCCCATCATAAAAGCCTCACCCTCAAGACCTAATCTAACCCTAATTACCTCCCCAAGCCCCTATCTCCAAATATCATCATATTAGGGGTTAGAGCTTCAACATATGAATTTCAGGAGGACAAAAACATTCAGTTCATAACGGTCATGAAATCACACTATAGTTTTAATTACTAGTGACCTAATTACTAAATAAGTTGGATGTCTCTTAAGGACTTTTTTTTTTCTTTTGCCTCTGCTGTAAAATGTTTGAGCATACCTTTTGTTAATTTTTTATTGAAATGTTTGTATTTTTCTTATCGACTCATTGTTATAACATATATATTTTAATTTATTTCTTTGTTGGCTGTTTGTGTTACAAATATCTTTTAATTTGTGGCTTAAATCTTCACTCTCTTCATAATAATTTGATATGTAAAATATTTTAATACAGTCAAATTAATATTTTTTAAATATTTTTAAAATTTTTGACTTTTTAAAGAGTTATTTTCTTTCCTAAAATGAAGTCTTAAAAGTATTAATCTACATTCTTTTTCTAAACTTTTATAAATTAGCATTTAATCCAAAGGGAATCTGGGATTTTTTGTTTGTCGAATTGTTTAAATTAATACATGGTCAACACAGTCTTTGGCCAACCATAGTAGTAACCATAGCAGGGTAAATTTTGGATGGTAGATTAGAAAGATGGAAAGACCCTTAATCATTGATAATTTAATTAAATATCTAAATAAACCTTGGAACCACCTATTTTCTGATTTCTTGCTATATGAGATAATGTTTTTGCTGCCTGAGCCACTCTTTTTTGCAGCTTTATTAAGGTATGATTAATAAAATGTGATAATGTGAGATATATGTAATATATATATTTCATATACACCATGAAATGATTACCACAATTAAGCTAGCTAATATATCAATCGCCTCACATAGTTACCATAGTTGAACTCATAGTAACAGAGAATAGAATGGTGGTTACCAGGGACTGAATGTGGGGAAAAGGGGGAGCTATTGATTAGGGGGTTCAACTCTTTAGTTAAAAGATAATAAGTACTGGAAATCTAATATACAATATGGTGACTATAGTTAATAATATTGTCTTACATACTTGAAATTAGCAGAGGGTAGATCTCAAGTGTTCTCACCACACTCACACACACACACACACACACACACAATGGTAAGCGAGCCACTCATGTTTGAGTATTCTTTTACTTATTCTTAAACATTTACTATTTGATGAAAGGTATTACAACTACCTGGGCACGTTTTCCTAAGCAAGAGGCACATTTTCCTAAGTAAGATTGGGAAACAGAACAGAAAACTCAAGCCAAGCTAGCACAACCCTGATCCAATTATTAGGTTGGTGCAAAAGTAATTGCAGTTTTTGCATTGTTGAAATTTGCCATTTTATATTGGAATACATTCCTAAATAAATATGGTTATGTTATTCATCATTTTAGTGTATATTTCTCACTTTTTTTGCTAATGACATTACTTGCTGTATATTTTGTATTTGTTTCAGACGACGGAAATGACGTTAGACAAAAAGCAAATTTGAGGGATTTTCTTATTCGAGTTCAAAATGGATTGTAAAGCAGCTGAAACAACTCGAAACATCAACAACACATTGGCCCAGGAGCTGCTAATGAATGTACAGTGCAGTGGTGGTTCAAGAAGTTTTGCAAAGGAGACTAGAGCCTTGAAGAAGAGGAGCATGGTGGTCGGCCATCAGAAGTTGACAACAACCAATTGAGAGCAATCATTGAAACTGATCCTCTCACAACTACAGAAGTTCTTGGCTGGACGCAGTGGCTCATGCCTGTAGTCCCAGCACTTTGGGAGCCCTAGGCGGTGGATCACTTGAGGTCAGGAGCTTGAGACCAGACTGGCCAACATGGTGAAAATGGATTGTAAAGCAATCCATTAGTAGAGACAGTGAAACTTCGTCTCTATTAAAAATACAAAAATTAGTTGGGTGTGGTGGTGGGCCCCTGTAATCCCAGCTACTCGGGAGGCTGAGGCAGGAGAATCGCTTGACCTCAGGAGGCAGAGGTTGCAGTGAGCTGAGATTGCACCACTGCACTCTGGCCTGGCCAGCAGAGGGAGACTCTGTCTCAAAAAACAAACAAAAAACAAAACTAGTTGTCAAGAAACTCAATGTGAACCATTCTACGGCATTTGAAGCAAATTGGGAAGGTGAAAAAGCTTGATAATGGGTGCCTCATGAGCTGACTGAAAATCAGAAAAATTCTCGTTTTGAAGTGTTGTCTTTTATTCTGTGCAACAACAATGAACCATTTCTCAATCAGATTGTGATGTGCAACAAAAAGTGGGTTTTATATGACAACCGGCAATGACCAGGTCAGCGGTTGTACCAAGAAGAAGCGGATCACGAGGTCAGGAGATCGAGACCACGGTGAAACCCCGTCTCTACTAAAAATACAAAAAATTAGCCGGGCGTGGTGGCAGGCGCCTGTAGTCCCAGCTACGTGGGAGGCTGAGGCAGGAGAATGGCGTCAACCCCGGGGGGCGGAGCCTGCAGTGAGCTCAGATCACGCCACTGCACTCCAGCCTGGGTGAAAGAGCGAGACTCCGTCTCAAAAAAAATAAATAAATAAATATGTAATTAATTTAGCCTATTCCTGTTCTCCCTCCATCCCATCTCCCACTCCCACCAATACTGGCTAATTGGGAATCCAGATGGAAAAAGGCATTAATTAAATATCTAATCTAATTGTAGCTTTTTTAGATTAAAAATTGTAAACAGTCTCTTCAGGCAGTGTTTAGTCTCTGTTAAATAAAGATTTTGTTTTTGTTTTTCAGATTGCTTCTTTCCTCTTTCTTCTCATAATAATATCATGTGGTGTTTTTAAAATAATTACTCAAATTCTGAAATATTCTTCCCATCATCGAGATAAAGTTTATGTTACCTCTACTTGAACCTGGCTCAACTATTGTGGCTAAATAAATAGACAAATACAATTCAGGTCAAAGCAATGCTATGTGACTTTTGGGGCTAGGTTTTAAAAGGTCAGGCAATTTGTCTGTTTACCTAAGCACATTTACTTTTAGCTGCCATGTAACAAATGCAGTTATCCTGAGGCCATCATGGAAAGAGACCACATGAAGAAGAAGACTTCAGGATGACTTCGGCCACCCCTGATTATAACTGCATGAAATACTCCAAGTGAGAACTCCCTTGGTCCAGATTCTTGAGGAAAGCAAATAATTGTTATGGTTTAATTGATGTGGTTTATTTTGCAGTGAGAGATAACCAGAATAGATAGCATAGGGATAAATGGAGGGACATGACAATTATGTGGCTTAAGTGTCTTGGAGCTTTTAGGGTGAAAGGTTGCCACTGTTGTGATGCTGTTCCTTTGGCATGTAATATCTGGAATTGCCTTCATTCTCCTCCTCCTTACACAGTATATATCCTCCCCCATCTCCCTTCATGTACCAAATACTTGGAGATGGAAAATTGGGATATGGAAGAATTGTATAATTTGGAACATTCTTTCTCAAGATAATAAGCTGGCCTGCAACGCTACTTTTTTATTGGATAAAACTACTTTGAGTTACAGAAGCTATTACCTCTTTTTCATTGCAATCCTCCCGAACAAATTCTAATCTCTAACCACTTTCATCACCACTTCCCCAGCTCGAACAAAATGATTCCTGGGATAAACTGATAGGAGGTCATTACTCAGAAAGGGAAAAACACATTAAAGTTTTAAATTATATCTCTCCTTCCACAGGACTTATATTGTTGGGCCAGGACAACCACCCTGTAATGACATTGGGGTTACTGCCAATCAATCACCAAGCTGGCGGAATAACAACCCAGTGCATGCCTCAAGTAGTGTCTACTTCTTCCTGCACCACCACATCCTGGCTTTACTCCTGCCTCCACAGATCAGCAGCTTTATTTTAATTACAGCAACAGGCAAAGTCAACTGTAGTCTTTTTTTGACTTCAAGAATATAAGAATAACAATCAACTGTTTTTCAGAATGTAAAACTGACTTAGGCCCTCAGCTTTGCATGGGAATTTTAAAAATTTAAATTTAGGTATAAACATACCATAAAATGCACAGGTTTCAAGCCTACAGCTCAATAAATATTTACATATGTTAATATCTTGTAACCACTACCCAGATCTAGGTGTCACTCATTTCCAGCCACTAGAAGGCTCCCTCATATCCCTTCTCAGTCAATAGCTGCCACAAAGGTAAGCATTATTCTAATTTCTACTACAACTGCAGATTACTTTTGCCTGATCTGCTTCACATAAATGGAATCCTACTCTTTGGCTTCTTTAGTTCAACATTATTTCTGAAATCTCTTCAGGCTGTTGCTTTGTATCTGTATGGTATTCCATTGTATGAATATACCACAATTTATTGATCCATTTGAGTGTTGATAGATATTTTGGTTGCTTCCAGTTGGACTGGAAACCTTTTTGTGATAAAATATGTGTACCATATAATGTACCACTTTAACTATTTTAAGTACAGTTCAGTGGCATTAAGTACATTCACACTATAGTTAAAGCATCACCACTATCCATCTCCAGAATTTTTTCATCCTCTCAAACTGAAATTGTATACGCATTAGGCAACAATTCCCTGTTTCCCCTTCCCACTAGCCCCTGGCAACTGCCATTTCACTTTATCTATATGAATTTGTCTATACTACGTACCTTATATAAGTGGAATCATGCAATATGTGTCTTTTTGTGACTGTCTTATTTAACTTAGCACCATGTCTTCAAGGTTCACTCACATTGTAATATACGTTAGAATTTTCTTATTTTTAAGCATGAATAATACTCAATATGTATGTATATACCGCATTTTGTTTATCTATTTATTGGTGGACACTTGGGTTGCTTCTACCTTTTGGCTGTTCTGAATAATGCTGCTATGAATATGGTTGTACAACCTTCCTTGGAGTCCCCACTTTGAATTATTTTGTGCATATACCCATAAAGGTCATATAGTAATTTTATGTTTAATTTTTGAGGAACTACACTACTGTTTTCCATAGTGGCTATACTATTTTACAGTCCCAGCAGCAATGCACAAAGATTCTGATTTCTTCACATCCTTGCCAACATTTGTAATTTTTTGTTTATTTGTTGTTGATATATATATATATGTATGTATATATATACATACATATATATATATAATGGCCATCTTAATGGGTGTGAGGTGGTATCTTATTATAGTTTTAATTTGCATTACCCTAATTACCTCTGATGTTGAGCATCTTTTCATGTGTTTATTGGCCATTCCTATATCTTCTTTGAAGAAATATCTCCTCAGGTCTTTTGCCAATATTTTCATTGGGTTGTTTGGTTGTTGTTGTTGTTGTTGAGGCTAGAAACTTTTTACCTCTGTTTTTCTGCAAGGGTAGACTTCTTTACCTTTGCTTGTTTTTGTACTTGATAAGGTTTGGCTGTATCCCCATCCAAATCTCAAATTGTAGCCCCCATAATTCCCACGTGTTGTGGGAGGGACCCAGTGGCAGGTAATTGAATCATGAAGGCGGGTCTTTCTTGTGCTGTTCTTATAGTAGTGAATAAGTCTCAGAGGTCTGATGGTTTTATAAAGGGGAGTTCTGCTGCACATGCTCTCTGTCTTGTCTGCTGCCATGTAAGATGTGACTTTTCTCCTCCTTTGCCTTCCGCCGTGATTGTGAGGCTTCCTCAGCCACATGGAACTGTGAGTCCATTAAACCTCTTGTTCTTTATAAATTACCCAGTCTCAAGTATGTCTTTATCAGTAGCATGAAAACCAACTAATACAGTACCCATAAGAAAGCTGTCCATATACTTCTGTATGCTTCTTCTCGTTTTTCATCTCTAAAAGTAGTTTTCTTATGTTAAACACAGAAATGCACTTTTGTGATTTCTTTTAATATGTTACAAATTATTGTTACATGTTTAAAGTAGATGAATGGCTTCAGATTATATATTGACAAAAATGAGTTGAATCAGAGTTCTCTTTTTTCCCCCCACATATACTTCTTGAGGGCTTTGGGAAATAAATTTGTAATTATATAATTATTTAGGGTGCTCACTTTTAAAAATATTTGCATAACTAAAGACCAAAGGAATAAACATTCAACACATGAAGGTGAATACTTTTAAATGAGCATCCTCTAATAGTTCCAGAGAAATCAGTAAATGAGACAGCATAGTGCATCTAGCAGAGATGTCCAGATGGACAGGTGGGGAGTGGTCAGAGATAAAGCACACCTGTCTCCCAAATAGTCAAAGTATTGTACTATTTCACAGAGAACTAACGAGGTTAAGGTAGGGTTCATCAACCTTGATATTATTGATATTTTGGTTTATTGATATATCTTTGTTGTGAGGGGCTATTCTGTGTATTGTAGGAAGTTTAGCAACATCTCTAGTCTTGATCCACTAGTATCCAGTAGCACCCTCACCCCTGCAAGTCATAACAATCAAACAATGTCTCTAGATATTGCCAGTGTGCCCCAGGGATTAAAATTTTGTCTTATTCAACTATTGCTTCAATGCTGTGAGTGTTAGTTTAGAATGTGATGTATTACTTAGAATAATCCCTTGGTTTCCATGGCAAATATCATATCTCATTGGGGTCATAATGAAATGTAGGGTATATTGTATTTAAATCACACAGACCTGCGTTTGGATGTTAGACAGCACTGTGACTTTACTCGCCATGTTCCCCTTCAGTGTCTTTTTCCTTTAATTAATGAAAAAGGGAATAGGAATGGCCTGTGACCACTCTATAAACACATGGTGAAGGTAAGTTCAAATCCATGGAAAGACCTAGAGAAAACATTTGAGCAAATCATAGAGGAAGTTCTTATCTACAGTATATAGAAGCAAGTCAGTATGGTGAGGACACAAGGCAGATAAACATCATCCAGGGTAGAGGAAGAGCTTCAACCCAGAGGTAGGGTGGGAGACAAAGTGGAGTTGATGGAATTGGTGGTAGGGTGCATATCTATGGTTGATCAGACGGTGAGGAAGTTAGGCAGCATCAAAAATTCATGAGGCCTAAATGTTACCCAAGATATGCAGCTTTACGTATATAAGACTAGGTCACCCTTCAAGTAGCCTTGCCTAAAAACACGCTGGCAACCCTTTTACTTGAGCCAGGTGCTCCGTGTTGATCACAGAATTATTTAGTTTATGATATACAGTTAAGTTTAAATGAAATTCTTATGATTTATTATCAGCCTCCCTAGACTAACAGAGCCAGGTGAAAGTAGATTCAAAAACCCCTGGGTGTGAATCTAGAATGATGAAAATGTACCCAGAAGTCTCTAGGAGAGTCCTGCTAACAGGCCTTAGACCAGTGTAGGGCCTATCCTGCAATTTTATTGCTGAGACGTTTACTTTGAAGATTAAATGGAATTAAGAGAAACAATATAAGGAAAATTACTGATACACAGGGACTCGCTGAAAAAGTAGTGTTTTAGTCAATTTTCTGTTGCTTATAACAGAATATCTAAAACTTAGTAATTTATAAATAAAAGAAATTTATTTCTTGCAATGATGCAGGCTGAGAAGTCCCATGTCAAGGGGTTGCATCTGGTGAGAGCCTTCTTGCTGGTGGGGATTCTCGGAAGAGTCCTGAGGTGGTGCAGGGTATCACTTGGTAAGGAGGCCTATATGCTAACACACTAGCCCAGGTCTCTCTTTGTCCTCCTTTAAAGCCACAAGTTTACCCCCCATTATAATCCCTTAATTCATTAATCCATGAATCCAATCACTCATGAATTCAATGGATTAATCAATTGATGAAGGCAGAGCCCTCATGATCTAATCACCTCTAAAGGCTCCGACCTTTCAATACTGCCACATTAGAGATTAAATTTCAACATGAGTTTTGGAGGGGGGACAAATATTCAAACATTGTTATTAGCATCATTACTGTCATAATTGTATTGCTATTCTTAAGGTAGCACAGTGTAAACACTTAATATTGAGGACATTGGTAGAAATGGAGCCCAACTGACTTCTAGCTTTACTTATAGCAATGGGTTTATAGAAGATCAGAAATTAGGACTCCTGGTTGCCTCTAAATGAGTATATGCAATACATTATTTCTCTTTAACAGTCTTTTAGCATCCATCTAGGAAAGAAATAGTTGGAGTATAAGAAAATCTGGATAGATATAACTATCAGAGTAAGATTAAGACTAATAGAAAAGTCCTTTAAACTTTTTCAAAAGACTTTAAAAATGCATGTACTCTGATAAGATTGGTGACTTCATTTTTTGCATATTCCTATGGCAACTAAATGTCTCAAAGTGGATTTTTGAAAATATTTTGGATAGCGCTTGCTTGAGAAACTGGGAAAAAAATCAGTTTTTCTTGACTCAGCATTTTAGTTCTACGGTTTGTAAAACTCAGACGATAAACGTTGTATAAATAGTCACACTTCATTTAAAAATGATTACAGCTATAGTTAAAAGTACTGCGCGTTTACTTTGCGTAAACCAAACTAATTAACAGGACATAATTTGTTCTCTAGTTAAAAGTACTGTGTGTTTACTTTGTGTAAACTCGGCTAATAAGCAGTAAGCGACTTGCAAATTTTCTCTAGAAGATGCTGATAAATGTTAAAGAAAACCATTTAACTTAATCTTCATATATCACTTGTAAATTTTAAGATTATCTTTATTACCTTTCTTTTCATAAATTGGTCACAAACTAAAAATAACAAACATAAAATCAGGGGAAAACTAAGAAATTATGGTATTTCTTAATTCTATTGTGTTATTGAAGTATCTGAATATAAACTAATTTTGTTAAAGCATAGATAAGATTGATATGATTTGGCAATCTATTTCAAGAACATGGAAAGAAAACTTAAGATTGTCATGAGGAAATTAATTATGAATTTGCCTGTAATGAAATAAAGCAGAGACATGTTAAGTCACTGAATGTTACTTAATGGGTCCCAGGCCAACATAAGCCTATAGAAAAAAACAAGTCATGTGTTAGGAGAGTGAAAAAAGAGGTGAAGAAAGCTAAAAAAGAGATGAGGTAGAGTCCCTGCATTGGCTGTACACAGCCTATCACTGCCCAAAGATAAGGTGTCTGGGCCCAATTTATCTGACATCTCTTTCCTCCTAGCTAAAAGCTGTTTTTAAGGCTCTTATATATTCTGTGTAATCGAGTGCATAATTTCTTTACTAATTCCCTTCGCTTTAATTTCATGTTTATAAAACCACTATTTCATTATAATCTAGTATTTGGGGCATTGAGAAAAAAGTGAGAATCATGCCAGTGTGGGCATTTTAATTCTACAAAGAATTATAAAGTAATAAATTGCCATTGTGATTTTAAGTTACTGGTTGTCAATAATTATAAAATAATAAATTTTCAGTCATTAATAAATTTTTATACACATTATATCTCATGAGTCTGAGTAACAGAGATTTGACCCTAAAAGATGACCTTTCAGAGTCCGATAGCTCAAAGTTCTATTTCTGCTTAGCAGCGATCCAGTCTCTAATTTGTGGTGGATTCACCAAGGCCAATGACATTTTGTAATGTCCCCAGCAGCCACCAGCTGGCTGCCCTAGATGACAACCACATCTCCAACTTCTTCATCAGTATATTGGCAATCTACATAAGAGCAATTTATTAAACCAGCAGGCATATTATTATTACCCTAAATTTTTTATTATCAATTGCAGTTTGGCCCCCAAGACTGCCAGATTCTCTTCCATGCTTCTCTAGTCAGCTCATTCTCCTAATCTCTCTGGAAAATAGTTCCCATCCTCTTCACTCCCCAGAAAAATCATGCCCCACCGCCATCAATTCACTTTCAGTGAAGATCTTCCCATTTATTTCCAGCAAAAACAGAAGACATCAACAATTTACTCTTTTATTTTCTCATCACTTAACCCACAAATTTATTTGTACTAGAAAGTAATCAGGGGAAGATACCTATTTTAATCTCAGAGGTGAAAGTCTTTCTACCAGGAATCAGGTTTATCATATATTCTTGGAATATATGATAAATTTCAGCCCAATTTATATTCTTAGAGATTTCATCCCAATTTACATTCTTAGAGATTTTGTTTCATCAAGTGTCCTGTCTCCCCATCTCTGATAGCTGTAATGGGACTCTCCTATTAATATTAAAATATGCTCTCTTTCAGTTTAAAAATAATACAAATTAATAAACAAATGAATTAAGCAGCAAATCTATCTTTGCACCTCATAACACTGTCAAGCCACCATCCTGTTTCTTTTATTGCCTTCACAGCCATGCTTCTCTCCAAAGAGTTGACCTAATTCGCCATTCCTCTCTGCTTTCTCATCCTCCGTGTATGCCTCAATGCTTTCTTTGGCAACATGTCCATTAAAGGACCATTTTATAAAGCAAGCTGGTCCAACCCACAGCCCACAGGCCACATGCAGCCTAGGATAGCTTCAAATAAGGCCCAATACAAATTTGTAGATGTTCTTAAAACATTATAAGATTTTTTTTTTTTTTTTTTAGCTCATCAAGTATCGCTTGTGTTAGTGTATTTTATGTGTGGCCCAAAACAATTCTTCTTCTTCCAATGTGGCCCAGGGAAGGTAAAAGATTGGACACCCCTGTCCTAAAGTCATCACTGAATTTGATGTTGTTCTGTTTAACGGAAACTATATTTTTCATTGTAAGAAATTACTGGCAAATCTCTTCTTACAACATTTTTCCCTTTGCTCCTTTGATTCTCCATCCTCTTACTCCTTGGCCCCTGTTTTCAGTCTCCTTTGGGAGTTTTTTCTTCTCCACTAATATTTGGAAGCAAATCAAGAGAATTGGGCTTAAAATCTGAATTACTTGAGATAAATCATTACCATCAGCAACTGAATGGAAGTTAGGGCCATTCCTGAGATAAGAAACACTAAAGGAGGAATTCTCTTAGGAGTGGCGGGGAGAATGGCGGGGGAGAGCTCTTTGCAGTGAATTCTGGGCATGTTTATTTTGAGATGCCTGCGAGATACCAAATGGAGAGGATCAATAGGCATGTGGGAAAAAGGATTAGAGTTCAGAAAATAGGAAGGAGATCGCCAGGTATAAACATTTTCTACTTGTAAATAATGTTTGAAAGCCTAAAGTGAATAATACCACCCAAGGAATGAGTGCATAGTAAAGAGATGCATAGTAAGTGCACTGGAGTGTGTAGTAACATGGCCTGGTACCAAGGCCCGAAGAATTCCAAAATACAAGAGTTTGTACATGGTATTTAGAGCCTGGAAATTGATACAATAACCTAGGGAAAATGTAAAGATTATAAAGGCATGGAAGCCCAGGATCAGGTACTGGGCTCAGTAAACTTTAAAGGTTGAACAAAAAAGGAGGAACCAGCAAGGAGACTGACAGGGAGTGGCCAATGCTGTGTAAATTCATATTGAGACCATAGCTTCAAGGACAAGAGAAGAAAGTGTTTCATTTGCTGAAGGAAGGAAAGAAAGAAGAAAGGGAAGTAAGAGAAAAAGAAGGAAGAAAAGACAGAAGAGAGGGTGTGTTGTGCTTTGATTTGTGTCTCTCCTCAAAAAATATGTTGAAGTTAAAAATCCCTGGTAGAGTGAGAACAAATCCAATGATGTCCTTACAAGAGATGTCCTTGTAAGAAGAAATAAATTTAGACAGACAGTCACAGAGGGAAGATAGCCACGTGAGAAAGAAGGTAGAAATTAAAGTGATGAAGGTGTTGCTAGTAACCATCCGAAACTAGTAAGAGGCAAGGTAAGATTCTTCCCTAGAGCCTAAAGAGGGATTCTGGCGCTGCCAACAACTTGATTAAACTTCTAGCCTCCCAGAACTGTGAGAAAATAAATTTCTGTTCCTTTAATCCATCACGTTTGTGGTAATTCTTGTGTCAGCATTACAAAACTAATATAGGGAGTGAGGAATGTTGAGGTATAATTAAGAGATTCTCAAGTTGACATTCATAATGAATCCACAATAATATAAAATTTCTCTATTCCTCTTTGCAATTTTTTAATTCAATTTCTTGTATACAATTAGGTATCCCATGTTTTCTAATCATTGACATTTTCCCAAAGACTTTGAAATCTCTTACAAAGTGTGAAGTTTTTTTATTATACTTTAAGTTCTGGGGTACATGTGCAGAACGTGCAGTTTTGTTACATAGGTATACACGTGGCATGGTGGTTTGCTGCACTCATCAACCCATCACCTACATTAGGTATTTCTCCTAATGTTATCCCTCCCCTAGCCCCCCACCCCCCGACAGGCCCCAGTGTGTGATGTTCCCTTTCCTATGTCCATGTGTTCTCATTGTTCAATTCCCACTTATGAGTGAGAACATGCGGTGTTTGGTTTTCTATTCTTGCGATAGTTTGCTGAGAATGATGGCTTCCAACTTCATCCATGTCCTTGCAAAGGACATGAACTCATCCTTTTTTATGGCTGCATAGTATTCCATGGTGTATATGTGCCACATTTTCTTTATCCAGTCTATTATTGATAGACATTTGGGCTGGTTCCAAATCTTTGCTATTGTGAATAGGGCCGTAGTAAACATATGTGTGCGTGTGTCTTTATAGTAGAATGATTTATAATCCTTTGTAAATACCTAGTAATGGGATTGCTGGATCAAACAGTATTTCTAGTTCCAGATCCTTGAGGAATTGCCACACAGTCTTCCACAATGGTTGAACTAGTTTACAGTCCCACCAACAGTGTAAAAGTGTTCCTATTTCTCCACATCCTCTCCAGCATCTGTTGTTTCCTGACTTTTTAACAATTGCCATTCTAACTGACATGAGATGGTATCTCATTGTGGTTTTGATTTGCATTTTTCTGATGACCAGTGGTGATGAGCATTTTTTCATACATCTGTTGGCTTCATAAATGTCTTCTTTTGAGAAGTGTCTGTTAATATCCTTTGCCCACTTTTTGATGGGGTTGTTTGTTTTTTTCTTGTAAATGTGTTTAAGTTCTTTGTAGATTCTGGATATTAGCCCTTTGTCAGACGGATAGATTGCAAAAATTTTCTCACATTCTGTAGGTTGCCTGTTCACTCTGATGATAGTTTCTTCTGCTGTGCAGAAGCTCTTTAGTTTAATTAGATCCCATGTGTCAATTTTGGCTTTTGTTGCCATTGCTTTCGGTGTTTTAGACATGAAGTCTTTGCCCATGCCTATATCCTGGATGGTATTGCCCAGGTTTTCTTCTAGGGTTTTTGTGGTCCTAGGTATTGTTTAAGTCTTTGATCCATCTTGAGTTAATTTTTGTATAAGGTGTAAAGAAGCGATCCAGTTTCAGTTTTCTGCATATGGCTAGCCAGTTTTCCCAACACCACTTATTAAATAGGGAATCTTTTCCCCAGTTCTTGTTTGTGTCAGGTTTGTCAAAGATCAGATGGTTGTAGATGTGTAGTGTTATTTCTGAGCCCTCTGTTCTGCTCCATTGGTCTAATTTTAAAGCAGAAATTCCTGCCTTGTTCTCTTGAAACAAGACTTATATTTCAAGGTATACCATGGAAGAAACTCCAGGTAATGAGAGCATGAACAATTTCTGTATTCTCTGGATACTAAACACACTTTAGTTTCTGTTTGCACATCATTTGTGCCATGTTTCACGGACTTTATAAAGACCCATGCTTTTTGAAAGTACCCAAGAAGCATTAAAGTATAACATGATTTTATAGAAAATAACAATAATTATGGCTTTCTTTGATATCACCTGTCAATTTCC
Organism: Hylobates moloch; assembly: GCF_009828535.3. NCBI lineage: Eukaryota > Metazoa > Chordata > Mammalia > Primates > Hylobatidae > Hylobates > Hylobates moloch. The sequence goes on along the minus strand of NW_026652277.1, from coordinate 86,330,911 downwards.
ACAGTCAGGAGGAACTGAAATTATGTGTAGTCACAGAAATGACTTGTTCTGAATATAATTACTAGTAAAAGATATGATTTACATTTTAAAAATTTACATCAAGAGCAATAGCCATTTTTAAAAGTAGTATGTATTTTTAATTATAAATCAAATGTGTCCCCATTAGATGCAATTGTGAAATCAAGACAAATACAGAGAAGAAAGTGATGATTATCCATAATTGCCACTGATAAAATAAGCTACCATTAACAGTGGAGTGCATTTCTACTATTATATATGCATGTAAATTTTAACATGATTTAGGTCATGTCATGCTGTATGTCTACTTTATAGTCCTATTTTTCACTTAAAATATTTCATTCTAATAATTTTTTTCATATAAAAAAGATGTTTAAGTCTTAAATTGTACAATAATAAGCTATGGTTTAGGAGATCTCATAATTTATTTAACCATTCTCTCTCTCTCTTTTTTTTTTTTTTTTGAGACAGCATCTCCCTCTGTCGCCCAAGCTGGAGTGCAGTGGTGCAATCTTGGCTCACTGCAACCTCTGCCTCCTAGATTCAAGCAATTTCCCTGCCTCAGCCTTCCGAGTAGCTGGGATTACAGACATAAACCATCACCCCTGGCTATTTTTTGGTATTTTTAGTAGAGACAGTGTTTTGCCATGTTGGCCAGTCTGGTCTCGAACTCCTGACTTCAAGAGATCCACCTGCCTCGGTCTCGAACTCCTGACTTCAAGAGATCCACCTGCCTCGGCCTCCTAAAGTGCTGGGATTGCAGGCATGAGCCACTGCGTGTGGCCTTAAACATTCTCTATTGTAGCACTTTCAAATTTTCATACATTCTTAAAAATGCCATTATGAGCATACATAGATATATTGGTGCTCACATATTTGCTTTTTTTAGATATGGAATTATTGCACCTGTAATAATAATGATGAGTTGAAAGACAAGTATTCCAGCATTAAAAATGAAAAACAAAGATATGAATGAATAAATCGAATTTTAATTAAAAAAAGCAAATGCATGAGTCCTAAAGACTTGCAAAATTCAATATTGACCATTATCTCTAATTAAAAACTTTCTGCACAAACAGCTGTCTATGGCATCTCCTAAACCCAGTCAGAATGGCAACAAAGTGCCCTGGGATCCATGGCACTTTGCATTTCCTAAATTAGTGGAAGTTCACAGTATCCTGATGAGATACTGTGCACTAATTTAGAAATTTAGAAAATGCTATTACAAATGGAAGTTCTCAGGAGCATGCCATTAAAATGACAATTGAAAATGGCTCTCAGTTTTCTTACTTTCAGAGTAACCACTCTGGTGAGATGACTAAATAATTTGTGTAGAAGAAGCTATGGACATGTGGATATAACTAAACTGTGAACTTTCATGTCTATTGAGGTACGTTTTTAATTTATTCCCTGAGCAGATTGTTTTGCAAACCCATATTGGTTGTTCAATTTGAACATGAATGAATGACCTTGGGCAAATCACTTCACAGTTAATTTCCTATGTGTAAAACAAGTAAGGCAATAATTTGGGGGAAAGAGAGCCAATATGAAAAATGGAAAGTACAGATTTATTTTTAAAAAGTTATCATCAATGGCTCATGCTTGTAATTCCAATATTTTAGATGGCTGAAGTGGGAAGATTGCCTGAGTCCAGGAGTTCGAGACCAGCCTGGGCAACATAGCAAGATCTCATTTCTAAAATTGAGATCGATCGATCTATCTATCTATCTATCTATCTATCATCTATCTATCTATCTATCTATCATCTATCTATCATCTATCTAGTGAGAGATCTCATATATATATTAATATGATGAATACTATTATATGACATCTATATATATGAGATCTATATATATACATATTTTAAAAATAAAGTTATAATTATTACCATTATAAACAAATAACTGATTCTAACCAATTAAATATTCAGTATCTCTAGTTCTTGCAAATTTTAGCTACTGTAATACTACATTCTAAATTGTGTTTTCTGATATTCCCCTCCCCAAATTCCTACATTAATGTTGAGAAAGAGCCAATAAAGTATCATTTTTACTTTAGAGTTCATAAAATCATATAAAAAAATCACTGAAGCAGTACTATGGCGATATTACATTCTAGACTTCTGTTAATAACTTGTGTGGAATATTGGAATATTCAATCAACATGACATATCAAATCCATAATCATTTCTGGAAGGTTTGTCAGAATATATTTTCCTATCAATCTAATAAAGTTGACCATTAAAGGTTAAATTCATAAAATACCATAGACCTGAGTTTCCATTTCCCTGTAAAAATACATTTTGGACAATTTTAGTGCTATGTTTTCAATCTGAAATGATGTAATATTTGTCTGATCTTTGAAGATTTTATTTAAGATGACAAGATTTAACACAAACTAGATGCCATAAGCAATAACTTTCAATGAAAATTTTAACTGACACAACTTGATTGACTTAAATGTAAAGAATCTATGCACTAGTACACAGGTATAATGTCTTCTCTCTTCAAAGAAAAATTTTATTGAACCAGAAAGAAGTTTTTTTATTTTAATAGTAACTATTATATTTCTAGTACTTTTAAAGATGCTACTCTCCACAAGTTCTGTGTCGTTATAGAAAGGGCTTTAGAAACAAATTTAATAAATAATGACCCAAACTATTCTGATTTAAAATATTTGTGTTAAATTCTGACACAATTTTAAAGTTATTTTTTAGTATGTGTTTTTTATTAAAAATAAAAACAGAAAACTTCTGCAGTTGTTGTCATCTCTACTTTTCTCCTATTGTCTTCTTTCTCTGATATTCTTTAATCTGGTTTCTTATTTTTGACAGCTGATTTTTCTCTCTGAAGTTTTTAAACTGAATCTTTTAAACTGAAGCTTGTAATTTTCCATCATTTGATTTGCTTTAATCACAACTGTACATGGCGCACATTAATTTTATCCTTATAGATTTGACCTGTTTTTCCTCAGCTATCATATGAACAAGGTGGTATTTCTGAATGTCCATGAACAGAAAAAAAAAAATTCCACTCAGTTTCTCTTCTCATCTTTCCCACCCATTATTGTTACTCCCTTCAAGCAAGCAAATCAGGGGCAACCTTTGATCATTTTTCTTTCATCCTATTTGGCTAAAAATTTACTTTTCCCTTCAGGAAACTTCTGTAATTTATCCCTTTCTCCCTGAAGCTATTACTGGGAAAATTTCACCCATATTTTAATGTTACCATTTTGGTTCTTGCAAATTCCTTTCTCATGCTATCCTATCAAACTTCAGTGTGGACAAAATATCTGTAAAACTGTTTTTTCTCATTAAAATAATTATTTAATTCATGTTTTCAATCAGTCTTTCAGACTGCATAACTATTGCATTTCTTTTTAATTGTACTCCTGCCATTCTTTTTTTGTAATTAATTTCTTTATTGGTTTTGTTTTTCACTCAGTGTGTATCCCACTTACTCTCTTTATAACTACTTGTCTTCAAGTACATTCTAAAATTAAAGAAGGTGGATAAACTTTCCCCACCAATTTTTGTTATCAAATAACCAATAATTCACCTAAATGTGACCAACAATGAACCAGATAATTTTTTAAGTCCGTGTATTTTTTAGTTACCTTTAAGCAATTTCAATTTTTTTCAAACTAGTGTGTGGTTTTTAAACCTCTGACATCACCCTTTGTGCTATGTTCTCTCTTTTTGAACATAAGAATGTGCTTTCTCATAGAAATGATTTTTTGAAAGAATGTTTAGCTTCCGTAAGGTGAATTCAAAAAAACTCCTTATTTCGTATGTAATGCAGCTAAGCAATAGTACTACTATTACTACTGTATCTGTTTATGACATTATTTTTCAGAAAATAATGTCAGTTATTCAGTAAAAAAACTACATGTTTTTAGTTTCAATCTGTATGCAAGAATCCATCTCCACTTGTCGTATCTTGGTGATGGGACTTCCTTTCCGGTACTGGCTAGGCGACCTTAAACAAGATACTTAATCTCTTTAGCCTCAGTGTCCTCATTTGCAAGATGAAGAATATAAATAGTACCTATTTAATAGGCTAGTTGTGGAAATAAATGAGGGAATTCATGTAAAGGGCTAAGCACAGATGCAAGAAGTTTTCTGGAGGCATCTGGGAAAATTCTTCATCATTCTTAAGTGGAAGGAAGTCTACTTTTCCCTCACTGGCCTTGAATAAGAAACTAGGTAGTGGTTGCTGCTCACAGCCAACTTCTACCCACAAACTGTTGGAATTTGACTCTGGGGATAAGAGAATGGAGAGATGAAAAGAACTTGGGTTCCTGAAGACGTTGTTCAGCTGCTGAATCAAACCTGAAATCCAACCTAGTTATGGGCATCTTGTTATGTACATTTATGTATTTCACCCAGTTTGAATTGAGCTTTCTGTTTATCTCAAATGAACACTAATAGAGAATTTGGTGAGTAATAGAAGTTCTGAGGAGCAGAAGTGTCACAGGCTACAAATGCAGGAGTCGAAGGAAGTCCAAGTCAAATGTGAGCCTCACTGATTCCTATATTCCTGCCGAGTCTGTGGATCCCTGGAGGCCAGTGCAGTCAGCCTCACCTCTGGATCTGGCCGTGTGAGATTCTCAGTGGGGGTATAATGAAATATTTAAAAAATTAAAAAAAGAATGTAGTAATGTCAGAGGTGTTTAAACCAGAGCGACTCCATATTGAATAGGGGCTGGGTAAAATAAGGCAAAAACCTCCTGGGTTGTATTCACAGGAGGTTAGGCATTCTCAGTCACAGGATGATATAAAAAGTCGGCACAAAATACAGGTCACAAAGACCTTGCTGATAAAACAGGTTGTAGTAAAAAAAAAAAAAAAAAAAAGCTGGCCAAAACCCACCATAACCAAGACGGCGATGAAAGTGACCTCTGGTCTTCCTCACTGCTCATTATTCGCTAATTATAATGCATTAGCATGATAAAAGACACTCCCACCAGTGCCATGAAAGTTTACAAACGCCATGACAAAGTCCAGAAGTTACTCCATATGGTCTCAAAAGGAGAGGACCCCTCAGTTCCTTGAATTGCCCACCCCTTTCCTGGAAAACTCATGAATAATCCACCCTTTGTTTAGCATATAATCAAGAAATAACCATAAAAATAAGTAGCTGAGGAGCTCACATCACTGCTCTGCCTGTGGAGTAGCCATTCTTTTATTCCTTTACTTGCTTAATAAACTTGCTTTCACTTTACTGTATAGATTTGCCTGGAATTCTTTCTTGCATGAGATCCGAGAACCCTGTCTTGGGGTCTGGCTCAGGACACCTTTCTGGTAACAGTAATAAAAGAATACATTATTTCACCAAAAGTAATCTAAACCTAACGCACTCTATGGTTCCGCGAGATGATGGGGCTGGGGAAGAAGAGTCTGGGGACTGGTTTCTCCTTGCTCTTAGAAATGAGAAAACTTTGTTGCTAGTGTTATGAATTGGCAGAAAAATGAATAGAGGATTTGGGGCATATATATCGAGAGAGAATTATTATAGCTTTAATATGTGCATGAAGCTCTGCATTTTAGCTTTTATCAATAAGCCACAGAGAAATGGACATCATCTTCAAAGAACAAATGTTCCTTAATTTTAAAAAAATTGGGTATTAATCTTTATACTAGGGAATAGGAGGATAAACACTTGAAGACATTTTTTGCAAAATCTTTAACAAAATAACTTTTAAAAAATATGCAGTTTAGAATCCATAGACCCTTTACAAATTTATTAAATATCTGCTAAGTAACATAGCTTTCAGAGAATGTGAACATTATAATTCTTTCATCACCTGTTAGCTTGAAGGTTTGTATCTTTGGAGTTTAGTAGCTTTTCACAACCTTTTCATCTCAAAGCATGAGTTTGAATATGACTACTGGTGGCATGAATAAATAAGGTGGATTATTCTGAATAATGTCCAGAAAACTAGATATTCTATCATTCTAAGAATTAAAAAAATTGTGAGAGGAAATAAATGATTATATAAGCTTTGTAAGACAATATCCTTTATTATTGGGATTATACTTACTCTGTTGTCACAGAGCTGTGAACCAAAACTGTTTACCCCTGGATTTTACCTTTCAGACAACACAATATTCCCACCTCATGTCCAGTCAAGAAAAAACTTGGGCAGTTATGAACCCTGGTTCAGCTTAATTTTTGAGCTGCTCTGTTTTTCTTGGCTTTCCCTGGCACCTTATCCTCTGCTCCATCTCCTTGTCAAGACCCCCTCCTGCTTTCAGCCACTGATGCTCCATGGCTGTGACCCTTACTTTGAGTAGGAGGACGCGTGTTCATAAAAGCCTCTTAGCATTTCTGGTTCCTGGTATAATCAGGTAGGTCCTTCAGGTGGTTTAAGCCCATTCAGTCCTTTATGTTGGCCATAACCTGCTATAGTCAGGAAATCTGTATTTTCCCTTTATTCTTTAAGCATAATTGTTTCCAAAATTTGGTTAAAATCCTAAGCTCCTATAACTAACCTTTAATTCTTATTATCTTTAACTTTAAAAATGCAGCACTATTCACAATAGCAAAGAGTTGGAACCAACCCAAATGTCCAACAACGATAGACTGGATTAAGAAAATGTGGCACATATACACCATGGAATACTATGCAGCCATAAAAAATGATGAGTTCGTGTCCTTTGTAGGGACATGGATGAAACTGGAAAACATCATTCTCAGTAAACTATCGCAAGGACAAAAAACCAAACACCGCATGTTCTCACTCATAGGTGGGAATTGAACAATGAGAACTCATGGACACAGGAAGGGGAACATCACACTCCGGGGACTGTTGTGGGGTGGGGGGAGGGGGGAGGGACAGCATTAGGAGATATACCTAATGCTAAATGACGAGTTAATGGGTGCAGGAAATCAACATGGCACATGGATACATATGTAACAAACCTGCACATTGTGCACATGTACCCTAAAACCCTAAAGTATAATAAAAAAAAAAAAGCAGTATTTTAATTGATGAAATATTAGCCCAAGCAAGAGACTGATAGCATATATATAATAAACTTTTATAAATCACCGAAAATATTTGGTCATTTTAATTACGTGTAAAAACTGCAAAGAAATAGGCATTGGGTTATAGTTTATTTTACTAATAGTAGTTCAGAAATTGCAAGTAAGGAGCAGTGACTGCTTTTGAAAGACATTTTCTCACCACAAAATAAGGGCAATATTTGGATAAAGCAATTAATTTCAACGCATGTGAGATACGTACACATAGGGTATAGTTATATATGAGATTGGTGCTAGGAATAAAATCAACAGGCACTAGAATTTGATAGTATCTTCCTTCAACTTGCTTGGGACTTGGCTTTAGATAAAACAAACTCTAGAAATTTGGGGGTATTGAGAGTCCAACATTTTGAAGGGGTGGAGAATGTCCCTTTTTTTTCTTTTACCTACTAATTCTAACATAGTACCATATATTAAGTTTACAATCATTTGTTAAATCAGTGAATAAAGAGAATTATAAAGTGATGATCAAAGAACCAATACACTTGTGAGACAGTAGAACTGGAAGAAAAGTGTGGGGGCTGGTTTGCAGACTCTGGTTTAGTGTCACGTCAATTTGAACATTAGGAGCTGCTTACATGCAAGCATGTCTCTGGTAAAATGATTATAGACATATGCACTGAAATTGTGAAAAATCAAATATATTTTGATTACAATGAGACTTAGGAAACATTTGCCAGCGGAAAAATCATTTGACCTGTTTTAAGACTTTAATGTATTTTTTTTCCATTTTCAAGTTTTCATGCTTTGCTTAAAAGTAGTCAGACTCCCTACAAAGTGTACAGTGTTTTTGGTAGCTATGTCCAAGGCCTTTGCTACATTGAGCAAAGGTGATTCTCCTTTATCTTTTCTGGAGCTGAGTCAGTGGTAACAATATATTCTGTTTTGCAAAGAGGAAAACATGTAAAAATATTGGATAGAGACATTATTCAAATCATTTATTATTGAAAATACAGAAACATTAAAAGTTTCCAGCAATTTTTTTTTTTATTTCTGCCAGAAAATGCATTGTGAGATGAATACTGTCCGAATTACTTTTCCCTGGTATCTTTGGCTTCCTTTTCTGCATATAATGGATAAATTCTGTATGAGCCTTTTCAATTTTACCATAAAGAGGCAGCCAAATAGCCAAATACAATCAATTCAAACAGAATAGCACTCTTTTGCTCACATTCCAATTTGGAAGAGGAAATCTGTGTGAAAAAAGTACATTTCCTATTAATTATTCTTTTGATAAGCCAGTATGAACATGTGCTGGAAATGGAAACTCATATAATACCAAAAAAGCTGCATATCTGCATGATTATTAAATGTATTAGAATGTGTAAAGTGCTTATAACAATGCCTAGCCACAGATTTTGTGCTCTGTATGGATTTGAAAACTAAAAATATAGACATAATAGCAAAGTTATACATGTATGGTAAGGCTGGCCTAAGTTCTAAGAAAAACTGTAATTTCTAAGCCCATGATATATTATTCACATAAAAATATTGTTTTTCATTATTGTTTACTTGATTCTGGAGGCAGGAAATAACAATTTAGTACATGATATTATTTATTTTTACTTCTATGTAAATAAATATTTTTATTATTCTGTTTTATAATTTTTAGAAAATTGTTAGATATCTAAATTCTGTTTCCAGTGGAGAAAATACGTTAGCTTAACTCATTGATGCTAAGTAGTAACTCCTTTCCTTCGATCAGTCATACATGGGAACTTTGAGGACCGGTGGTTCTCGAAGGTTGGTTACATAAGAACCACATACGGGTTTCTTTCAGTGTAGCTTCCCAAGCCTGGTCACTGAGATTTTTAATCAAAAGGCTAAAAATGAGCCCTAGAATATGCTAGTTTGACAAGCCTTGTCAAATATTCCTGATTCGGGCTGTTTCCAACAACACAGGACATTATGGTCATCCTTTTACAGATGAGGCAATGTGGAAACCAGGAAAGGTTAAATTACATGATCAAAGGCACACAGCTAATTGTTTAAAAGCTAAAATACGCATGATGAATACAGCTAGCTTTGGTTGCAGAATTAGACATTTAATTAGAAATTCACTAGTCGGCCGGGCGCGGTGGCTCCGGACGGGGATGGTGGCTCATGCCTGTAATCACAGCACTTTGGGAGGCTGAGGTGGGCGGATTACTGAGTTCAGGAGTTGGAGACCAACCTGGTCAACATGGCAAAAATCCATCTCTACTAAAAATACAAAAAAATTATCCAGTCGTGGTGGCGCACACCTGTAGTTCCAGCTGCTTGGTAGGCTGAGACACGAGAATTGCCTGAATCCTGGCTGCCCAGAACTTGCAGTGAGCCGAGATGGTGCCACTGTACTCCAGCCTGTGCAACAGAACGAGACTCTGTCTAAAAGAAAAAAAAAAAATTCAAATCTCTTGACAAGACAGGGACTGATATGAATTCAGTTTTAAACCTTCCCTAAGCAGCCTCTCAGTCTTATACAGGATGCTAGCATTATTCTTTGCTTTGTTATTCAATCTACTCTGTGTATTCTAAACCTTATTTGTGCAAGGCATTACCTAAAACATACAGATTGAAACAAATGAGAAAATTGTAACTTTTCAAATTTGATATTAATAAATTAATGACTAATCATATTTTATATTTAACAATTTGGGTATCTTTAGATTGATTCAATAAATTAATTAGCTACTTAGGCAATATAGAACCTTACTGTGTTGAGTTATAAATTTTTAATACTCAATTTTTCTTTTCATAGTTATAATATGCTCCTGGCAATAATTTGTGAAGTACAAAACATTTGTACCTAATTTTCTCCTCTGTTGTTCTGTTCTAAATTTGGAAATAATATCTCAACTCTAAATTTCTAAATTAAGTTTGGGCTTGTAGACATAAACATCATAAACAAAAACCACAATTGAATGTATTTCTCAGAAAAATAGTTGATTATAGAATCATAGAAATGATTTAAAAATAGGGACGATGCTGTCTACTTTCTCCTCTAACACACATACTCTCACCCTGACACATACTCATACAATGCTGCTGGCTTTTAATGGGCAAGCACCATGGTCATTTTCTAGAAAGTCTTGAATATAGTAAGGAAATTAGTATCTCTTATTTATCTTTTAACAATAATTAACATATTGGACATTTTCCATGTGTCATACTCTGCTATGCACTTGAAATACTCTCACTTAATTTTCACAACCCTATTATAATCTTCATTTTATAGATATGAAAACTGAGGCTTGGAGAGGTTAAGTAACTTTTCTGAAGCTAGAGTTTGAGTTGAAGAAATCTGATTCTAGAATTTACAGTTTTAGCCACAATGCTGACATGTGTGCCTCAAGCTTACGACAGGATGGGATTTCAGAAAGGATTTTTTTATACTTCCCTTACCATTCTTATAAAACATTTCTGGCTCATCACTCATGTTTGAAAGACATTTGGATAAGAATTAATATGATCAACAAATGGATAAACTAGTCCTTAATATCACAGCTTTCTCCTACCAGCTTTCTTAACCTTCACTGCTGTTTTGTATTGTTTTAATAAAAAACTTGATTGGCTTTCTTAACTTTATATAAGAAATCATTGCATTTTACTTCATCAACATATTTCAAATAGAAATTATATGCTTTAAAACAAAGAAAGCTTATTTGGAGCAATATATTCAAATATTAATACCTTCACAGGTTTGATTTGAAAAGTAGTTTCCAGAATATTATTACTCTGAGAATATTAGAGTATTATCTAATACTAATTCTAAAACACATGCATAAATATTTCAATTAACATTTTCCTGTTTTTAACACCTTTCAGCTACAGTGAGGCTGAAGGAAAGCTGTGCAACAGGGATCACAGCTAAGGGTGGCACACCATGTCTCTCAAAGCTGGAAATGATCATTATGGATGTCAGAGGCTTCTTTGGTAATGCATGGAGACATAGAACTATATGATGTGTTAGGACAGTAACAATTTATAAATGAAGTTTTAACTCTTCCAAGTACATTGACGGCTGCTGCTGCATCTGTCTCATTAATATGCCCTATCAAACCAAGAAACAAACAAAAGGAAAGGATTTGCTTGAGGACGGATTCAAAAGCAAGAGCAAGAAAAGAATGAAGACAATAAGCTTCTGATGAGTTTACCATGAAGGCAAACACTCACCTGCAGCTGAGATTTTGAAATTTGTTTATCTAGAGGAGGCATTAGATAGTATAAAAGCAGTCCTCAATAGAGTAGCATTTCTAAAAGATAATCAAATAGTGAAATCATTGAGGACAAAGAGCTTTAGTTATCTGAAGATACAGTATCAGACATTCAGTTTTAACTCTTAAAATGTATTATTCACGAACAAAAGCTACTGATTTTCAGCCTAAGGAAAATACTTTGAAAGAACAGGTAAGAGTTAGAATAGGTAAGAATACTATAATTTCTGATGAGCACACAGGTGCCAAAGATTCTTTCAAAATAAATAACTGGAAATAACTTTTCCAGCAGAGAGTTGAGTAGAATGTAAGGAAATGAGAATTTAGGTATCATTAATTTATCAGCATAGCCAAGCTTATTTTGATAACATATATGAGGAACATGAATTTAAAAAATTTTTTTTCAAAGAGATAACAATTTACAATTACCAATAGATGTACTTTGATACTCATCCTGGTGAAGTAGGATATTTCCCTGACCCCTTCATGAAACCTGTGACAGGAGTGCCTTGTTTCCTCAGTCCACCACTCTCAACTCCTCGTGGGAGGGAGCGCGCCTCTGAACAAGGTGGGAACTGCAGTGCATGCGTGCTCGAACCATTTCAGCACTGGCAGGATCAAACTCCACTCACTTGGACCCCCTGCATTCCACCTTTTGTGGGAGGGAACGCTCAGGTGAATGGGTACAGGAGCCAGAGTGAATGCTTCTGGGTGCCGGCAGGAGTGAACTCTGTGCACGCCCAGCAGCAGCATCCAGGTGGGGTGCCTGCAACTCTGGGAGCCCCAGAGGACATGTTATAGTACTCTTTTAGCTCTGCTGTCCACGGATGGCTTTTCAGTGAAAAGCCCTTCGCCTTTTCATGCAAGGCGTCTGCCCTCTACCCAGCAAGGGCAAAGGGCCAGTGTGACAGCCTTTTTTATCCGCACTGGTGGCTCCCAAGCTCTTGTCCAGCGCCCAGGAAAAATGAAGTCACACGAACGAATCGAAGGATGGTAAATGTGGGGGATTTTATTGGAAGTGAAAGTGGCTTTTAGTGGGAAGGAGTGCTGGAAAGGGGGTGGGGTGGGTAGGTAATCTCCTCCTGAAGTTCGGCTGTCTCTGGCTGAATTCTTCTCTGAAGTTACCCCATCAAGCTGTTTCTCTCTCTAACGTCCAGCTGTAGTCCCTGACATCCAGATGCTTCTCCCTTCTGCTGGCTCAGTCTGGGGTGTTTATAGGCACAGGCTGGCAGGTGGGGCGCGCTATGAGTAGTTTAGGAAAAGGCAGCATTCAAACAGGAAAACAGGGATAGAAGTTCTCACTATGGGCCACGGGTATCAGGTTTTTCAGCTTAAAGGTGGGGTTTCTATCGGGGACCCACCCTTTTCTGCCTAGAATTTCTCTGCCACCTGTCCTTATCATTGGTACTCCAGGACCCTTTGGCCTACGATCTAGGCTATGCGCTTTTTCCCCAAAACGCTGTTACTTGTCTTGTCAGAATTCAGCTTCTCATTACCTCTTCAAAAAGCCACTCCTACCTACCTTCTCCCCAAAATTTGGTATCCATTACTCTGTTTCCCGTGGCACTCAGTGTTGGCTCCCGTTAAAACACACTATGATATTTTTTAACTCTTCTGCATTCGCCAAGAGACTCTGAGGTCCTTAGTGGCAATCCCTACAATGTTTACTCAGTGTTCTGAATAGCACCTCACAGGTGTCCAACCAGCATTTCAATATGGGCCATCAATAAATGAATACAGTATTTTCAGAGTCTTCAAGACCCAATGGTGCAACATTTTCATGGTGCAATTCTAGAAGAAACTAAGGCAGCATGATTTTTGCCATCCATAAACCCAAACACTTAAACATCAGCAACTGAATGCACTTAAATTACACATAAACCAGTATTATACATTTATCAATTTTTTTCTTAATGTTGCTACATCTGTCATTTTTAAAAAATAGGGAATGTGGAAATTGTAGACCAAAAAGTACCTGAGACAAGTCTCAATTTAGAAGTTTATTTGGCCAACATTAAGGACATGCCCCTGACATAGCCTCAGGAGGTTCTGACAACATGTGCCCAAGGTGATCTGGCTACAGCTTGTTTTTTCACATTTTAGGGAGACATAAGATATCAATCAATACATGTAAGATGTACATTGGTTTGGTCTGGAAAGATGAGGCAACTCAAAGGGAGGTGGGCAAGGGTGGGTTCCAAGTCACAGACGGATTGAAAGGTTTTCTGATTGTCAGTTAGTTGAAAGAGTTCATCTGAAGATCTGGAATTAACAGGATGGAGTGTCTGGGTTAAGATAAGGGGCTGTGGAGAGCAAGGTTCTTATTGTTCAGATGAAGCCTCCAGGTAGCGAGCTTCAGAGGGAATAGACCAAATGTTTCTGATTAGGCTTACAGAGTGGTCTGTTCTGTTAGTCTTAAGTTCTCAGTTTTAGTATTAATACTGGTCAGCTGTGCCTGAATTCCAATGGGAGGAAGGTATAATGAGGCATTTCCCTTTTTTTTTTTTTTTTTTTTGAGACAGAGTTTTGCTCTGTCTCCCAGGCTGGAGTGCAGTGGTATGATCTTGGCTCACTACAACCTCTGCCTCCCAGGTGCAAGCAATTCTCCCTGCCTCAGCCTCCCGAGCAGCTGGGATTAAAGGTGCCCACCACCACGCCAGGCTAATTTTTGTATTGTTTAGTAGAGACAGGTTTTCGCCATATTGGCCAGGCTGGTCTTGAACTCCTGACCTCAGATGATCTGTCCGCTTTGGCTTCCCAAATTGTTGGGATTACAGGCGTGAGCCTTTTTTTTTTTAAGTGAAAGCAGGTATATTAGGAAAGTGAAGGAATAAAGAATGGCTACTCCGTAGGCAGGGCACCTGAGGTATTTCCAACCACCCATTCCCATCATGGCCTGAACTAGCATTTCAGGTTTACTTTAGAATGCCCTTGGCTGACAGGAGGGTTCCATTCATTTGGTTAGGGGTGGGTTACAATTTTATTTTTGGTTTACAAAATACTTTTTTTTCCCTTGACTAATAATAGGAATGTAGGGGTTATGCAAAAGGATAAAGGGACAACTTCAGTAATTTGAAGCAAGTTGAAAATTAATAATAGAGTCCTGGGCACAATTATTTAATAGAATTTAAGAGTAGAAAGGTATTTCCAAAGTCATCTTGCCCAAAACATTTCCTTGACACAGAGGGAAGCTGATTTTCACAGTGTCACAGTGCAATAAATGGCAGAATACAGATTAAATCCCAAGTGCTCTGACTCTAAATCCAATCTTCTTCAGGATATCACAGCCCCTTCAATAGTGCAAGTAGAAAGGGCATGTTTCTGGCTTTAAGTTAGCAATGGGAGAAAGATATGTTTATCGTTGATATAACATAAATGGGGAAGAAAATGTTACCATTTGTGATGCAAATTTCTTCCACTGTAAGAAGGCAGTACCACTAGCATCAAAGTAATAATTCTTTGCATAATATCATCTGGAAGAGGGTATGTAAATGAATGCTAGCTAACCAGCAGAATACACAGCAATACGGTTTTAGTGTACAATTAGTCCCCACAGTTTGTCATGATATACAACTGTGTTTCACTTAGCCCTGAAGGTGAATCATCAGGAAGTCTCACCTATATTAGGTTTTCTGACCCAGATCAAAGCCACCTATTTTCAGTGTGTGTTAAGGGAGTGGTGGGAGTTGAAGGGTTGAAGGGAGGGAGGGATTTTGCTTTAGTTGGAGAAAATAACCCTGAGGCCAGGAAGTCACTACTTAGGATTAAGGGGTGTCAGAGCCTTGACTTTGCTACTTAAAATGTCTGAGTGACTTTGGAAGTGTTAACTGCTGTAAATTGTTAATGGAGGGGAATATAAAATAAGAATACTTTATAGAATTGTGAGGTTTGTATGCTATGAGGTCTGCAAAGTTCTAGGCAAGGGGTGAGGCATCAGTAAACAATAGACATTGTTGTTACTTGTGATTGCCTTGACATATCAGGTTTGTACCTTAAACGGTGTCTAGGTTAATTTTTGTACCCAGATAAAAATACCTAACAGGCCGGGCGCGGTGGCTCACGCTTGTAATCCCAGCACTTTGGGAGGCCGAGACGGGCGGATCACGAGGTCAGGAGATCGAGACCACGGTGAAACCCCGTCTCTACTAAAAATACAAAAAAAAATTAGCCGGGCGTGGTGGCGGGCGCCTGTAGTCCCAGCTACTCGGAGAGGCTGAGGCAGGAGAATGGCGTGAACCTGGGAGGCGGAGCTTGCAGTGAGCCGAGATCGCGCCACTGCACTCCAGCCTGGGTGACAGAGCGAGACCCCGTCTCAAAAAAAAAAAAAAAAAAAACCTAACAATGGAAGATGAAACAGAGAAAAATGTATGAAACTGTTTAGAACATCATAACTGTCAATGACAAAGTGACTATTAAAGTTAAATTGTATTAAATTAATTGATTCTGTTTTTTCTCTTCCCTCAGATTGTATGTCATATACAGAAAAAAAAATGATACTACTGTTGCTAGTTCAATCTTCTCTCTGAATAAAAATTGGCTTTTAGATAATCTTAAAACAGCACTTTAAAATTTACATTTTGAGAACACAGTGAAGTAAGAAGGTTATTTTGGATGCTTGTGATAAGTTATCTATCTATATTACACCAAATAAAATATGTTTGGTTTGGAAAAGGTTATGCTCAAAGGCAATGGTTTTCTATGTAATTTTTGGGTTGCAGTGCATGACAAAGGAATGGGAAAGGTTTACTGAGGAGGTTGTGTTCCTTTGGGAGATCCGAATTCACTCATAAATTCTCATTACTAAGATTAATAATCATTGAGGGTTTCATTACGAAAAACATCACCTTTACTCATTTGCTAATGGGCAAAGAAAACAGCAATGTCTACTACAGCAATCTATTTACTTATATACTTGGATTTGCTAAAAAAATCACTAGGCAAAGGGAGGTAGGAATTCAGGCAGTAATAATAGCAAATATTTATTTAATATTTAATGTGACCCAGACACTCTCTAAGGTGCTATATATATGAATTATATCACTTGATGTAAGTGCAATTCTCATCTTCTCCATTTTATAGATTAGGAAATTGAAGTTATAAAAGCAAAGCAATTTACACTGGGTCAACTGACTAGTAAGAAGCAAAACTAGGAGTATAATCCAGGCAGTCTTTATTCAGAGCTCATGCTCATATTTACTGTACTATATGCCTCCTGTCAAGGTCAAAAACAAAACAAGTAAAGCAACAAACTCATCTCAACTGAGGATAAAACAGATATATTGCTAGATAAAAGATGATGAGAGTTGGGTTTTTCTGTATCCCTAAGCGCTTTTAGTACCAACCTTTCTATTTTTGACAGTTCGCATGTCCTACTGAGCATAGGCTGTAGAGTCTACACAGTCAGAACCACACTCTTCCACTAACGGATTTTCCACTACTCTACTTTTTCTTCCCCTCCTGAAAATAATTGGTGAGTTTCTTTTCCCCAACTAATCTTAATAGTTTAACATTATATTTTACCCTGAATGTTTATATTGATTCATATTTCCATTCTGAAATAAGACCTAACAATTGTAACTTTAAAAACTTCCCCATCATTAAATAAACTTTTACTTTTCTTAATGTTGATCTTGGCAGCATTTAGTTCTGAATATTTCTTGTATTTCTGCCTAATTCTCATATTTCTTTAACGCAAACGGAATGCTTTAAAAGTACATCTTCTTCAGAGCACCTCTTTTGCCTTACCTTTCTTTGTTATCCGTTCTTTCAGAAAGTCACAATGGCTCCAACAGTAACTGAACAAGATCTTTTGACTCCATGGAAGGTTTCGCCATATGTGCCTCTAAAGTCCCTTTTCCAAACTGTTAACGTGCCTCAGTGATTTGCTTTTTTACTTGATATCTTAATAGAGTGCCTTTCTTGTTTCCTAGTAGACCTAAAATGGCTTCTATGGTGCTTATAATTTTAGTAGTTTATTCTCATTTGTTTTGTATGTCCTTTCATCAATTCAGTTGGCAAAACTGTGAAACTTTTCATTCAAAAAAGCACAAAATTCACTATATGGTGTTCCGAGAAAACAAAATAACACAAGAAACTGAGCTCATAAACACATAAATTAGGATGCACTATTCATACAACAAACTTATTTACTTTAGAAACAGATTTTTGTTTTCAGTGTTTCTTTTCAAAGCCTAAACATTCTCTGTACATTCAAAACAGAAATTTCATTTAAAACACTTTTGAAAATTCTTCACAAATATAAGTAGATAAAGTAAAATACTCTAATTTGGGGAATAGTTCTTTTTACAATGTGTGATTTTAGGTATATTAAAATGAGATATTATTCATAGTTGTAAACACTGCCTCTGCTCAGCTCTATTCTCAATCTTTCCACTTTTCTACAATTCTACACTTTATGCTTCAAAGTTAAATATTTTTAAAACACATTTTTTCTTATTTATTTCATATATTTAGCATAGTTTAATAGATTTAAACACTGTAAACTTTTATGGACTTTGCTCTTTTAAAGCAAAGATAGCAACCATATCGACAAAGATTGGGAAAAAATTGCAAGAGGGCATCTGGAATATGCTAATAATTATGTAAATGACATTATCAATTACTAACTTTGTGTTAAAAGCCATTGAATTATTAAAGATAATGATGTGTGGGATTCTGTGAATAATGTTAAATCAAACAACCACAGGTTCATTATCTATTGAAGATTACGTTAGGCTGTTAGACCAATATGAAGAAAGTACAGCCAATAGTAAGTGATGACCAATACGAATATGAAGCAAAAGCAGGTGTGAAAGTTATCAGGTAAAATATTAGTCAAAATTCTGAGAAACAGTTAAAAGACACGAAAGAGTTGTGAAGGTGGCTGCCTCAGATACCAGGGAGAATGTTAAGACAGTAGTGGATGGAACACTCTGAACAGGAAGCTTGTAAGACAAATTAAAGGGTGGCAGCTAAAGAGAGACTGAGCTGGCCTCCTAGATGTGCTAGAGTGAAGGGTTAAGTTTATGCACTGTAAGTTTATACACTTTGAAGTAAGATAGGGGTGGGGTGGAGGTCTTAGCTCTACTACCTACAAGCTGAATGTCCTTGGATGAATTAATCAATCAGAGTTTCCTTATTGTAAAATAAGAATTAAAAACATTACTTGCCCCATAAGGATATTGTGAGGATTAATTAAATCAGAGAGTCCATGATTACCTGGTATAGTATGTGCAATATTTGCTAGTTATTATTAATCATTATACTTGATTTTAAAATTTGGTTCTCTTACTAGGTTGCTAGAACATTGCAAACAGGGATTTTCTTATTTCTAAGTAGTACCTAAGATAACAAATGTTTCTTGAACTGCTAAACTGAACACAAAACTAATTTTTTTCTGTGTAAGGCATATTGGCCTAGGAATTATTGATGACATTTCTATTTTATGATAGAACAGTTTATACCATTTTTATAATTTTGTATAATAAAACAATGCAAAATGTCTATTTCTAAATAATGTTTTTAAACAATAGGTATTTTTAAAATAACTCACATCTTTATTTGACATTTTATTAGATATTCTGCTGTTTTTGATTAAAGTAACCATTTTAGAATTAATATTCAAATAACACACAACAGCAACTAAGGTGTTATTTGTATTACTGTGTGTTATTTGATTATGTTTTTGTACTCATTTTATCCATTTTAATGATTTTGTTTTATAGTAAACCGGCTAATAATAATTTAGTGTTCTCTTCATCTAAGGTTTTATATTTTGCAAACAGAGAAACCATTTTCTTTTGTGTTTTTATTCAAACTCTGAAAATTCATACATCATTACCATTAATAATTTCCTTTGCTAATTTATAGACTGGCTTTTAATAACCTTGCTGTCTTGAAACTTGTTACATGTGAGAAGCATGATTTTTGAAAATATTCTGTTCTGATTATCTGCTCAAGCCCCATTCAGATCCTCTGTATTTAAATGCAATGAATAACAGGAAGAGGCAAAAGACCTTATATGTATATTTGTACATTTTCACCTTCTGTTATAAACTCCTTTAGAAAAGTGGCTTGGGTCAAAACAAATGATGTTTCTAGAAAAGTAGTTCCTAAAAGGCACAGAGTTAAATACTTCAAATACCTGGAGTCCATTCATTTCTTTATACAACAAAAATGTAATTGTTACCTATTATGTATCCTCACTAAAAATGAGGAGGCCAAAATCAGTAAAAAAACTTGTACAATTTTCCTGAAAGTTATTCTCTGTTATACACTTTTGGAAAATTCATAACCATGTTATTTTCAGAAGCTCAAAGAAAATTATAAGTTTTACTTAGATCTAAGAGACACCTACCTAAGGCTTAATGTGAAAGGGTATGTTTTCATTAAAATTCAGTTTGCAGTTTTCTCATTGGATTTCAGTGATTGCAATGTAGTTTGTTTACCCATTTGTTTTAATTATCAGACTGTGCACTTGTATAGGGCAATAATCATGACTCACCCTGTGAGTTCAACAGGATTGAACTCCTGTTATGTGCTGGCAATGAATTTGAAGAGACTACAGTCCGTAAGTGATGACCAATAGGAATATGAGGCAAAAGCAGGTATGAAAGTTATCAGGTAAAGATTAGCCAAAAGACTAAGAAACAGTTAAAAGATATGAAAGAGTTGTGAAGGTAGTTGCCTCAGATACCATGGAGAATGTTGAGACATTAGTGGATGGAACACTCTGAACAGGAAGCTTGTAAGACAAATTAAAGGGAGGCAGCTAAAGAGAGACTGAACTGGCCTCCTGGATGTGCTGGCATAACAGGAGTTCAATCCAATATGTTTAAATGAATGAATGAGTGGAATTGAAACAGAATTTCACACATGCAGCAACACAGACAACTTTTCTACATTTCCCCTACTTGACCCTTGTTTATCTCTGTGAGAAATCAACTGTGATGATTGGATTTTACATTTGTCAATAAGAACAGCAAATACAGTAAGCCATTAATTTAGTGTTCATTAATTTGGGGTTCAAGACAATTCATTCTTGGTTTATCTTAAATTTACCTCTGCAGGATTTAAAGATGAATGGTATGTTAAACAAATTACAGTAGACTTAAAATACTTGAATTTCTCTAATGGGCAGATGGCTAAAGCAATCATGCTTAACACTGTACGGAAATTTACAATAACTGATTAGATGCAAATGAATGTCTTACTAAAATAAAATCCATTTAGTAAAATAAGTTTAACAAACCTCTATTTAAAAATGCTTGATATTTTATTCTATAAATAATATATTGAGACTTCTACTTAACAGCAACTAAGCATTGTGTGTAATACTACATATTACAGAGAATCTGCCTTCAGGATGTTTAGAATCCAGCTGAGATTCTAGTATAACATAAGGCAAAAAAATATGATTAAGAATAAAAGCGAAAATGCAATGTGAAAAATAGGAAAGTGAGAAAAATCACTCTACAATCACAATTTCTTGCAAGAAATAAAAATTTAATTTTCCTTTTGGAAAAAGAAAAATCGTTTTATAATTCATCTTTTCATCAGTTGTCGAAGTCCCCCTTTCCCATCCTGCTCCCTCATTAGAATCAATGCATTTATTTCCGTGAGATGTCTCTCTAGCGATTTTTTTTTTCTTTCTTCAAGGCCTTAATCTCACTTTCAGGCGAGCAAGCTCGAGGGGGCGCTCTCCGGAGGAAAGAGACTTGGCCTGCGCCATTTCCTTCCCAAAGCCCATATTAAAGAACGCCGGGTCCATAGAGCCGAGTGCCCCCGTTGACTAGGCTCCTGCTCAGAGCTGGAGTCATTTTCTCTGGACTGGCTGCTCCTCCTCGGAACAGGCCGCCAAGAGGGGCAGAAGGGGCCGAGTCGGCCGCAGGGGTTTCTGGGGCTTGTGGTCTCCGGGACCTGCTCCCTCACTTCCCCCACGAGTGGAAGGCCCTGGGCGCTAGTAAGCGTTTCCCCGCCGGCTCTGGTGACCACCTGCTGGGCAGCACGTGGAACCCCGCCCCTGGGGATGGCGCAGAGCGCCTGCTCCAGGGCTCCTGGGCCCGCTTGAGGGCGCCCTCCCCCGCTACAGGAACCCATAAGGTAGGCGGGGCGGGCCCTGCACAGCTTTGCAGGACGCCCTCCCACCGCGCGAGGCCTGGCTTTCTGTGCCTGTGGACCACTCGTCCCTTTCACGTGCCCTGGGTTTGGACCTGAGCTCGCAATATTCGCAGGTGTGTATGGAGCTCCGCACACGTTTGGACGGTTCTATTTACCTAATTGATTATAGACTGTATCTGCTGTGGAGCTGCTGAAGCATCGGCCCACACCTGTGTGGATTTCTGTGGTATATGCCAGAGTCTGACCATGTTCTAGCCTGGCTTGACCACCAAAATGGTTCCCGAGCTTGGAAGAGAGGCCTGTGTTTTGCGGTCTTTGGTGGAGTTGTCAAATCTATTCACTGAGCAGATCTTTTTATTAAGCACCCATTCTGTTGGACGAAATAGGTGAAGTGCTGTAGGTGTCAAAGGTTGGACAGACTTGGTCTTTTGTCTCAAGGACCTCACAGGCTTCAGTTAGCAAGGGATTTATAGATGCATAGGAAGCATTGAGGGGAAAGGGTGAACTTGCATAAGAAGGATTTGATAAGGTAGTGTGGGACATGGGGGCTTGAGGGAGAAGCTTCATGGAGGAGGTGTCCCTTTAAGGAGGGATAAGAAACATTTGGAAAAATAAAGGCAGGTGTGAGGAATACAGTACAAATGAAGGGCTTGTTAAGAGTAAAGGCAGGAAGCCACATATGTATGAAGAAAACAGAATGTCTTGGTATGTCTAGATTGTTTGAAGAGGCAGGAATTAAGTCTGGAGAAATATCTTGGACTGAAAAGCTTTGAATGGTTTTAAAGTCTGGAATTGCAGACACATTTGGACTTGAATTGCATCAGGAACCATAGATAAGGCAATGTGCAGTTGTTTTATATTCATAAAATGCACATAATGTAGAAAAATATGAATATTGTTCAATAGCAACATTTGTGTCAAATTGATTACACACACTGATCACTTTTGGAGGACTTGTTTGTATTTTTGTTGTCTATTTAAAAGCGAGAGATTTACAGCGTATTATATGACTGCAAAGAGACTTAGTCACTTGACGGGGATTTGTGAGTTGCTATCCATTATTCTATTTATTTTTATATATGAGGACTTTGTCCTTCAGAAGAGTTTCAGATCAAATGCAATAAAGAGCATGTGTAATTTGAAACATGTATGGATGACTTTCAGGACATGGTAATGGAGCATAAATTCAGATGTAAAATTTGAAAATGGTCACACAAAAATTGATAACCATTAGTATGTTTTTAATTCTTTTTTTGTGAATGTTAGTTTGAATGCCAATATTTGGAGTCAGCTTTGCAAAAACAGTGTTTTGTAGGCCTTGTTAAAGCTTAGAAAATGTTACGTTATACCATGTCTTTAGTGTGTATGAGGATGTTAGCGGTCCATTGGATATTGTGGTGAAGATCAAAGAGAATATTTTAATTCTTTCATAAGGCATGTGTACATTAAACTCTGCCATATCAAGGTGCTTTAAGCTGAAGGTCAGGGTGACAATTTATTATAACAAAGCTAGCTAAATTAGGCTAGGTCACTTAGGAGCATTGTTGAGGCAAACATACATATGACTACATTGTGGAGAATAGATTGGAGGGAGTTAGAGATCAGTTAGAAGGCTGATACAATCATAATGACGAGATACTAATGGTTTGAGGAAAGTGTAGGCACATTTTAAAATATAGGACGATAATCATGGGAGTAAGGCTGCTGAAGTCAGAGAGCAAAGTGTTTTAAGAGTAGAGCAGTGCTCGTGAGGGTCAAATACTGCAGATAAATAGAATGGGGGTTTGCAGGTGGTCTTAAGGTTTGGCAGTTATGATGTCATTGCGACCAAGGTCAGGTGGGGGTGATTGTATATTTTTTTTTTCTTTTTTTAAAGCTGGGAGCAACCTGAACATGATTATGTATTGAAAGGTAGAAGTCCATTCAGGGAACGACATTGAAAGAGCTGAGAGGAGAGGATTGATGGAAAAGGTACAAGGGGTTGGTATGCAATTAGTATACTTTCTTAGAATATAACTTAAAGGATAGGAAGGAAGATATTGGCTATTTTTTAGGAGACCGTTATCGAGTAATCATAGCTTCCTTATGTGCCAGCAAAGTGCCTAGAATCCAGCTGGCTTATCTATCCATTCATGTTAAGTTATTCAGCTAAGATTTTCAGAGCTCATCATGTGTTAGCCACAGAGATTTCTGCTCTGAACAGACAGGAAATGGGCTCAGTGGAGCTCACTTACGACTAAGGCCCATAGACATCAAACAACTGACTACATACGGATTATCCAACTGCAATTGTGATAACTGATAGAAACAAAGAGTATAGAATGTTAAGAGCATCTGTAATCAGAAGGAAATGACATGGCCTGAGGGTATCAAGGAAGGAATTTTCAAGAATAGAATGTTTAAGCTGGTGCCTAAGAGAGATCTCTCTTGTTACCAAGTCAGCCCTCCCACCCCTAATGCGGCCTTGTCTTGCCCTGTTATCATCTCATTTCCGCTTCTCTGTTCACTGGTGAGCTGGTTCTCCACTCTTGAGCACTTGAAATGTATTTTGCCAGTAGGTTGATAAAGTGGGAAAACTTTCAAAAACCAAGGCTTTGCAAGGATCTTTCTCAAGCCAGTTATTTCTGCATTATGGTGGCTAAATATGAACTAAGTAGACATTTAATTTTATTCATGCTACATTGATTACCATTAGGGAAAGAAAAGGGTTTTGGGTATGGCAAATCGATGTTCAGCCACAGCTTTAGCCTCTCAACATCCTTTGGAGGAACCACAGTGAGCACAGGGCCTGTCACTTCTCATTAGGAAGTTTTGGTAACAGCCAATGGAGGTTAGTTTTCTTTTCTTTCATTTAAAATTTTGATGCTCTCTGGGTCAAGTGATTGGGGAATAAGCATCCACTCATTTATCTTCAGGAAAATGAAGGTACTATTGCTGCTATGATTTTGCATTTATATAGCACCTGCGTGTTGGCTAAATGCTTTTACAATCAATTTTATTGTTCAATTTAAAAGATAGCCTAAAATCACTCCTGTCAAAATTGATTTGATTTGATTCAGAGAAAAGGATCTTTTCTGAAAAATGGGCCTTCTATGATGTGGAAGAACTCTGATCTATCAAAAGATTAGATATAAGACAACATTAACATCATCCAAAGAGAGTAAGCTGTTAATAGAAGATAGTAGCCACGTAATTTTTTTTGTCACCTGCCTTTACAAGGAAAGAAAGTGAAAATAAATATTATAGTGGTAGAAATACATCCCTGTAAGAGGTCAACCCTCCATCATATGGTTTGTAACTAAGGAATTCAGTATAAGTGACAGTATGTATCTTTTAATATACATCCTTAAAGCATTAGGTTTTATTTGGAGCAAGGCTTGGCAAACTATTTCTGAACAGTGCCAGAAAAAAATAAATATTTATTCAATAGAGTAAATAGTTCAGGCTTTGCAGGCCATACTGTTTCTGTTGCAACTACTAAACTGCAAAGCTGTAGTGCAAAAGCAATGATACGTGAATGAATGGGCATGTCTGTTTCAATGAAATGTGGTTTATAGAAGCAGGCCAGCCAGATTTAGCCTCTGGGCCAGTTTTCCAATCTCTGATTTACAGCATCTCTGAGATTTCTTACTGAACAGGGAGTGTTATACATAGGAATGATTGATAGCTAAAAGCTCCATGAAGGCAGAGATAGACTTGTTTTGTTGACTGTTATATCACTGTGTCTACCACAGTGCCTGACAGGTTGGGGATAATTAAATATATCTGTTGAATACAAGAGTAAGGAACAGAATATATGATGGAAAATTACCTAAGTTAGGCTAAATCGTTCTATATTCAGATTTTCAGGTTCTCTGACATGCACTGTATGGCACTGCCATTTTGGGTAAATTCAGTAGACCTTCCTTATCTGTGGGTTCTTTATCCATAGATTCAAACAAACCACAGATTGAATATATTTAAAAAATTGAAAACAATAATACAACACTAAAAAACAATATGAATAAAAATATAGTACTACTACTATTTATTTTTTATGTTCATTATTATAACCTTGCATTTTGGAAATACAGCAAGATATATTGAAATGCAATTTTTTTGTGGATAAATTGAATTTAGATGCATCTGGTTGATGGAATATTATATATACAACTTCTCTCTGCTGTCCTTGTCCTTTACATTGGGATTTTGTAGAATGAGTCAAATTCACATTTTAATCCTCTGTTCTTCAGACAGTAAGTTTTTGAGTACCTTACCATCTCTCTCTGTTTAAAACAGGGTGGCTAGAAAAGAAGCTCTTTTTCTTTTTTTTTTTGTTTGTTTTGTTTTATTTTTTATTTTTATTTTTTATCATACTGTAAGTTCTGGTATACATGTGCAGAACGTGCAGGTTTATTACATAGGTGTACACGTGCCATGGTGGTTTGCTGCACCCATCAACCCATCATATACATTAGGTATTTCTCCTAGTGCCATCCCTCCCCACCCTCTGACAGGCCCCGGTGTGGGATGTTCCCCTCCCTGTGTCCATGTGTTCTCATTGTTCGATTCCCACTTATGAGTGAGAACATGCAGTGTTTGGTTTTCTGTTCCTGTGTTAGTTTGCTGAGAATGATGGTTTCCAGCTTCATCCATGTCCCTCCAAAGGACATGAACTCATCCTTTTTTATAGTTGCATAGTATTCCATGGTGTATATGTGCCACATTTTCTTTATCCAGTTTATCATTGTTGGGCATTTGGGTGGGTTCCAAGCCTTTGCTATTGTAAACAGTGCTGCAATAAGCTCTTTTTCTATGTGTTGTCTGATTGAGCTTAGTTAAGCATGAGCCCTCCAATAACTATGAGAAGAACCAACATTTCCTCTTCCCTTATTTGCAAATTTAAGGGAGAATATAATCTTAACCCTTTTTGTACTTCCTCCTCTGCTGTTTAAAATATGAACAGTTGTTTTGGATGAGGGCTTTTTTCTTTCTGTTATTAGACTTACGTATATTTCAAGGCTCTCTATCAAGGAGGTAAAATAGTTTACAAATTTTAGATATTTAGAGGGCTGTGTATATATTATCTCATTTTCTTTAGGTTTTCCTTAAAATAACAAAAGTACAGGAATCATTCTTTTACTACTTTTGGGAGCACTATTTAAAGTAATTTGTTAAACTTTTTATTTAGGTTTCAGATTTAAATGACAGACATCTGTAGACTCAGAGATTTTTAGTATCTTGTTCTGAGATTTTTTGTTTGGACATTTTTCTCTGTTCTTATGTCCATTATTATACTCCTTAGATTTTGGAAATATAGTAAAATATATTAAAATGCAATATTTTCAGTTGATAATCAAATCCTCTTTAAGGAAATGTTCTGAAGTAGGTTCTTAAGTATATCCTTCATTTAAGTCAATTTTTATAATGAAAGTCCAATTTACTTTTCAACAGGCTTTCAAAATATCTGTCAGCTCTTTAATTCTTCCTTCTGATTTATTCAGTGAGCTCATTCTTCATTTCATTTTTGATTAGATTGCTTTCACCATGGCAGAACTCTGGAAAATAAATCCTCTTGTATTTAACGTGTGCTTTAGTTTACTCTGAATGAGTAGAAGAGTGAAAACAACACATTAGGAAGTAATTTTGATTGTTGGAGAGAGAGTTATGGCTGTCTTAATCTTTAAGATAATTGTTAGAAAATATATTTCAGAGGCTGCTTACTGATTGCTTGCTTCTTTTCTTATGACTTCCTATTTTCATGAATGTCTGTCTCTTGCAAGATTAAAAAAAAAACAAAACGGAGCATATTTTAAAAATTCTCAAAAATAGGTTTTATAATAACTGATTGTTTATGATCCATTCCTTTTTATTTCCTGGTAGGAGAAAGCTACTTTCTGTCTTGTCTGAACTGTTGTGTACTTTATGTTCTATTATTCATGCATTAGTTTGTATTTTATGTATTTATTTATTTTTCTATCTTCACAGTAGATTAAATGTTCCTAAGGGGAAGGATATCCTTAACTCTAGTGCCTGGCACAACCAATAAGTGGTGCTGAACATTTACTGAAAGAACATTAGTTTCTTAGTTTCTTATGATAATCTGCCCTTTCATAATGGTGCATAAAACACTTAGATAGTTCTCGAGAGGTTGTTGTTTCCTAAATAATTATTTCTCTTATAGATGTGGCTCTAAATAATTTACTCTTAATTAATAATCCACTCTTAATAATTTAGTTTCCTACTCTTATAAAGATTATCTTTTAGTTAAAAAAATCTCACTCACTGTCCATCATCCATCATTTATTTGATGATTACTAGACAGTACTTAAACTATGTAACAGATAGATTTTAAAAATTACAAGTATTTCTAGTAAACCCTCTTCATCAAGTTGAAGTTCATCAAGTTCATCAAGATGAACCCTCTTCATCAGTTTCCCAAAACCAAAATTGTGTTACCTTATTGCTGTGTGAATACAAGTAACTACAGCATAATCGCAGACAGCAAATGAAGCAACTGTTTCAGCTCAAAGACTTTGGCAGTATGTTTCATGCTAAATTGCTGCTGTAAAAATCTTTAGTGGCAAATAATAGACAAATTCCCAGTTTCTCATCTTTTCTCAAAAATACGGTTACTGCACGAGATCACTGACAAAGTTACTGATTCAAACTACATGGCTGGGAACTGGATTCCTTAATTATTAATGTGCTTACCTCATTTTCATTACTCATTGATTAAAAAGCTGAAGTTCAGTAAAGAAAGAAACAACTTCAGAGAATAGTTCAAGTGGGCTGAGTAAATATTATATCAGTATTATTTTGTACATGTTGTACTTTCCAGTAATTTTAGTAGGGTTTCCAACTGGGATCCATCACTTCATTGACCTAGGAGTGGAATCATATTCCAGTCTTCCATCACCTGCCCTCTCTTTTAACAATCTGGAAGCAAGCTCTTCAATTTCACAAACATCTTTTAGAGCTTCCTGTATTCTTTGTACACATTGTCAGCATCCTGGCTTAGTTCTTCCAGCCCTTCTTTACTGTGTGGTGTCAACAATCCCTCAGCTCCTTCCTTCCTTGCTTAATCCTCTTAAAACACCACTTGGATTTTTTTTTTTTTTTTTTTTTAACTCATCCACTCTGAAGGCTGCATTGTTTTCCAGCTGTCTACTTTAAGAAATCAAGATCCCTCTGACTGACTTTCGAGACCCCAACTTACCTACGCTATTTTCTTTTATTTCCTAATACCACATTCTTTAGTCAAGGAGCTCATGCATTCTTCCATGAACACCTATGCCATTATATGCTCTCTGCTCTGTTCACCCCATTTGAAGTGCTCTTTTGCCCTGCTTTTGCCTCTCTGAGTTCCCATCTTCAAACATTCCAGGTACACTCCAGAAGTCCCTCCTCCTCCTGTTCACACTAACCCACACTAGTTTATTTCTTTGAGTCCTTCATAAATGTATAGTCAGGTCCATGTGGAGACACAGGATTTGGAGGCGTCAGCCTGGGATTGAGTCATGGCTGTACAGTAGTCTCAAGTGGATCAAGCATTGCAATGAGTGTTTACAGTGTGATTGATAGACATCATAGGGATCACATGTCAATGAACTAATTTTGTCTCCTCAGCAACTTTATAAGTTAGGTGCTATTTTGATTCCCATTTTACAGATGAGTAAACTGAGGCACAGAGAGGTTGTGTAATCTCTGTCTGAGGTCACACAGCTGGTAAGGGGCAAAGCTAGGCAGTCAAGTTCTCCTGCTCTTCTAGCCTTTATGTTAGTCTTGCCTCTTTACAATATATTTGAAATGATTTTTTATGGTGATTTTTAGAATTGATTGATAGGCAGTATTACTTCATCCTATCTCACTGGGGAAGTCTTTAGAAAAAAACACAACTCCTTTATCTGTAAGTGCTTTTGGAGTTAATGTTTCTACATGCCTCTGTGTGTGTGTGTGTATGTGCGTGCACGCATGTGTTGCTGTGGTAGTAGGCTGAGATGGTGGTCATCAGGGCAGGCACAAGATGACCACATGGTAGTTCAGGGAAGTGCATTCTTATCAAGGTTACATTTATTTCCTACTCCCAAGCCTAGACATTGTAATATGGAAATAATATGTACAGAAAGATGAATATTCTAAACACAGTTTTACCACTTGTTAACTGCATAGTCTTGAGAAAGCCACCTTCTCTGAATTTTAATTTCCTTAGCTCTAAACAGTGATACTAAATTTCACATTACATAATTCTAAATGAGGTAGTAAAATGAAGTAATAAAATGAGTAAATGAATATAAAGTGAATTCAGAGTATCCAGTTTTCAGAGGTGTCCAACAGACATTTGTTACATTTCCCTTTGAGGCTCACCATGCCCCATACTCCAGCTAGGCTAATGGCTTTTCTCATCTCTGTTGATGCCTTTTCCATTGCCCATATGATCTCATTTCCATATCGATAAATTTCCCTTATTTATCCTGTCTTCCCCTAAGTACCATCTACTTCATGAAACTTTCTGTGATTCCTTACCTGGAATTAATCACTCCTTTCTATGAACTATTTCACTCACAACCCGTTATCATTTGGCATTCATATATAATATGGCTTAATCTTTCCCACTGAGCTGTGTGCTAGAAATAACATAAAGAAGACATAGTACTTGTCTCTGATGGGCTCACTAGCTCTCAGGGGAGAAAGACCCCTAAATGGCTGTAGATACTACCTTGTGATATAAAGCATCCCAGAGTGCTGTGGAAATGCAGACAAGAGAGCAGTTAATTTCAGAAAGAGGCAGTTGAACTGGACCATGAAGGGTGAAGGAGAACCTGTAGGCAGGAAAATGGGGGAAGGATGTATTCCTCAGAAAGTATCAGTGACAAAGATTCAGAATCATGAGAGCAAGTGGTTTGTTAGGGAGGCAGCAAGAATCCTGTGCAGCCAGACTGTCCACAGGCAGCGGAGAAAAGTCAAGCTGGAAGAGTAGCAGTGTTTTTGGTCCTCAGCAGAATCAGTTGCATGACTACAGATCTAGCTTAAAAAAAAAAAAAGGCTTGTAATTTATTTCTCCATTGTGACAGTCTGAATCACCACTGAGACCTGACAGTTCAATAACCTAGTAGCATCTTGGGTAAAATTAAGAAAAAGGTTGAATTTGTCACTGATTATGTCCACCACCAAATTAAATGTTTAATACTGGGTGTTACTGCAGAGGGATTTTGACAAATCAAGGACTCATTAGAGGGGCTGCCAGAATGAAAAGGAAACTCAATATTATGATGTTATGAGAAATGAGGAATTTTGCAGGGGAGAGCATGATGGTTTGCTTTAGATCCTTGGAGGGTGATTTGGGAAAGTGAACATTATACTCTTTTGCTTTCTAGGGCAAACCTGAGATTAATAAGCAGAAGTTACAGAGTGTCTGGAAGGAATTTCTAAGAGCTGATTGTTCGGTATTAAATTTTCAGTACTGTTCATGTCCATGAGGCTGGGTAGGACTCCTGACCCTATCCTTGGGCAACGGACTGTATCATTTTTCTTCTAGCGGAAAGCTCCTTAGTGTCCATGATATACAGTATATTCAGTACAATATTGATGTTAAGTATATTTTATTGTATTTGAAATATATCGAAATAGATTTTCTGTGTCTATGCTAATTTAGTGTGTTCACTTGGCAGTCAATGAAGAGAGAGTAAAAGTTTTGGAGTCAAACTGTGTCTTCATCTTTTACTGTCTGAGCCTCTATTGATAAAGCAGAGATGACAAAAAGTACATCACAGGAATATGAGGAGGATTGAATAAGATGATGGATATAAATCCATACATACTCTATTATATCATAAAATGCTATTGTTTTGAAAGTAATCATTTTCTTTTCTATAATCTATCATATCATGACTTTCTAAAAGCAATGAGCATCCCACGGCAGAAATAAAGCATAGTGATATTTTCTGTGTTTTTTCTAAAGTGCAGGCTTTCTTTGATCATTCAGGCCCATTCCTGAATGTCTTCTTTATGAATAATAAATGTTACTTTTTCCAGAGTGACAAAAGAATGATGGTGAATTAATCTAAAATCACGTTCCAACATCCAGAAGCATCTCCAGACTTCAGCATACAGATGCAACTTTCTATATTTATTTATCCTTCATTTTCTGTTAATACAGACTTGGATGCATAAAATACTTGCCCCCATTAATAAATGTCTATAATCATTTTATTTATTAAGATTTAAATAAAAATATTCATTGGCTTTCTAGTTTAGCACCCTTATTTTGAAAGAGGAAGCATGTGTGTGTGTCTGTGTGCATACATACACATGTACACTTGAGTTCTTGCACATACACACACATCAAAAACACAGATGAAGATTTTAAATATTCTTTCTCATACTGAAAGACTGGATTTTTAATAATTGTTTCAATTAAGAAAATTATGATTTTTCTTTCATAAGTTTTAAATTAGTGCCTAAAATGTTTAAAAGATGAACTTTTCTGCACCATCTTTTGCAGAATAATGCAGATAATAAACAGAGATGTAATATGAAATGATTAGGCTAAGAAGCTGACTTTTTAAGGGTTTATTATTACTGTTAGTGTCCTCATGTAATTGACTATGCTGTAAGACTTCAGTTTTGGATACTGAACTAGTCTTACTGCTGAGTAAAAGAGTAAAAGCAGAGAGAGGGAAACAAATTTTCACATGTTTTACATATTATATATACATTTTATACACATCCTCCTAAATATACATGTCTGTGTCATAATAGGTAAACTTTGCAAGTTCTTACTATGTACCAGGCACTGTGTTAAATCCTTTACCTGGATTATCTTATTTAATCCTGACAACAACTCTATGATGTAGCTTTTGTTATTAGCCTCATTTCAGGTAAGGAAACTGAGGCTTACAAAGGTAAAGTCTATAAGTGGTGGAGCCTGCATTTTAACCAAGCCGTCTGACTTCACAGCTGGAACTTTTTTAACTGCCATATAACTCTGTCCAGGGGCTTGTGTAGTCACAGAATCAGAACTGGAAAATTGGGCAATCCTTGTAGTCTTCATATCAGTGGATGTTAAGTTTGTTCTCATCTCATCCATGCAGCTTAAGCTTGAGTAACTTGGTAATTGGCATTTAATACCTTCACAAGACAGACCATTTCATTGTTGGACAGCTCCCATCACTAGATAATTTATTCAACTATTTATGGGAAATTTGTCTCCCTGAAATTTGCACATACTGGTTTGAGTTCTGCTTTCAGAGAGATATTGAACATCTCTCTTCCCTCTTCTCCCTGGAAATCTTTCAAATGTTGTATTCCTGTAAGTCTTCTCTTTTTCTGGCAGCTCTCTGTGGTTTGTAGACTCATCACTATTATTGTCACTCTTTCTGACAGTATAGTTCATTGGCTATCTATGACAAGATTTAATACACAGAACTGAACACAGCTAGTAGGCAGTCATTGAGGCAGAAAAATTTCTGGACTGAACCATAACACCTAGGTTAAAATCTTAGCACTGATGCCTACTGTGTGACATTGGGCAAGTGGCAACATGGCCTAGTCTCTGATCTTCATCTGTAATGGGGACATAACGGCAACCCTAATACACAGGATTATGGTGTGACCAGATAAGATGTTGCTTGGGAAAGTGCTCTATGTATCACAGCCCCTGACTCAGGCCTTTCAACTTCCCTTTCCTTGGCCTGCCTTTTCATGCTTTTTCACCTCAGCATTGTTTGTTCCTTTGTTTCCCTTTGCATCATTGCTCAAAAAGTCAACTAACTGAAGCCTTTTCTGATACTGTATTTAAAATTGCAAACAATCCCTTACCTTCTCTCTTCATCTTACCTGAATTTGTATTCTCAGCCATGTTTATCACAGTCTGAAATACATATATTCTACTTATTTTGTGACCCCCTAACTAGAATGAAAACAATACAAGCTCAATAGTTTATCCCTTTGTATAACTGCTGTGTTCTCAGGATGTAGCAGGTGATTTATAAATTAAAAAAAAATATTACAATCACATTTATGTTTCTGATGTGGTCTGATCATCAAAAAGCACAATAAAATGCTTTTCCTTCTTTAGCAGTAGAAAGGTACAGTTGGCAAATTTGTGAATTGTTCTTTTTTTTTTTTTTTGAGATGGGAATCTTGCTCTGTCACCCAGGCTGGAGTGCAGTGGTGCAATCTCAGCTCACTGCAACCTCCACTTCTTGGTTCAAGCAATTCTTGTGCCTCAGCCTCCTGAATAGCTGGGACTACAGGTGTGCACTACTGTGCTCAGCTAATTTTTATATTTACTTTAGTAGAGATGGGGTTTCACCATGTTGGCCAGGCTGGTCTCGAACTCCTGACCTCAGGTGATCTGCCTTCCCTGGCCTCCCAAAGTGTTAGGATTACAGGCATGAGCCACAGCACCCAGCCTGTTCTTTTAATATTTCAATTCCATATGTTTATTAGTCTGTTAATTTCCTTGTACTGCAAGGTTGTTTTCTGACAAAGTGGTTATCTGAGCTGGACTCCCAAGAGTGAAATATGATTATAAAATTCTAAAATGTTAGTTAAAATAAAAAAAAAATGAAGTTTATTACTGGTTTCATTTTCTTATGTCTCAAGGTCACAGTTTGATAGATAAATGCATACAAATTTTTATTTTGAAGTAGCAACAAATCATTGCATTTTCTATTTATTAACTGATTGTAGCCCATCATTATCTTGATATCTGGTTTCTGATTGACAGTGTATCTATAAGGCCTTTGTCTCAAACTGGTCATAGCCCAAGCTAGTTGACTGTTCCCATGTTATTATGGTTTTTGGAGCTGGTAGATGAAGGGGAATGAACAGGGTAGGAGAGGCAGAAATTCAGATGTGTTTAGGACCTATACATAGGAGATTAGGTATGCCCAGAGGGATGCTGGGATCTAAGCTTGGCTCTCAGCATGAACAAAGTCTAGGAAACATGCTACCTGCCTAGATAGAGTTCTCAGGAAAATCTCAAAAATCTGCCTACGGTGGGTTGTGAAGTTAAGATTACTGGGCGTGTAGGGAGTGCCAAATTTCCAGACTGATTCCTATCTTTTGTTGTTTAGTGACATGCATATAGAGCTAGCTCTCTGCCTAGTCTTAATGGAAGAGAACAACTGAAGTCAGCGGAACATCTGATTATAACAGGTGATCTTTCTACTGGCAGGCAAAGAGGAAAGAATTTTCTCACAGCAAAAAAGTGTCTTGGGATATAGGAAAAGAAATAGAAAGATACATTTTCTTTGCTCAAGAGAGTTGACTTTAGACCTATGAATTATGGACACATGCTTTTTAGTGTTCAATGTTTGCACATCTATCTAGATCAAATAATGCTGTTAGCAGTTAGCGCTGTGTCAGACTTTCCTGAATTTAAATCTGCAGAATCATGCTTACTCAGAGTACCTGAAATATCCTAGAGCTGCTTATTTAAAATTATTTTTAATTTGCTTTAAAATATATTTTAATCACCAGGGTGTTTTCAGAAGAATGCTATAAATCTATCATTGCTAAATAACAAAGCATTGCAAATATACTTTGTATGGTAGAATAATTACCAGATTAATGCATTGTACATTTACATTCTGGTTTTTTTGTTTTTTTTTTTGAGATGGAATCTCACTCTGTTGCCCAGGCTGGAGTGCAGTGTCTCAATCTCCACTCATTGCAAGCTCCGCCTCCCAGGTTCAAGCGATTCTCCTACTTCAGCCTCCTGAGTTGCTAAGATTACAGGTGTGCGCCACCACACCTGGCTAATTTTTGTATTTTTAGTAGAGACAGGGTTTCACCTTGTTGGCCAGACTGGTCTCAAACTCCTGACCTCGTGATCCACCTGCCTCGGTCTCCCAAAGTGCTGGGATTACAGGTGTGAGCCACCACACCCGTCCTACATTCTGCTTTAAATGAGAAGGGATATATATGTTTTGGAAGAATCAATATTTGTAATGAATTTATGAAAGTATCCATGATTTTACAAATATACTGGAATTAAATTATTTTAGCAGGTAAGACAGGGATACAAGGTCAGTGCAAACGTTAATAACAGCAATCATGATAGATGCTTTTGTTAAGTCAACAATTATCATTGCTAGAAGAGTGAACATTTGGGCACAGAATTGACTAATTGTTTTTCTAGTTACACAGGACCTGCATTTTGGATTCAAGATTACTGATTGGGTGTCAAGGAAGACATTGATCAATATAATGGTTAAATTAATAAAAGGAAGGAGACCTTAAAATGAAGCATTAAGTGGTTTCCAAGACTCATTTCTTCCCTCCAAATAAATAGCATAATAGTATGGCTGTAATAGTAGTAGTAGTACTAGTACTAGTAATGATAATAACTAATAATTCTTAAGTGCTTACTGTGTGCCAGGTACTATCATAAATGCTTTTCAACAATGATTTGCTTTCGTCTTTGAAACAATTTAAAACAATTGCTACTAACATATTTCTTGCTTTATGGATGAAATGAGATGCAGAGATTGCTCTGAGTCATTCAGCTGGCAAAGTGTAGAGCTAGATTCAGCCTGCAGGCCCTCTCTTCTGAAGGCTAGGGCTTAGTTTTTCTGTTCCCCAATTCAGTTGAGATCATATCGACTTATGCAGACCCTCTTGTGGGTGTTGGTGGAGGAGTGAAGAAGGGGAAGACGACATAGCCCCTGACCCTGAAGGAACTTTAATAGAGGAGAGAAAGGACAAAAGCAGATGGTGATTGGTTGAGGTGATAAGTACTCCAACAAGAGGTAAGAGAATGGACAATCACTATGGGATGAAATGATTAGGGAAGAAGACTTCCTGGAAGAGGTGAACTTTGGCTTAGGCTTTCCTTACCTGCTGAGTAAACTTGCCACAACAAATTGTGTCCTTTAGTGTTCAGGTTCTGATAAGAATTGTATGAATGGTGTCCGGATATGGTGCCTTGCTTAGGTTTAAAGGGGCTTTGGGCACTTAAAAAATAATGTAAGTGTGTATATATTTTTGATGTAGTTTATATCTGAAAACTTAATATGTTGCTTATCCCTTCTAACATGTGGAAGCAGTTAATGTTTGATTATTTAAAAGGTCTTCTATATTTGTGGAAGAAAGAGAGTTCAGAGAGGTGTTTCAGGTAGAACTGAAATGTAATGTTCTGCTGCAAAAGGTAGAGGAATGCTTTAAAAAGACAACTTTCTGCATTTTTTGGTAACATTCACAGTAAATACTTCCTTCAGCAGTGGGGTTGGGCTTGAGTATATTAACAACACGAATTCTTTATTCAAATTCTATGTTTAGGCCCTTGTTTTTAAGTCACATCAGAGACTATTCATTTATTCTAAGGGAAAATAAGAGTTTTAAAATATGTGTATTATAAAAAAGCACAACAAAATGCAGTCATGTACCACATGATGTCATTTCAGTAAACAGTGGTCTGCATATACTATGGTAATTCCATAAGATTATAATACCACATTTTTAGTGTACTTTTTCTATGTTTATGTATGTTCAGATCCACAAATACTTAGCACTGTGTTGCAGTTGCCTAAAGTATTCAATGCAGTAACATGCTGCACAGGTTCATAGCCTAAGAACAATAGGCAATATCATATAGGGCCTATGTCTGTAGTAGGTTGTACCATCCAGGTTCCTGTTAAGTACTTTCTGTGATGTTGGCATAATGACAGAACTACCTAATAATGTATTTCTCAGGACGCATCTCTGTCATTAAGCAACAAATGACAGTAATACAACAAATATGAGTGTACCTACCTCCCAGATTAAAAAAAAAAATAGATCTTTACAAGACAGAACAAATTTCTCCTTTTTCTGACTGCAACTCCTCCTTCACCTGCAGAAGTAATCATAGTGCTTGGGATATACCACTCCATACATTTCTTTATACTTTGTCTACATATGGATATGTTTTTAAGCAATATATATTGTATTATTTATATTAATTACCTAAATTATATGCATTTTAATACCTTGCTTTTTTCTTTTAACTGTGAAATTTATTCATTTTGATGGATGTAACTCTAGTTCATTTATTTTTCATTGCTTAATAGTATTTGTTTGTATTAATATTCCTCAATTTATTTAGCTGTTTTATCCACAGATACGTAATTTATCATTTTTATTACAGACAGTAAAGGCATGAACAGTTTTTAACATGTCTCTTTTTATATATATGTCACTGTCTTTTTTTTATTATACTTTAGGTTTTAGGGTACATGTGCACAGTGTGCAGGTTTGTTACATATGTATCCATGTGCCATGTTGTTTTGCTGCACCCATTAACTCGTCATTTAGCATTAGGTGTATCTCCTAATGCTGTCCCTCCCCCCTCCCCCCACCCCACAACAGTCCCCGGAGTGTGATGTTCCCCTTCCTGTGTCCATGAGTTCTCATTGTTCAGTTCCCACCTATGAGTGAGAACATGCGGTGTTTGGTTTTTTGTCCTTGCGATAGTTTACTGAGAATGATGATTTCCAGTTTCATCCATGTCCCTACAAAGGACATGAACTCATCATTTTTTATGGCTGCATAGTATTCCATGGTGTATATGTGCCACATTTTCTTAATCCAGTCTATCGTTGTTGGACATTTGGATTGATTCCAAGTCTTTGCTATTGTGAATAGTGCCACAATAAACATACGTGTGCATGTGTCTTTATAGCAGCATGATTTATAGTCCTTTGGGTATATACCCAGTAATGGGATGGCTGGGTCAAATGGTATTTCTAGTTCTAGATCCCTGAGGAATCGTCACTGTCTTTTTATATGTTTGCATAGTATTTTCTTTTTCTGTGCATTGCTTGTTATATATTTTGCCCATTTTTAATGGATTATCTTTGCTTTATTAATTTATAGGTACTCTTTAGATACTAGGAATAGTCACCTTTTATTGAATAGTTTCTATTAAAAATGTCTTGCTTAGGCTGTGGCTTACCTCTTTACTTTTTCATGATGTCTTCAATGAACACAAGTTTTAAATTTTAATGCAGTAAAACTGATAATTTCCCCCTTACCACTTAAATAGGCTTAATGTGCTATATGTGTCTAGTTTAAGAAGTCTTCTATACTGAGTGAATAAAATTTAATTTAAAAGTTCCTGTTAAGGCGTTTTAGATGGTTAAGATGAAACAGGAAGTATTGCTGCTTTTTTTTTTAAAAAAAGGTTGAGTCAAAATTGGCTGACACCCAGTTAAAATATCTCTTATCAATACCAGTTTACTCAAAGCAGAGCCCACTGTCATACCTTAATTGCTGTATGTATAAATTTTCTTCTCAATCTCAATACTATCATTTGTAAATATGAGAGTTTAGGGAGGAAAACCATAGATATAACATCAATTTTCACAGAATTCTGTAGATTTACACATGTGCACATTCTTTCCTGTACAGAAAGCTCATGGTAACCATAAGTAACTCAAATGGGCCACTACTAACTATAATGAAGGAAGAAGAAGCCTAGGCTTTCCATACAATTTCAGCCGAGTGTCCCTGCGGTGTTTCATTGCTATGGCTGTTCTCATGGCCATTTCAAGTTTCTCTGCTTATTCGTCGTCTTTCATTGATAAGTTTGATCTTAGTTACAAAGCAATTTAATGGCCTCAGTTATACAATCATAGTCTAGCCAGGCCAGATAGAACTTGTCAACCACGAAGTTTGGAAGTTGAACTGCCTTGGGTTTGGGTGGTCGGTGTCCAGATTTCCTGAAATTTTGTTCCACTTTCTACAACCATTTACATGAAGTACAAAGACTTACAAGGAGCGATCCTCATGAAAATTATTGGTTTATTTCTTGGTGCCTCTTAATTTTTCCATCATCATGGCCTCAATTATTTGTTTAATCTCCATTTTTATAATAATAATTCATAAATTATAGTTGTACTTTACTATGAAATAGTTATAATTATTGTAATTAATAATAATATAAGATAAGCCTGGGCAACATAGGGTGATTCCCATCTGTACAACAAATAAAAAAAAATTAACCAGGTATGGTGGTGCACGCCTGTAGTTCTAGCTACTGGGAAGGCTGAGGTAGAAGGATCGCTTGAGCCGAGGAGATTGAGGCTACAGTGACCCGTGATCATGCCACTGCACTCCAGCCTGGGCAATGGAGCAAGACCCGTTTCAATAATAATAATAATAAATGTTAAATAACCACCAAAGCCTTCAATAAGATTCCTGTGGTATTTGCGTGCTTTGTAGAAAAGAAATGATATGGGTGGATGGTGACTTCAGGCAATCCAGCCATTCTTTTTCTTAGAGACTCACTGAGTGTGAGTTTAAGAACTTTTGGGTGGGGAAGCCTGGCGGTTAGGATGATCCTTGAGTGTCATCCTCTGTTCTCTGACTTTCTTTATTCTTTTATCAGATTGAATTGTTCTTAAATTTTTCTTTTCTCTTACCACAATTTCCCCCATCACTATGGACTGTAAAAAAAAGCAAGAAATGTATCTAATTCATCTTTTTATGTTTGGATTCTAGCACAGTTTGGGCCTCAAGTGTGGTATGCTGTCACAACATATTTGTGGAACTGAATTTCTGTCACTGAGTTGTCACACACTACACAGAATGGTTATTAGAATGATGAGTATAGGCTTAGTCATTGTAGGTAAAAATACAATGTTAGTGGTCTATAGAGAGGCAAATTATGTGGGCTTAAGGTTAAGATGTTTATATTACTTCAGTCATTTTATGCTAGAAAAGTTCTGTGAGAAATAGAAGGTTTATTATTACCTTTGAATTAAGATAACAGTTGATTGAAACAGAATTGTTTTAAAATATTTAAAACAAGCTTTCCTACTGCAAAAGTAAATTTGGATTTTTTTTGCCTCAGTCTGTTTCATGGCTTCAACTGCCACCTGCATGATTTCTCAATATCCATCTCTTTTCTGAGCTCCAGTTTCATTTTCCCAATGACCTACCATAGCTCTACCTTGCAGTTAGGTAAGAAACATGTGGCACTAGCTGGCCCTTCCTGCACGTCTCTTTTGTTTCTGCCTTCTTTTCTCAGTTTATATTATCACTGTCTAGATAGTTGTGCAAGCTGGAACTTGGGGGTCATTCTTGATATCTTTTCTTTCCTAGAATAGTGTATCTAATGGATCGTAAAGTACTTTTGATTTTACTTCAGTTATGTCTTTTCTGTCCTGACACTTTTTCTCCTATTGCCCTGTTTGTACCTTTCATTTCTCAGACAGAAGTAGGATTATGGCAGTATTCTGTTAAATGGCCTCTCAGTTTTGGCCTCTTCATCTCTCCACATGTCTTCACCTCAGCCTCAATAACAGTTGTCTTTCAGAAGTCCAGATCTGGGCCGTGTAATCTCCTATAATGACATAGGAAAATAAATTTAGCAGAAAAATCCTTTCATCCAGCAAAATACATGTTTTTATTATAAGAATATCTCAAAAGTTTTATTTTAAGATAAATTGTCACATATACTATATGTATAAATCAATTATTTTCTTTTATTTTCTGTATTTCAGTAATATTTGTAAGGAGGTGATACTTTTACAATTCTTGTAGGAACTGAAAGGACAATTAGACTCAGAAACCATGTTAAGGTAAAAACTTGAGTATCTTTTACAGCAGGAGCTACTTTGAAAAATTTTTATGGTTTTAAACAATTGATTTTAATTGATTACCCTGGAGCTGAACTTAACATGCTGATACAGCCAAGGCTAGTTCTTATTGCTTGAGTATTCCATTTATTAGATGAAGTAGATTTATGCTATTATCAGTAAAACACCCCTTTCATTATCACAAGATAGCATGACAAAAAAGACTCTAGAAATTGCGTAATACCAATGGCATTACCAAAAATAAAAAACAGATGTCCCTTCTGCTGCTATTCTGCCTGTATCTCTCATGGGAACCAAGGCCTGGCTGTGATGTCAGCTTGAGGCCAGTTTTTGACTGTCATGAATTTGTTTGGATTCGTGATCTCTAATTGGTTATATCTCAAATTTTGAGGAAGGCAAGTTCTGATTGGTAGGTGAAGCCTGGAGTTTGAAATGTTTGGTATACAGTCATGTCCTGCATAACAATGTTTCAGTCAATGACAGAGTGCATTTACAAGGCTGGTCTCGTAAGATTACAATGAAGCTGAAAAATCCTTGTCTCCTGGTGACTTATGAGCCATCATAATGTTATAGCCCAACACATTGCATACATGTTTGGGGTGATGCTGGTGTAAACACACCTGCACTTCCAGTCATGTACAAGTATGACACAATTATGCATGATACATAAATACTTGATAATGATAATGAACAAATATGTTACTTGATTATGTATTTACTGTATGTTTCATCATTATCTTGGAGTGCACTCTTTCTACTTATTAAAAAAAAAAAGGTAATTGCAAAACAGTTTCAGGCAGGTCCTACAGGACACAATCTGCAAGAAGGCGTTATCAAAGGACAGGTCCATGCATTTTATTGCCCCTGAAGACCTTCTGGTGGGACAAGATGTGGAGGTCGAAGACATTGATATTGATGTTCTTGACCCTGTGTATGTCTAGCTAATGTATGTGATTATGTCTTAGTTTTTAACAAAAATGTTTAAAAGGTAAAAAAAAAAAATACAAAAGTTTAAAATAGGAAAAGCTTATAGAATAAGGACATAAAGAAA
This sequence comes from Hylobates moloch, assembly GCF_009828535.3. Classification (NCBI taxonomy): domain Eukaryota; kingdom Metazoa; phylum Chordata; class Mammalia; order Primates; family Hylobatidae; genus Hylobates; species Hylobates moloch. Next base: position 86,288,910 of record NW_026652277.1, on the reverse strand, counting down.
AAATGTATTGGATATGGCTATACAATGTATATGTGTTTCTAAGCTAAGTGTAATTAAAAAAGAGTCAAAAAGTTAAAAAAATCTAAAATGTTTATAAGGTAAAAAGTTTCAGTAAGCTAAGGCTAATTTATTATTGAAGAAAAAATTTTTTAAATATATTTAGTGTAGCCTAAGTGTACAGTATTTATAAAGTTGACAGTAGTATACAGTAATGTGCTAGGCCTTCACATTCACTCACCACTCCCTCATGGACTCACCCAGAACAACTTCCAGACATGTAAGAACCATTTATCTTAAGTGCCCTATACAGGTATACCATTTTTAAATCTTTTATATCATATTTTTACTGTACTTTTTCTATGTTTAGGTATATTTAGATACACAAGTATTTATGATTGTGTTACAGTTGCCTACAGTGTTTAGTAGAATAATGTGCTGTACAGGTTTGCAGCCTAGGAGCAATAGGTTATACTGTATAGCCTAGGTGTGTAGTAGGCTATACCATGTAGATTTGTGTAAGTGCACTCTATGGTGTTCACACAGTTATGAAATTGCCTAAGGATGGATTTCTTGGAAGGTATCCTCATTATTATGGGATGCATGATTATACTTGTCTAGGATAAGAAGACAGCAGTTGTTAGACTGCAGGATTTTTGACTCTTTTGACCTTGAACGGTGCTTGTTACAAGGAGGAGACCTAGAAACGAATTTCTGTTTTGTGTGTCCTCCCCTAGTGCCCATGGACATATGCTTTATGCTGTTTATTGGTGTTTCCCCCTGCCCCCGCCCCCAAGACGAGTCTGGCTCCGTCTCCCAGGCTGGAGTGCAGTGGTGTGATCTCGGCTTATTGCAACCTCTGCCTCCTGAGTTCAAGCGATTCTCCTGCCTCAACCTCCTGAGTAGCTGGGATTACAGGTACAAGCCACCATGGCTGGCTAAGTTTTGTATTTTTAGTAGAGAGGGGGTTTCACTGTGTTGGTCAGGCTGGTGCGCAATTCCTGACCTCGTGATCCGCCCACCTCCGCCTCCCAAAGTGCTGGGATTGCAGGCGTGAGCGACTGTGCCCAGCCATGGGTGTTATATTTTTTAAAAAATGGTCTTCTACATCCTGGCTAACACGGTGAAACCCCGTCTCTACTAAAAATACAAAAAAAAAAAAAAAAAAAAAAAAAATTGGCAGGGCGTGGTGGCGGTCATCTGTAGTCCCAGCTGCTCAGGAGGCTGTGAACCCGGGAGGCGGAGCTTGCAGTGAGCCGAGATCGCATCACCGCACTCTAGCCTGGGCGAGCGAGACTCCGTCTCAAAAAAAAAAAAAAAAAAAGTCTTCTAGTATTTAGCTTGTTTGGGGTTGTAGTGGTACTCAGTGGGGTAGTGGGGTAAGTAGCATGGATCCTATGAATTGATGGGTTTTCGGTGGAGAAGAGCAACTTCTGTGGTATGAAAGTAGATTGAATCTGTTATTCTCTGATTTCAGGGGATACTTATTCACAGAACCTGGAAACTAGAGGACCAGTCCTGAGTTATGGCTAACCTGCAACAAGAGCTATATTACCTTTGTGTGTTTGTTATCTGAAACAAGTTAAGGAATGAGCTTAAAGGGCCAAAAATGCAAAGGGCATCATGTGCCAGAAGATGTATGGAATGGAAGGGCTCCATATTTGTGAAACAGTCCCTCTCTCTTAATAGGTTATTTTAGGCTCTTGAAAGTAGGGCTCTATTTTGTTTTTAGGCATGCAAATCCATGTAGACTATAATAAAGGAAGTATTAGATTTACTTGTAAAATGGAGCCCTGAGAGAAGAAGCCATGACACACTGTCAGTTGCTGTCTGAAATTTGTGGTGTTCTCAATGAAATTTAAATGAGTGAGACTGATGAGAAGTAGGATCCTTTATCACAATTAATAATGAGCCCTAAAGAAAATCTGTCTGTGGGACTGCACTTTCTTCAGTTTGTGTCTTCAGTATACTCAGAAGACTTTACATAATAGAAGTTAGAAAAAAAAATCAGTTTCCTAATTTGTCATTTACAAAATGACTTTTTTGGATAGGGCCATTTACCTTTTCCACAGGACTCTGTACGTCATCTCCCCTCTTTAATCTCCTCTTTCTCTTGAAGCTCAGGCCCTGGCTCAGCTGGTCCTGAAAAGCCTGGTCTCTTCCCTGGGATTGACACAACCTCTCTCAGTTGTCTCTTCTGGTTATTTCTTTGCTTTCTGGATTCATCCTATGTTCATTCTTATTTTATGACACGGGAATTTTTTTCACCGCCACGGTATATATAGCCTTATAAAGAATCCAAATTTGTGAAGTTTATGAATTTGAGTTATGTAATTCGTCAGACTTTTTAAATGTACTCTACGAACAATATGTTCATCTTTGTGATGAGGATTATGTCCATTTCAGTGTGTAAAATACCAGTGTAACCATGAAACACCTATAGTTCTTCCAAAATATTTTTAAAAAATCCGTGTTAATAGTACATATCTGCTCCCTATTTCATTTTATGGATTTACATAGTGGAATGTGATTGCTGGTTGTGCCATGTGTACATGTTTTTAAATCTCTGAATCACTGTCCTTTCTGTTATCTTAGAAAATATATGTGATGTATGTTCCCATGTGAAATTCTGCCAGAATCCAGAGATCATTCCTGTGACAAAACAAAGAAGCAATTTGAAATCAAAAGGTGTGGGATGGAATTTAAAAAAATAGTGTTAAGAGACCATAGACAATTAAAATCCATGCTTAGTTAACTCTTTTTTTAACATGAGAAAAATGATAGATAGTTGATTTGTTTTGATGGGAACAGAAGGAAAAAAAGAAGCCTGTATCCTTTTATCTTTGCAAGCCTTCTGTCACGCACAGACTCTCTGCTGGAAAGGCTTCCACAGGGGCCCTTAATAATTAAAGTAGAAAAATTTGAAATCTCGAGTAAATCCTCATTCTTTTCTGTAAAATTTCATATGACATTAATCTATGGAACACTTTACAGTACAGTATGTGCTGAAACTATAACAATAATTAGGAAATTTGTCAGATGGATCTAATCCAAAAATTACATGTTAGACCTTGTCCAAACTTTACTGAAACTATTAAACTAATTATCTCAAAAGTCTTGTAATTTCTTACTGTTCTAGCATTGCCGGCTCTGCTGCACCCCACACTGGGATTTGATAAATGCATATTTCACCATCATGATACGTGAGGACTTCCTCCTGCACTCACGCGTTGCCTTATTACATTCATCTCAGTGATTAAAGTGTGTTTAACCAGTGTCCTTCAGTTTCTTGCTTTCCTGGCAAGTATTTAGAGTAGGTCTCACATAAGATAAAATCTGGTTTTCTCCCTTATAGCTTACCCTCTGACCTAAAACTGTATGTGAATTAGATTTTACCTTTCCTACTGTATTTTCTTTACTCAATAATTATTTTGGTGAAAGTTTAAGGTTATACTGTAGAAGCACGTAGTTTGGAGAGACTAGACGCAGTGGAAATAGTCAAGAAAGGATGTCTTACTGTGTGAAGAGAGACAGATATGACCTTTTGGTTAACTAAGTTCCCTTCCGAACCTATTCTCACTCCAACGCTATTCTCCTAGTATGTAATTGACAAAGGCTTACTGATGAACGCCAGGGTTAAGAGTTGGCCAAGTAGCCCTGTGATTTTTTTTTTTTTCTTTTTTTTTGAGAGTCTCGCTGTGTCGCCCAGGCTGGAGTGCGGTGGCGCAATCTCGGCTCATTGCAAGCTCCGCCTCCCGGGTTCACGCCATTCTCCTGCCTCAGCCTCCCGAGTAGCTGGGACTACAGGCGCCTGCAACCATGCCCGGCTCATTTTTTGTACTTTTAGTAGAGACGGGGTTTCACCGTGGTCTCGATCTCTTGACCTCGTGATCCGCCCACCTCGGCCTCCCAAAGTGCTGGGATTACAAGCGTGAGCCACCGCGCCCGGCCGTAGCCCTGTGACTGTAAGACCTATATTGATGTATTCATTCATTCATTTACTCACTAGTATTTAGTAGTGTGCCTACTGTGAGCCAGTATTCATGGCATTGGGGATTCAGGGGATAGTCGCTTGCTGCTTGGTCATACTGGAAAGTTTTCTGCCACACTTCCAAATTCCGTGTGTCCTTTGAATTCATGAAAAGAACAGAAAAGGCATTCAGAGGAAGGGATATGGAAATGGACTGTGGAAATGCCTGAAGTCAATGGGCTCAGTGGAATTTGGGAAAGCTGATCAGGAAGGTAGATTAGAGAAGCTAGGAGGCAGAATTCTCATTCCATGGACGATGTTTCCTCAATTCTGAAAGCCCTTTAAAATTTCGGTTAAAGTTATGTTTAATGTGCAAGTTCTGTTCTTTCATTCTGATTCCCCTTGTCTACACCCAAGCTGTTGTTGAATCAATGGTGTATTTTACAGTTGAAGATGTCTCAGAATTGCAGAGGTAAGCGCTACAGGCTAAGCTTCTTTTCACAATCAAAAATTGATTGGTGTAGAGCTCTGAGACTTTATACAAAATACTTCTTCATTTTTCTTTTTTTAATTAGCTAAAATCTTCTTTTGTTTATTAATTTATTTTTCCAGCTTTATTAAGGTATCAACAAATAAAAATTTTATAAATTTAAAGTATACAATATGATATTTTAAATATATAGACATTGAGAAATGATTAAGTCAAGCCAATTAACATAGCAGTCACCTCATATACTTATTTTTTGTGTGTGGTAAGAACACTTAAGATATATTCTTTTAGGAATTTTCAAGTGTACAAAACATTATTAACTATGTCACCATGTTGTACTATGGATCTCCAGAAGTCTTGTCTAAGTGAAACTTGGTGCCCTTTAGCTAACATCTCCCCTTTTCTCTCTGGCCCCCCACCCTTGGAAACCACCATTCTATCTCTGTCTCTGTAGGTTTGACTTTTTTAGATTTCACATGTGGTGAAATCATGTAGAGGTTGTCTCTCTGTGCCTGGCTTATTTCACTCAGCATAATGTTTTTCAGGTTCATTAATGCTGAAATGACAAAATTTGTTTCTAAAGACTGAATAGCATTTCATTATTACATATTTTTCTTTATCTGTTTATCCATTGATGGACACAGGTTGATTTCCCATTTTTTCTATTGAGAATAATGCTGCAGCAAACATTGGAGTGCAGATATCTTTTTGACATACTGATTTCATTTCCTCTGGATATATACACAGAAGTAAGATTGCTGAATCATATGGTAGTTGTATTTTGAGTTCTTTGAGAAATCTCCATATTGTTTTCCATAGATGTTGTCCTAATTTATATTCTCATCAACAGCGTACAAAGGTTTCCTTTTCTCCACATCCTCACCAACACTTGTTTTCTTTTGTCTTTTTGATAAAAGCCATTTTAACTTGGGTAAGATGATATCTCATTGTGGTTTTAATTTGCATTTCCCTAATGATTACTGATGTTGAGCTTTTTTTTTAAATTTTATTATTATACTTTAGGTTTTAGGGTACATGTGCACAATGTGCAAGTTTGTTACATATGTATCCATGTGCCATGTTGGTTTGCTGCACCCATTAACTGGTCATTTAGCATTAGGTATATCTCCTAATGCTGTCCCTCCCCCCTCCCCCCATCCCACAACAGTCCCTGGAGTGTGATGTTCCCCTTCCTGTGTCCATGAGTTCTCATTGTTCAATTCCCACCTATGAGTGAGAACATGCGGTGTTTGGTTTTTTGTCCTTGCGATAGTTTACTGAGAATGATGTTTTCCAGTTTCATCCATGTCCCTACAAAGGACACGAACTCATCATTTTTTATGGCTGCATAGTATTCCATGGTGTATATGTGCCACATTTTCTTAATCCAGTCTATCGTTGTTGGACATTTGGGTTGGTTCCAAGTCTTTGCTATTGTGAATAGTGCCGCAATAAACATACGTGTGCATGTGTCTTTATAGCAGCATGATTTATAGTCCTTTGGGTATATACCCAGTAATGGGATGGCTGATTCAAATGGTATTTCTAGTTCTAGATCCCTGAGGAATCGCCACACAGACTTCCACAATGGTTGAACTAGTTTACAGTCCCACCAACAGTGTAAAAGTGTTCCTATTTCTCCACATCCTCTCCAGCACCTGTTGTTTCCTGACTTTTTAATGATGGCCATTCTAACTGGTGTGAGATGGTATCTCATTGTGGTTTTGATTTGCATTTCTCTGATGGCTAGTGATGATGAGCATTTTTTCATGTGTTTTTTGGCTGCATAAATGTCTTCTTTTGAGAAGTGTCTGTTCATGTCCTTCGCCTACTTTTTGATGGGGTTGTTTGTTTTTTTCTTGTAAATTTGTTTGAGTTCATTGTAGATTCTGGATATTAGCCCTTTGTCAGATGAGTAAGTTGCAAAAATTTTCTCCCATTCTGTAGGTTGCCTGTTCACTCTGATGGTATTTTCTTTTGCTGTGCAGAAGCTCTTTAATTAGATCCCATTTGTCAATTTTGGCTTTTGTTGCCATTGCTTTTGGTGTTTTAGACATGAAGTCCTTGCCCACGCCTATGTCCTGAATGGTGTTGCCTAGGTTTTCTTCTAGGGTTTTTATGGTTTTAGGTGTAACATGTAAGTCTTTAATCCATCTTGAATTAATTTTTGTATAAGGTGTAAGGAAGGGATCCAGTTGCAGCTTTCTACATATGGCTAGCCAGTTTTCCCAGCACCATTGATTAAATAGGGAATCCTTTCCCCATTTCTTGTTTTTGTCAGGTTTGTCAAAGATCAGATAGTTGTAGATATGTGGCATTATTTCTGAGGGCTCTGTTCTGTTCCATTGGTCTATGTCTCTGTTGTGGTACCAGTACCATGCTGTTTTGGTTACTGTAGCCTTGTAGTATAGTTTGAAGTCAGGTAATGTGATGCCTCCAGCTTTGTTCTTTTGGCTTAGGATTGACTTGGTGATGCGGGCTCTTTTTTGGTTCCATATGAACTTCAAAGTAGTTTTTTCCAATTCTGTGAAGAAAGTCATTGGTAGCTTGATGGGGATGGCATTGAATCTATAAATTACCTTGGGCAGTATGGCCATTTTCACGATATTGATTCTTCCAACCCATGAGCATGGAATGTTCTTCCATTTGTTTGTATCCTCTTTTATTTCATTGAGCAGTGGTTTGTAGTTCTCCTTGAAGAGGTCCTTCACATCCCTTGTAAGTTGGATTCCTAGGTATTTTATTCTCTTTGAAGCAATTGTGAATGGGAGCTCACTCATGATTTGGCTCTCTGTTTGTCTGTGATTGTTGAGCTTTTTAAAAAGTACACCTGTTTGTTATTCATATGTCTTCTTTAGAGAATTTTTTATTCATGTATTTTGCACATTTTTAATTTTTCTGGCTATTGAATTTTAAAACTCTTATTTTATGTTTTTTAAAATTTTTGTGGGTACATAGTAGGTGTATATATTTATGGGGTACATGAGATACTTTGATACAGGAATGCAATGTGAAATAACCACATTATGGAGAATGCAGTTTCTGTCCCCTCAAACATTTATCTTTTGAGTTAAGAACACATTATTGACTGTAGTTACCCTATTGTGCTATTGAATAGTAGGTCTTATTCATTCTGTCTTGTTTTTTACCTATCCCCACCTTTCCCCAAGTCCCCCACTACCCTTCGCAGCTTCTGGTAACCATCCTTTTACTCTCTATGTCCAAGAGTTCAATTATTTTGACTTTTAGATCCCACAAATAAGTGAGAACATGCAATGTTTGTATTTCTGTCCCTGGCTTATTTTACTTAATATAATTATCTCCAGTTCTATCCATGTTATTGCAAATGACTGTATCTTATTGTTTGTGGTTGAATGTAGTACTCCATTGTGTATATGTACCACATTTTCTTTATCCATTAATCTGTTGATACACAATTAGGTTGCTTCCAAATCTTAGTTATTGTAAATAGTGCTACAACACATAGAGTGCAAATATCTCTTTAATATACTGATTTCCTTATTTCCTTTCTTTTGAGTATACACCCAAAGTGAGATTGCTGCACATATGGTAGCTCAATTTTTAGTTTTTTTGAGGACCCTCCAAATGGTTCTCCATAGTGGTTGTACTAATTTACATTCTCACCAACAGTGTACAAAGGTTCCCTTTTTTCCACATCCTCACCAGCAGTTGTTATTGCCTGTCTTTTGCATATAAGCCTTTTTAACTGGGATGAGACGATATCTAATTGTAGTTTTGATTTGCATTTCTCTGATAATCAGTGATGCTGTGAACACTTTCATATGTCTCTTTGCCATTTCTATGTCTTTTGAGAAATGTCTATTCAAATCTTTTGCCTGTGTTTTCATCGGGTTATTATATTTTTTCCTATAGGGTTGTTTGAGCTCCTTATATATTCTGGCTATCATTTCCTTGTCAGGGGGATAGTTTGCAAATATTTATTTCCATTCTCTGGGTTGTCCCTTCACTTTGTTGATTGTATATTTTGCTGCACAGAAGCTTTTTAACTTGGTGTGATATCATTTGTCCATGTTTGCTTTGGTTGCCTGTGCATATGGGGACTTGCTATTGAGTTTTTGGAGTCCCTTGTATATTTTGGATATTAACCCCTTATAAGATATATGGTTTGCAAGTATTTTCTCCTATTTTGCAGGTTCTTCCTTCAGTTTGTTGACTGTTTCCTTTGCTGTGCAGAAGCACTTAAGTTTGATGCAATCCCATTTGTCTATTTTTACTTTTGTTGTTTGTCCTTCTGTCATATTCAAAGTATCTTTGTCAAGATCCATGTTATGCAGCTCTTTCCCTATGTTTTCTTCTAGTAGTTTTATGATTTCATGTTATGTTTAAGTCTTTATTGCATTTTCAGTTGATTTTTGTATATGGTATGGGATAAGGGTCCAGTTTCAGTCTTCTGCATATTCTATAATTCCCACTTAGAAAAATAAAGAATAGGGACAATTTCTGTAGGATCAGTACGAACATAGTTTTCTGTCTTATATGTCTTATAATGTTTGTTGTGACAGTTTGGGAACTATAGTGATATGGTCTTGATATTTGTCCCCTCCAAATCTCGTTTTGGAATGTGATCTTCAAGATTACAGGTGGGGCCTAGTGGGAGGTGTTTGGGTCATGGGGACAGCTTTCTCAGGAATGCCTTGCGGCCTCCCTGTGGTAACCATTTCACTTGAGTTCTGGTTGTGAAAAAGAGTCTGGGACCTCCCTCCCTTTCTTGCTTTTTCTCATCATGTGACACACTAGCTTTCTGTGCCTTCTACCATGAGTGAAAGCCTCCTGAGGCCTCACTAGAAGCAGAAGCTGGCACCGTGCCTCTCTACAATCTGCGGAACCATGAGCCAAATAAACCTATATTCTTTATAAATTACTCAGCCTTAGGTATTCCTTTATTGCAGTGCAAAATGGACTAGTGCATATAGAAAAGTGTAAGTAAAAAATAATATCATTCAGACTTCCTCAACTCATGGTGAAGGGTTGCTTTTATTTTGGTCAGTAAGTCTGTCTTTTCTTTCCCTCTTTTTATCTTTCTCTTTTTCTTTTGTTCCTTTCCACTCTTTGTCCCTTTCCCCTTTTGTCTCTAAATCTATCACTATATTAATGTCTTCATATCTGTAGATTTTTTTAATTTGCAGTTTTACTGCATTTACTGTTTTATGTTTTACTGTACATTTAATATCATGTGGGAAATATTTTTCCATAGCTTCAAATATTTTCAAAAACATTTTTAGTTGAATTATATGATATATCACAATTTGATCTCTATTATTAGATGTTCAGACTGGTGACAGGTTTTTTTTGTATTGGTAGTTATAAGTCTGTAAATCATGTATGGGCATAAAGTTTTGTATGCAGCTCTGATCATTTATTGAAGGTGAAATCTTAGAACTTGTATTGCTGAGACAAAGGGGAATACATACTTTGAAGATGTTTGATACACATTAGGAAAATATCCTCCTGAATGGCTATGTAATTCAAAATTCCCACCAGTCTTGAATAGGAATGGTCTGTGGCTCTTTTTTTTTATAGATGTTTCATCAGTGATCTTGGTGATGAAGCAACTTTAGAGTTTGAAGTTATAATATAAAATAAATATAAAATACTTGATGGTTCAGAAAATTAGCGAGTTGATAGCAAATTAAAGTTCAATAAGGAAAAATTAGGGCAGGAGAAATAAATGATACAAATGGCCAAAATAATGTGTGGAGTAGCTGTTTCTACATGCATTGAGTGAAGGAAAATCCAAGGTCATATGGAATATGACTACATTTTTTCATAGCCCCATGGGGAATGTTACTATGGTAGGAACTGCTCCCAAATAAAAAAGAATACAAGTAAGCCCTGCTGTAATTGATGCTCTATTCTAAAAAGACTGATTTTATACTTTAAACTATTAAGAATTAAGAGACACTACATACCTTCATGGGAGATATTAAATGTTCATTTTCATTATTTACTCTAATTATTTGAGCATAAATTGAATTTAAAAAGGCTTTCTGAAAGTCACTGCTGATCTTTCCTCAGTGAAACAGAGAATATATTTAGGAAGCTGGGGTGTTTCCAGTAGCAACAACCAGTTCTGATTCTCTGGGCACGAACTAGATATTCAACAGTTCAACTCAATTCTGCCACTAACTACATGGAGTTAGCTTCAGACTTCACAGGTTTAAGGGCTCAGTTCCATCAGACTGCACTCAGTTTAAATGCCAGTTCCAAGTATTGGGTCCGAAGGTTACTTGCACTCTGTCTGACTTATTCAGAGGTTCCCACAACCCTTCTAGTCAGGCTTGATAACTTGCTAGAATAACTCACAGAACTCAGTAAGGCACTCTTATCTATAAAAAATACAGCACAGGAACAGCCAAATGGAAGAGATGCATAGGGCCATGTATGGGGGGATTGCACAGAGCTTCCACATCCTTTCTAGGTGTGCCACCCTCTTAGCATCCTGATGTGTTCACCAACCTGAAAGCTCTCTGAATCCCATTGATTAGGGGGGGTTTATGGAGATTTCATCAAAAAAGCATGATCCATCATTAATTCAGTCTTTAGTCCCTCTCATCTCCCTGGAGGCTTGGGGTGGGACTGAAAGTTCCAAGCTTTTAATTATGGTTTGGTTTTTCTGGCAACTAATTCCTATCGTGAAGCTTTCTAGGGGCCTGCCACAAGCTAACTCAGGAAATTCTAAGGGATTTAAGAGCTTTGTGTCAGGAACTGGGGACGAAGGCCAAATATATCTTTCTTATGATGCCATAGAAGTTCATTTTCCTTCCATGAAATATTAGGGGAAACTGAATTATCTTTATTTTGCAAATGATACTTTGAGGATAGGAATGCTGTTCTACAATTAAGAAGGCATACATTTATAAACACACACATTTACACACACAAACATGAGGAAGCAGTTTTAAAAACCTGGTTTTGTTTGGTTGTATATTGTAGTTCTGTGTGTATTTTAAGTGTGATTTATATCCTGCAAGCCTGTGCTAAACCTCTTTATTAGCAATTATTTCTTTTCATTTGTAGTACAAATCTAAATGTTCAGACAAATGACCCTGACCTTGATATAGTTACAATCCATAAGAATTTTATAATTTGATCTTTCTTTCTGATAGCTGATATTCAGGATGATTTTAAGACTATTAACAGATCATATGCAACAACTTAAAAATCAGAACATTTAGTTAATCAGGTTGCTTAAATCAATTAATTAAATATCTCTGCAGGATGACAGGGAATTTGCTGTGTTTTTATTATCCAGAGAACTTAGTCCTCTTGTGCTAATAAACTGTTTTTTTAGTTTTTTCTTTTAGCCTGGAATCCCACTATTTATAATTGAATGTGAGATTCTTTTCCAACTGAAACAACTTTGAATAGGCACCTTTTAAAAAATCAGTATCATTATGTATATTAGCAAACTTACTTCTTGAAGGAGGGTCTCAAAAACCACATGTCTGTCCTGTGCACATAGGGTGCTTTTCTGAGAGTAATGAGTGTCAGAGTCCACTGCTCCCATCACTGACGACAGATGGAGGATGATCCAGGGAGTGAAATGGTTGTTGAGAAAGCTAAAATAAGTGGAGCTATAATTCTAATTAGTTTGTTCATCTTGACAGTATCTAGTCCTTGGTGTAGTCAACAGCTGTGAAAATACTAAGCTGTGTACTTTGATTTTGGAAATCTAGTTTCTTTACATTTTTAATTATAATTTGATATATGTTAATTGAATAAAATTAGAAAAATAACAAAGAAATGAAGATAAGAGGATAAAAATCACCAATAATTCTACAGTTACACATTCTATTTACTTTTTTTATATTCCCCATTTTTCATGTAACTGGGGTCCTACTGTCCGTATAATTTCATGTCCTCATTTGTTGTACTTAACACTTTCTCAGGCTAATACAAAATTTCTGAAAATCTAATTTTTAATGGCTAAGTAATATTCATTTGTATAGTCATACTTTTATTAATTTAACTGTCAGTCCATTCTCAATATTATCAATAATGCTGTGATGAACATATTTTATACAGATTTTTGTGTTCATTACTAACTATAATAAAACAGCATTAAGCCATTTGTTAGATTGTACATTTTCAGTGCCAAATTACAGGATATCAGATAGTTACACATCGCTGAGGGTGGGAATAGACCTGAGAAGATTTTATATGGTGGTATATGAGTTGTTCTTTAAAGGGTGCACAGTCAGGGCTCGGGCAGCTATATAAGAAAGTCAGGGCATCGCGGCAGTGGAAAATTTATGAGCAGAGATGTGCACAGGAGTACACTTGGGCTGTATCTGGTTGAGTGTGATCCAACCAATATGGCAGGATAGGCTGGGGAAATGGAAGGAAATGAAGTCTGAAATGTAAGGTGAAGAATTTGAAAATGTGTTAGTAGGATAGGTGGGGCAACTGAAAGTCCTGAATATTCTGGGTCATCTTACTTTTCACTCTTCATTAAGCATTTTTATTTAGCACATTTTATGTGCACCACTGTCATGATAATCTAATAAAGCCTGGCGGAGGCCTCAAGGTCTTATACTTGAGTAGGGATGATATTAAACCAGTGCATGCAGTGGTCTGTCATGTGGCCTCCATAAGTATGTTTATATTTTAAGACTGTGACACACTGTTGGTTTGGAAAAGTATGGTCAGAATGACGATTGGAAATCTTTGGAAGTGAACAATCAGAGTAGACTCGCAGCTTAAATGATGCAAATATTTAAAAGATTGTTCTCCATATAGTTTGGAGGGGGCTGGTTAGAGGCAGGAATAGCAGGTAAAAGGTTCATTAAGGAATGCAAGATTTAACAGATGGGTTGGAGGAAAGGAAGGACTTAAATTTATAAATAGATTATTTAATTTAATGGTTCTGGTTATTCAGTGGACTCTTTTTCAAAATGTAAAAGCCTCAGTCCTACTCAAAATTTGCTGAATCAGAATTTTGAGGGAATATATTTTAAAAGCTCCCTCAGAGATTCTGATACATTTCTCTGGTTAGAAACAACTAAACGAATTAATATGTGTTTTTTTCCATCCCAAGAAGTTGTCAAATTGTCTAAACCTACTATTGAATCTTAACATATTTAATATGCATGAGTGTGTATTTTTCTTCTGCATAACTTTCTCATACTGTTTGCAGTCCCCTGATGTTTTTTTTGTTACTTGGTGCCAAGTCTTATTATAAACTTATTAGTGTTACTCTGCAAAATCAATTTTAAGCAAATGAAATACACTGCACAAGCTAAAAAGAATTTCTGTAACTTTTTTCTTATTAAATGACAGGGACAAAAGCCAGGATGGATGTTCAAAAATGGTATTTGAGAACTTCAAAGCTGGCTCTGGCCTTGGCAATTATCCGCTCAAAACCAGCAGACAAAAGCAGCAGAGAATACACAGAGCACCTTGCTATGTTGCTATCTGAGGAGGAGTCAAAATGGAGATCAAAAGTTGAAGTCTTGGAAGCTGAAGTTATGCAATTACGTCAAAAACTTCTTGTGAGCAGGCTTTGTTCAGGATCCTTTAAGAGTGGTGAGTATATAAAATTGCCTTTTGGTAGTATGTCAAACTTGTTTTATTTCAGCTGCACAATTATTTAGAAATGTATTCCCAAAACATGAAAATTTTTAGTTTCCATGAAAGCTCGACATCTTCTAGCCTTATACATTTTTTTTTTACTTCTGGTCATTCATTAAAGTTTTATTGTCACTTTCCTACATTTGACTTTGGAATGAAGTTAGAGAATGAAAATAGTATAGATGTGAAGGCAATAAGGTCTTTTAAAATCTGATTGTTCAACTTTATTATTTTACTATACATTTTATTTTGCTTTTATATTCAGTAGTTAATCTAGCAGTCCAATGTGAAATACCAACTATCGGCCAGGCATGTGTGGGTGGTGAGGACTCAAAAACACATAAAAGGAGGTGCTGTCCTTGCTACTAAGTGTCTACCATTCTAGCAGAGAAAACAGATGTATAAATAATTAACCTAGTTGTGATACATACTATAATAGAGACTGACAAAATACAGAGGAGGAAGTTATTCCTTCTGCCTAGTTTCTGGGAAGGCTTCTCACCTCTGGCCCTCAAAGTTCTGTCCACTTGTCAGTGAAATGGTTACAGAACATCCAGTAAGATGCAGGAGCATGTGCAAAGGCACTGGAGTGGAGAATACATATTGCATTCAGAATACTGCCATCATTGCATTTAAGAGTGACCAAAACACTTGTAAGGCAAAGATGTGATGGGGAAAAAGGTACAGAGGGAAGTTGGGGCTGGATTCAGAAGGGTCTTGAATGTCAACCTAAGGAATATTTTACTGTATTGCTTATCAGTAAGTTGACCATACAATTTATGGTTTCTACTAGGATCCTTGTGAGGGTGAAAGGAAGGGCCTATTAAAATAATTACACTGGGAACACAGGGGCAAACCTGGGTTTACTTGAGCGAACTAGAACATGTGGTTACCCCATTAATCAGGAGCCACTGGGCTTTGTTGAAGCAGAAGATTGACACTCATGATTGGGAAACATAATTCTGACAAGTTAAAAAAAAAAAACAACCATAAATCAGGCAGTGTTATTTTTTTGCATAAAACTCTTCCCTGGCTTCTGATTAGGCTTCACATTAGATTCAGACTTCTGATAGTAGCCCAAAATGCTGTGGGTGATTTCACCTCTACTCACCTCTCCCACCTCATCTCATACACTCTCCCCATTATCAGCTAGGCCCTAGTCAACATGGCCTTCCTTCCAGCCCTTGAAATCTCTTTATTGCCATGGACCTCTCCTAGGTTCTTCTCTTTGACTCTTTGAGGCTGATTTCTTCTCTTCCTTAGGTCTTATTTTAAGTGACACCTCCTCAGTGAGGTATTCCCTGACCCTTCTAGTGGACCCCCACTAGTTATTCCCTACACAAGCACCTCCTGTGTAGTATTTACTTATTTGTTTATTTACTTGGTTGCAGGTTTATCTCCTGAACTTGAGCTTACGTTCACTGAGGAGAGACCTTTGATTTTCTCAGGTCTCTTTACTTGTTGCCCAGCTCAAAGCCTGACACATAGAAGGTGATCAACAAATATCTGTCCAATGAAAGAGGAACATAAGAGGATGTTTTGGCTATAGAGGTGATTCGAGGCAGGGAGACCAATTTTTAAAGCTTTGACTAAATCCTACATAAGGAATAGTGAGTTGAGTTAGATCTGTGATAGTGAGAAATAAAAGGCCAGACATGTAGGAATAAATTCAGAGTAGACACTTTAGACATTTATGAATGGTTTCAGAGAGTGGTTAAGGGACATAGCAGTATTTAGGGTAATACCTAAATACCTAAATAAGGTTTCCGTCCTAGCCTACTAAATGGATTGTGATACTTTCAATTTAGATGGTGAACACAGAAATAAGCTAATAGGACAAAAGGTTGAGCCCAAGTTTCTCTGAGTGTAGGCTAATCCCTGGAATACGGATTACCTAGAAGGAAGGTGGAAGTATGGTCAGAGAGGATGAGCAGGCTAGAACTACAGACACAGACTCAGGATCCGTTGGATTTAAGGAATAGTGAAGTTATAGCTATAGATGAGACTCAAAGAGAATAGAGCCATGAGTGTAGGTGGGAAGCCTGCAGATTCCAATATTCCAGGGATGTCAGAGGAAGACGAGGCATTATCACATTAAGAGCGTGCAGCAGGTGTAAGGCACACATATATGCTGTGGGTAATGGGAGACTTTAGTTTTGGGAATTATCGTGAAAACCCAGTAACTTAATACCCAGATGTTACTAAAATCTTACTATTGCATGAGCAAAAATAGTATTACACAACTTATAGCCACATTTTAGTTTCTCTAGAGTCCTTTTTGATAATGGGCTCTTTGAGTATACACAGTGAATGAATGGCAAACAGTCAATTTTTCTTCATTTTTTCCTGTGTAGTTATGTAATTAATATAATGTCTCAAATGTTAAAATTTCCAGGAATCTTAAACCATGACTGTCGTAAGCATCCATGAAATCAAAACTCTTGTATACTATCCAAGGGTCTATTCATAATACTGATAAAATGTGCATGTTATTTTTTTTGTAACATGAGTGTGCCTAATAGGAGGAACCTAGGTGGTAGCTTGTTTTTATGCTGAGCACTTTCAGTTAGTGCCTGTGAGAAAAATTTTCAAAAAATCATATAATTAAAGTCAGTTTTACTCACAGCAGGAGTTGCAGGTACAATGTTTCTGTGCAGATGTTTGGAAGTAATCTGTTTCTCTATCTGTTACCTTAAACTTCAAAAATGAGGAATAAATGAATAGATTTAGATAAATGGAGTAACTGTTAAAGGGGAGAGAAAAAATATACAAAAGGGGAGCATACACTGACAGGAAAATAAAGGAAGAACATGGCAGTTATGTAAGGATGACATGAAATAGTGATATGCCTTGCTCTAAGAAAACTCCATACCTGAAAATCAAAACTCTATTACAAGTGTATTTATATTATTAAATATTTTTTCTAGAATTTACAGTGTGGTTTTATATGTGCAACTGTTGTTGAGTGTTTAGAGACAGAAAGTACTCAATAAATGTTGAATTGAATGATTCTTGACAGATTGAGAGGCTGGGGAATTCAGTTTACAGCATCAACTATTCATTGAAGCAACTGAGCAACCCAAAATTAAATAAAGCAAAGCCAAAATGGCAAAATAAACAAATAAGAAAGTATGATATGCTTTTTCTACAGCATTTCAGGAACTCTGCTATTTCTTTATTCTTGTTTTTCTACAGCTTCTTAATGAATATACCTCTTTATTATATTTACTAGGGGACTAGACTATATAGAGGAGGGATAAATAGAACTTGATTATAGAATTATGTCACATTTTCATCTTACTTAAATGCTCTTTACTAATTTATGGAATGAAAGAATGAAAAACAAAAGGAAGGAAGAAAGGAAGGAAGGAAGAAAAAGAAGTCTACATACCCAGGGACACATTTCTCAAAACTTTTTTTTGTGATGTGTGGCATCTCTTACTGATCTATGGAAGAGAAAATACAAGTGAGAAGCTATGCTGTTTTTCTTTATAAAAGGTTACTTACATTTTATTTTATAGAATCTCTTTTTAAATTTATTTTTATTAATTTTTTTAAAATTTCATGGACACTGCAACAGCCTCCTGTTAAAGAGGAACTCTTAATGTTGGCGAGGTTTTAGTCTAGGTCTGAGAAGGTGGATGAGAAAGACTCACATCACAGAGACTAGCCAGGGAGATGTTAGTGGCTGTTTCTAAACTGGACTAGGGATTGAAGGGTTTATGGTGAGAAGAGCAGGGCTATGTTAATGGGAAAAATGGCATAGAACTTCCGTAGGCAGATTTGTGATTAAAATTTGAGTGTGTGTGCGGGTGGGGCGGGGGAATCTGGACAGTTGCCATTGTATTACACGGTCATTTGATATTCACAGGAGGGAAGTGGATGGATGAAGTGTCAGGTATGTGCCTTTTCGCCTACAACTTTAGTTAATATATTCATAAATCATAGATAGTATTACACATCTATGTGTAATATAATATACATAGATATATTATATTATATATAAATATAACATAATATATTTATGAATATATTATGAATATATTCATTAATCATAGTCTACAGGATGAGCAATTGGCTATAGTAAAAAGGAAGAGCAATTGGCCAGAGTGAAAAGAAAGTAAGAAAAAATCAAACTAAATTAATTCATTGATGTACATGTTTATTTAGTAAATGTTTATTAATTACAGGGCACTTGTATAGAGTGCTTAGGGTAGTGGAGGTGGAGAGCAGTATGCAGAGCAGTATAAGTAGTTATGGTTGAACTGAGTTTTAAGTTTTGGGTCCCGAGAAACAACCAACCCAGCCAGATGGCTTTGGGAGCTTCCTGATCCTCAAGCTCACATTGCTCAGGTTGGTCCCCTCACCCTTCTTTTCTGCCTTATAGCCTGAGGACTGAATTCTCACCATTCCATTGCCTCCCCAGTTCTTGCTTTCTCATCTTGTACAAGCATGGATTCAGGAAACAGTTTTTAGCTAGACTAGTGGTGACCAGAGAACAGAATAGGGGCCTGACAGATCCAGGATGGAGCTTGCCTTAGTCTTCTGATGACTATTTTCCTGGTCCCAGCCCACTCAGCCTCTGTTTCACCTCTTTGTTCTTCTCACCCTGTTCCAGACGACGTACTGAGGAAACATTGCAAATAACTGACTTACCGACACAACTGTGGGACTCAGCATTTATAAGTTGGGGCATTCACTGTTTTACAGATGCTGAAAGAGTGTGAAAATGCAATGCGTAAGCATTTGTCTCTCAGTTTCCATATAAGCTTTCATAATATAAATTGTCTAATACAATAATGATGGAAGTTTGTTTAAAATTGTAATTGATTTAAAACATAATTGAATAATACACATAAACGTAAAAAGATGTATCCTTAATTTGATAGAGATTCTGAGAGGCTCTATAATAATTTCTTTCTGCATATCTCTGGAATCTCTGCATTTCTCTCCATTCCTGATGCCATTTCCTTGGTCATACTTAATTTATCCCAATGAGACTGGTATGTCTTTAACTGTAGCCTTTGCCCCTTTCTAGTCTAAGTTGCAGCCCAGTCTCAAGTCATCTTATTTAATTTCAGATATAACCCAAAGGCCTTAAACCGGACTACAGACTTTTCCAGAATTTGGTGCTTGCTTACTTCTCCAGCCCAACCTGTCACCACCATGTCCTTCACATTCTGCACTGAGACATACCAAATTTCTTTCACTTATTTGAATGGACCTTCTTGCTCAGCTCCAGTTTTTTATACATATTCTCTCTGTAGGGTATGTTCTCCCCCTCCTTTTGGTCTGGCTGTGTACTATTCTTTCTTTTGTCATGCAGTTTCAATACCACTTTTGTCTTCACTAACTACCTCCCTAGACTAGATTAGGTTCTCCTGATGTGAGTCCCCATTATATTCTGTACTTTATTATATGTGAGCTAAATTATAATTGTTTAAGCAGTCTGTCTTCCCTGTGAGACCCAAACTCTGCTTTCAGAGACTATTTTCATCCCACTGTATTTCTATAGTTAGCACAGTTCCTGTCATGGAGGGACATGCTTGGTGGTTATTTGGTGAATAAATAAGTTTAGAAATGGTCTATGTGAGGGTTCATACTTGGAACAAAATGGCCTTGCTAATCTGTAGTTTCTAGATACCTGCCAAGCCCCTGTAACAGTGGAAGTAGAATACAGAGAGCAAGATCCTGAATCCAGGAACGAGACCCAGTAAAGTAGGGTGAGTATTAGAGCTCCTGACTTTAAGAGAGCCACACATGTTTATAAGTAATTGAATCAGAATGGGACAAATGAAGAATGACAATGTTAGCTTATCAGTGCAACAAAAGGCTAAAACCATTCATAGTACTTTTGCATTCCTAGTCTTTGCGTAGTGTGTTTTTTTTGGAATAGCTTAATGCTATAACAAATTGCAATCATCTTTATGTTTAGGATTACATTTATTTTTTGACAGGTTTTATTTGTCTTTTAAATGTCCTATTTGTCTGTTTTTGAATGTTAAGTTTCTACCAGAAATCCAAATGTACCATGAGGATTCTGGATTTAATATGGATCCTAGAAATCCTGAAATTTACTTTTTAGGATAACTTTAATGTGCAGTGAATAAATCCAGGTAGATAGTTCTAGACTTTAGATTAGGCTGGAAAAATGTATAGTATAACATCAATCCCATTATCAAATTGAAAAGGAAATTAGATAAATGGGGTAAATGCGATAAGCCTGAGATTCTGCATTTCTGATACACTTCTAGGTCATATTGATGCTGCTGGTCTGAGAACCACTATTTGACTAGCAAGGGATTGTGTGTGTGTGAGGGCGGGGGTTGGTAGTTGAAGAGAGTGCAAATGGAAGGACAGCATGCTGGTACTTTGGGAAGGAACCAGCAGAGAGAGAAAAGTAGAAGATACAGAAGGAAGAGTACAACAAAAGAATCATTGCTGGCTCAGCTTCTTTAATGTAGAAGAAATACAGAGCGCAAGTGGAAAGACTTGTCCTAGATCTCCAGAATATGTCAGCGTCTCTTTTTCTGAGACTCTTCTGAAGGTAGGAGAAGGTGCCCCTTTATCTTTGTTTTTGCTGAGTTCATTTCCAACAGGTTTTCTACAAGCTATTCTTTAAAGTTTATTTTCTTCTTCCACTTCTCCCCCAGTGCCCTTTATTCAGAAATCTGTCTCCTGGCCCCGTTGTTTCTTTTTTCAACTGCCTTTGGGTTTTCATTCTTGAATTTATTTCCTTGCTGCTTCAATTCTTGTCTAAGAAGTCGTCCTCACCTCTTGCCTTGATTATAGATAAGGAAATGAGGAAAACAAGTTATCTAAAAGGTTAAATATATAGTAAATGGAATGGGGTTCCTATAGAATTCTAGAACAATGACTTTTAGTACTTTAAGGTGGTTCCTTAGATCAGTGAGTTCCCCACAAGCTGCATGAGCATCAGGTGGGAAGTTGTTAGAAATGCAAATTCTCAGATCCCACTATTCCTGATTCAATTAAGAATCAGAAATTCTAAGTGGGGCTCAGCAGTTTGTAGCTTAACAGGCCCCCCAGGTGATTCTGATGAATACTGGAGTTTGAGAATCACTGGTTTAAACAAAAGTGAAACGTATGTTCAGGGAGCATGATAAAAAATTTTACCAGAAAAGAGTCAAAGGCAACACCTGAGTGTTTTGAATGATTCGAACACCTGAGTGTAGTAAATTCAAAACACCCAAGTGCAGTAAATTAAGAGGGACTTGTAGGCTAGCTTCTGAAAGATTTCTCAGTACCAAGTGACATTTGGCACCTGGTCACCAAAGAATAAGTGTTTATTAAGAGCCTGGTTGAGCTGAGTGGCAGAAATGAGAGAAAATGAACCAACAACAGCAACAAAATAGTAGTGCTACAATGACCCTAACAACAACAACAACAACAACATCAACAACAACAACAAAAATAATAGTGCTACAATGACCCTAACAACTATGTTTGATGCTGTTTCATACTGTTTAGTGCCATATGTATATAAACATAATAGGGATCTAACAATTGGGTGTTGTTGATTCTTGTTCTAGGAGAACTCTCTCCATTCTCCCTTCCATCTTACTGCCTTCCTTTGTTTTTGTTTTTTTTTTTTTGAGACGGAGTCTCGTTGTCGTCCAGGCTGGAGTGCAGTGGTGCGATTTCAGCTCACTGCAGGCTCCGTCCCCCAGGATTCACACCATTCTCCTGCCTCAGCCTCCCGAGTAGCTGGGACTACAGGCGCCCGCCACCTTGCCCGGCTAAGTTTTTTTTGTATTTTTAGTAGAGACGAGGTTTCACCGTGTTAGCCAGGATGGTCTTGATCTCCTGACCTCGTGATCTGCCCGCCTCGGCCTCCCAAAGTGCTGGGATTACAGGCGTGAGCCACCGTGCCCAGCCTCCTTTGTTCTTAATAAGTATCCATATGTGAGTTGTATAAAACATCTTTTTTTTTTTGCAGGGGAATACATCTTCTTTCTTAAATCAACTTCAAATAATTTTAGAGACATCGTGAAGGGGAAACATTTTGGATAGGAAATTCAGTGTATCATACACTGGAAACCAGTAGAAAACCTTAAATTCTAATTAACCTATACTATTATATCAATCCATAGAAAAGTACATAAAGTGACATAGCTAAAAAGAAATGTATTGCATAAATGAATGCTAACATGTTGTAGGCAATAAGACAAAACAAATTTACTTGTAAATAAAGTTTACAAGTAATATCACACATGTGGAACTATAAACATACATACTTGCATTATATTCTTAGTCACACTGAAAGCTAAAATAGTAATCTTTGATATAACATGAATTTGAGTGAATTCCTAAATAGAATATGCAGACAAAGCACATGTATCAATAAAAGTGGTACAAAACTGGCAGAGAAGTATAATGATTGGGAATGAGTATCTGTAGAGGGAGGCCCAGTGTGTATGTGGGATCCACATTGGCTTTACTGTGATTTGGGTGGTAGCGTCCACCCATCACAGGAAGGGGAATTATTACATTTTTCTTATATTACAAGTCAATGGTGGTTTTTTCATATGAATTTCCTGTTACAGAAACACTGTTTACATGAATTTTAAATTTAAGTGTGTGTGGGCATTTGTGAGCACTGGTGTAGTAATTAAATACATGAGAGAATACCACTGTTGAGAGATGTGTGTGCTGTGAAGGAGACATTGAGGTGTTGGGAGCTGCTTTCAGTTATTGAGCAGATCCATTGTTTCACACTTCTGTGGACTCAGAAAATGACACCCTAAAGTGTGGTGCTTTGGTACACTGAGTACTTCGAACTGAGGAGCACGAAGGGTGTCAGAAGCAAAGTCTCTTCCTGACCTTCTCCCCTTCTTTCTCCCACTCCTCTTTCTCCCCAAGGCGGCCATAGAAACTAGAATTATTTTTCTGCAAGGCAGGTCATTGAAACTAGAACCCCTTTCTGAAAAAAGCTAGACATAAAACCTAGAAACATTACTCTAACCTTCTTCTGCCTTTCTGTGTAAGAGCTGACCATAGGGAAATTCTCTGACCTACCTTGTCTGAAAGTGGATCATAAGACACTCATTTCAGAAGGGGTCCTTCCCTGTGCCCACAAGGAATGAATGCCACACAGAGAGGCCAGGAAGAATCCAAACAGACAGGCCTTGCTGGGTTTCCCCTCTTTGACTATTAGCATTAGGTCATATCATTTTTGTTCAATTACATTTCTGTATGGCTGTCCATTCTGCATCAAACCTAAGCATAAAGCAGACAATTTTCTATGAATCTTTGGGTTGTCAATTCCAAAAGCTCCCATATCAAGTAAAATTTTGATTAAATAAATCTGTTATCTTTTTCTCCTGTTAACCTGTTGATATGGTTTAGATGTTTTGTCACCTTCAAATCTCATGTTAAAATGTGACCTTCAATGTTGGAGGTGGGCCTAGTGGTGGATATTTGGGTCATGGGGATGGATCCCTCAAGAATGATTTGGTGCTGTCCTCACGGTAATGAGTGAGTTCCCTATGAGTTCATGTGAGCTCTGGTTGTGTAAAAGAGCCTGACACTTCTCTCCTTCTCTCTTGCTTCCTGACTCACCATGTGATACACTGGCTCCCTGCTTTCTGCCATGATTATAAGCTTCCTGAGGCCTCACCAGAAGCTGGCACCATGCTTATACAGCCTATAGAACCACTAACCAAATAAACCACTTTATAAAGTTCACAGTCTCAGATATTCCTTTATAGCAACACAAAACAGACTAACACAGAAAATTGGTACTAAACAATGTGACATTGCTATAAAGATATGTGAAAATGTGAATGTGGTTTTGAAAGTGGGCAATGGGCAGAGTTTGGGAGAGTTTGGAGAGCTAAGAAGAAGACAGGAAGCTGAGGGAAAGTTTGGAACTTCCTAAGACTAAGTGGTTCTGACCAAAATGGTGATAGAAATATGGACAGTGAAAGCCAGACTGATGAGGCCTCAGACGGAAATGAGGAATTTATTGGGAGTTGGATAAAGGTCACCCACTTTATACCCTTAGCAAGGAACTTAACTGCATTGTGTTCATGCCCTAGGGATCTGTGGAAGTTTGAGCTTAAGAGTCATAATGTACGGTATCTGGTAGAAGAAATTTCTAAGCAGTAATGCTTAGCATTCAAGATGTGCTGTGGCTGCTTCTAACTGCCTATTATCAGATGTCAGAGCAAAATAATAACTTAAAGTTGGAAGTTACATTTAAAGGGGAAGCAGAGCATACAAATTTGGAAAATTCTCATCCTTGCCATGAGTTAGACAAGGAAAGAGCGTTTTCATGGGAGGAATTCAAGTGGGCTGTGCAGCAATCACTTTCTAGAGAGATTTGCTTGACTAAGAGGGAGTCAAGTGCTACTATCCAAGACAATGGGAAAAAGGGCCTCAAAAGCATTTTGGAAGTCTCTGAAGAGACAGCCCCTTCCATCACAGGCCCAGAGTCCTAGAAGGAAGGAATGGTTTTCTGAGTCAGGCCCAGGACTCTGCTGCTGTGCATCACCTTGGGAAGCTACTCATTGCATCCCTGCTACTACAGCTCCAGCTGTGGCTCAAAGGGCCCCAGATACGGCTCAGGCTGCTGCTCTAGAAGGCGCAAGCCATAAGCCTTGGCAGCTTCCACTTGGTGTTAAGGCTGCAGTTGCACACAATGGAAAAGTGAAGGAGGCTTGGCAGCCTTCACCTAGATTTCAAAGGATGTGTGGGAAAGCTTGGGTACCCAGCCAGAAGCCTGCTACAGGAGTGGAACCCTTGTAGAGAGCTTCTACTAGGGCAGCATGGAGGGGAAATTTGGGATTGGAGCTCCCACACAAGAGTTCCCACTGGGGCACCATCTAGTGGAGCTGTGAGAATGGGACTGCCATCCTCCAGATTTGAGAATGTTAGAACCATTGGCAATGTGCACTCTGAGCCTGGAAAAGCTGCAGTCACTCAACTCTAACCAGTGAGAGCAGTCACGGGTGGAGCTGTGCAAGGCTTTGGGAGCCCAACCCTTACACCAGTATGCCATGGATGTGGGACACTGAATCAAGGATTATTTTGAAACTTTAAGATTTAATATCTGCCTGCTGGGTTTTACATTTGCATGGGACCTGTTGCCCCTTTATTTGGGCTGATTTCTCTGTAATGGGAACCTGTACCACCATTGTATCTTGGAAGTAAATAACTTACTTGTGATTTTACAGGCTCGTAGGTAGAAGGAAATTGTCTTGAGTCTCAGATGAGACTTTGGACTTCAAGTTGATGCTGAAACAAGTTGGGACTTTTGGAGACTATTGGGAAGAGATGATTGTATTATGGAATGAAAGGACATGAAATTTGGGGTGCCAGAGACAGAATTATATAGTTTGGATATTTGTTCCCTTCAAATCTCATGTTGAAATGTGATCCCCAGTGTTGAAGGTGGGGCCTAGTGGGAGGTGTTTGGGTCATAGTAGCAGATCCCTCATGAATTACATCATGTCCTTCTCTCAGTAAAGAATGAGTGGTTGCTCTGAGTTCATGTGAGATTTGGTTGTTTAAAAGAGTGTGACACCTCCCCTCTCTCTTGCCCCTGTTCTTGGCACATGACACTCTGACTCTCCTTCACCTGCTATCATGATTATAAAGTTCCCGAGGCCCTCAACAGAAGCAGATGCCAGCACTGTGTTTCTTGTGTAACCTGCAGAAACATGAGCCAAATAAACTTATTTTCTTTATAAATTATCCTCTTTCAGGAATTTCTTTATAGCAATGTAAACAGACTAACACACCTATCTTTTGTTACAGTAATATTGACTGTGACCCTTATGAAGGGTGAGGAAAGATGTCATACCTTTTCTGCCTCTATGGCATTATTAATTATTTTGTAATAAATGTGTGATAATTTTTCTTATTTTTGGTTTTTCTCAATTTTCTCATATTAGGAGAGAAATATTGCTTATATATCTTTAATACATTCAGACTATGTCAGCTATTTTTTGTGCTTCAAAGTACACAGGAAAAAGACTGCATCCAGAGGAAGCTGTTTCTTATGTTTTGAAAAGCTGAGCTCTAAAAATTCCTCATTACTTTTAAAAATTAATACATCACATGAAGAACAAAGATTAGGTCGCCTTTGTGTCCTCTTGTGGTGCTGGATTCCATGAGATCTTGTACCCAGTGGTTTCTCAAATATGTTTCTGGGCTTGATATTTAAAATGATCATCTCTGACTAGGCTTGTAAATATAAAGCAGCAGAAATTATTTTCATGGAGTAAGGTAAGTTTTTCTGTGTAAATTATAATACATGTAAAATGTTAACATTTTACATCAATTTCACAAATAGTAGTTGGTGAAAAGGTAACTGGTAAAAATAATGCTTCTGATCCTTATACATACTTTTTATAGTACTTGAAATTTTCGAACTTATTAATAAAACAGGATATGCAGAATTTAGGCAACTTTCTCTCATCCTTTGATATTCTAATAAAAAATACCTTCTTTCCTGGAATTAGTATAATTCATTTCTTTCTGTAAAACAGTATTTTTGACAGAATGACCTTGACACCAAGTTCATACAAATTATATGGCATTTTGCAAATTTAAAACCTAAATGTGTTAATAACTGTGCTTTTAATAACTCCAAAGTTACTTCTACCTGTGTATTTTTAGGGAGTGTTTATTCTCATGTATTTGTTTTTTATTCTATGAACCACAACACATCTTCTCCATTTGACTTCTGAGCAGAAATCAGTCTAAAGTAGGCCAAGTCCATGCCTGTGGGCTGCTTTATGTGGCTGTGCAGCTCTCTGTTGCCTGCTAGGGTGAGAGATAGAGTGGGGGTTGGACCTGGAGGCATGTGTGCCTCAGTGATTTATACTTTTCTAGTCCCACTTTAAAGAAGTGCCTTGCCCATGCACAGTTGTCTGTGATGGTGAACACAGTGACAGCAAACTTAGTTGTTCATTTAATCTTTTTAACAGTAAATACCATATGAATCCAGGCCTTTTGTACCTGGATTCCTGCAGGCCTGTAGTAGTGCTGAGGAGCTTCCATAGGTATGAAAAATAAAGTGTTGCCTGTAATCCCAGCACTTTGGGAGGCCAAGGCGGGCGGATCACAAGGTCAAGAGATCAAGACCATCCTGGCCAACATGGTGAAACCCCGTCTCTACTAAAAATACAAAAATTAGCTGGGTGTGGTGGTGCGCACCTGTAGTCCCAGCTACTTGGGAGGCTGAGGCAGGAGAATCGCTTGAACCTGGGAGGCGGAGGTTGGCAGGTAGCCGAGACTGTGCCACTGCACTCCAGCCTGGTGACAAAGCAAGACTCCGTCTCAAAAAAAAAAAAAAAAAAAGAAAGAAAAGATAAAATAGCGTCATTAATTAGATTTACAACATTAGTTTTAAAAATTTATTTTTGTTTTTTAAAAGACTTTCTGAAAGTCTTTGCCTCTTTTGTACTGGTAGACTTAAGGCTAGAGTTCTAGGCAGTGACTCTCAACCCTAGCTCTGCATTATAATCATCTGGGGAGCTGTTAAAAGTCTTGATGCCTGGGTTGTACCCCAGGCCAATTACATCAGAATATCTAGGGTCTGGACTGAGACATGATTGTTTCATAGTCCTTAGGTTATTCCAACATACAACTGAGATTGAGAACCACTGGTTTAGGGTGAACTATTATTTTTACTATAGTCAACCCAAATGCCCTCATTGGCAGTTTTCATTATTCATCTCACTTAATTTTAATCTTTTTATTTTACTGGGATATTCTCTGAAGTACACTATAGTTATCTATTAGAAAGAATGGAACCACCATTCTATTTTCTACTTCTATGAGATCAGCATTTTTAGATTCTACATATAAGTGAGATGATGCCATATTTTCTTTCAGGAGCTGACAGTTGGGGGAGAATAGAGAGATGTTGTTCAAAGGGTCAAAGGGTTTCAGTTAGGATGAATAAATTCTGGTGATCTATTGTACAGTATAGTGACTGTAGTTAGGAATAATGTTCCATATCCATGAAAATTGCCAAGAGTAGATACTGAATGGTCTTACCACAGAAAATGCTAAGTATGTGAGGTGATATATATGTTAATTAGCTTGATTTACTTATTTCACAAGATATATATATGTGTATATATGTATATATACATATATATGTGTTTATATATGTGTGTGTATATATATGTATATATAACACAACATTACCTTGTACACTGAAAATATACATAATTTTTATTTGTCACTTGTACTTTATAAAGCCAAAAGAAAAAATAGAAGGAACTGATGTGGACCTTTCTGACATGGACCTTTTTGGGGATGCATTTGACTATATTTTCCTACATGAATCTCAGAGATTTGAGAGCATGAATGACAATGGTGAGGGGCTAGTGGTTCTGTGGGCAGCTGGAGGTGTCTGTGTGCATATTAGGAAGTGCTGCTGGCACGGCTGGGTTTGGAGTCGGGCTCTTCGAGGTAATCTCAAACTCCCTTGAGTGAATACTGAGCAACTGTAAAATGAGAGCTAGCATTGATTCCAACCCCCTTTTTTTCTCTTGTAAAGGTAACTAGTAGAAGTAGACAGTTTCTTCTACTCTCAAAGGTCGTATTATAAGGTACATCTTTAAAAAATTAGAAATAGTTGTATTTCTGCTCTTCCTTCAGTATTACCTTTTGTTATCATATGTAGCTTACTGAACATTTGGGGTATACTTTTGAAACAGAACTCCTTGTGATAATATCATGATTTCTATGGTGTTAAGAGTCCTTAAATTAGTAGTAATACTCAGAAGCCCATTATTAGTTAAAATGACTTTTCAGAAAGGGGTAAATACCTTTCCTTCCATCGATTCACCTTGTAGATGACTTCTTATATAAGCTGGCTATGAAATATTATTGGCAGTATGCTGAACATTTGCAAGAAACCCTGTATCAATTGATGCAGAGGTGCTTTTTACTGCATGATTTACAAGTAAATGTTTAAGAGGGTACTTTGTTTGTATATACACACACATACACATATCTACATGGTTTTTAGTTAAAATTACACTAAAATCTTGTGGCATCATTTGTCTTAATTCACACATTTTAATATTAATACTGTTAATAAACAACTTTTCGAACAGTTCCAAGCCGTTAAATTTACTTAAATAATTAGGATATTATCTTTTAGGTAGTTCTGTGGTACATGCTTTTTTCCCCCAACTAATGAGGATTTTTATATTTAAAGAAAGTAGTAGACACATGATTTTTATGGCATGAGTATCATGAATTTATATGTTTACTAGAACACATCTTGGAAATAAATAGAGGTGGTGTGGTGTTAACAACCATTCTGACAATAGATTTGAATAAGGAAAAGGGCAAGGCTTAGAATGCCATGCTTAATATAAAAGACTTATAGATACTAATGAATGATCATAATCAACATTTAGCATCTAGTAGGTGCTCTGTGATTAATTTAGGAATGAGCATGTATAAATTAATGAAGAAAGAAACAACAAAAGGAGGCCGGGCACGGTGGCTCATGCCTATAATCCCAGCACTTTGGGAGGCCGAGGCAGGTGGATCACGAGGTCAGGAGATTGAGACCATCCTGGCTAACACGGTGAAACCCCGTCTCTACTAAAAATACAAAAAATTAGCTGGGCGTGGTGGCGGGCGCCTGTAGTCCCAGCTACTCGGGAGGCTGAGGCAGGAGAATGGCGTGAACCCAGGAGGCGGAGCTTGCAGTGAGCCGAGATAGCGCCACTGCACTCCAGCCTGGGCGACAGAGCCAGACTCCGTCTTAAAAAAAAAAAAAAAAAAAGAAGAAGCATTATTGATGGAGCATTAGGGTTGCCGAAGATGAATTCTTGGAGACACAGTGCTTATTGGAAAGAGCACTCTTTCCAGTAAGAAAAAGTGGCTTTTAGAGTCAGAAGAATCTGAATTTGAATATTAGCTCTGTCAACATTAGCTAGCTTCTTTTGAGGAAGTTGCTTACCTCCATGATACACACTCTCCTACTCTGAAAAATGAGGATGACAATGGTTTGGATATTGAGGAACTTATGGTTAAAGATTAATGAGGAATGCTTCACACACTGCTTCCTGTCACATAGGCAACAAATAAATACTAGTTTTATTCTCCCTTGGCCTTGATGATCTGATGGGAAGTTCATTAATTCCTTAGCAGGAGAAGAACCTAAGATTTTTTTTTTTTTTTAGGAACTGAGAATTTTATTGTTTAATTCTGTCTTACAAACAACTGAATCTAGCTGTTAAGTAGATTATGTTGTGGAAAAGCATAGGGCAAATATTTAAGAGTGTTGTGTGAGTTTTTTTCTTCCAGTAAAATTGAATGATGGGCATCACGGCCACATTCTCCAGTTTCAGTCCAGAATCAAAAGTGAAAGATCCTCAGTGTGTTACAGGTCTGCTTCTCTTAGGAATAAATTGTTCAGAAAATGTAGGAATTCGGGTGTTTCTGTGTTCAGTGATTTTTGTGAGTTACATTAATGGAACTTGATTTTCATTCTCGATTCCGTTTCTGTATTGTTATAAAATGCTCTAATCTGATTGCTATTCTTTTGTTCTGATTTCTCAGTTATATAATTTTCAGTGTTCTTCCCCTTCCACAATGAGCTTTGTGATTTCTGTCATCTGTTAAACATCATCTCTACTTGGCTATTTCAGGAGCCCCCATAATAGGTTGTCTGCCACGCTTTTTGCCTCTACAGTTTTTTTTTCTGTCACAGTTAAGATCGTGTCTTATGTGTTCCCATCATTTAGCTCCTACTTATAAGTAAGAATATGTGGTATTTGGTTTTCTGTTTCTGTGTTAGTTTGCTAAGGATAATGGCCTCCAGCTCTATCTATGTCCCTACAAAAGACATGATCTCATTCTTTTGTATGGCTACATAGTAGTCCATGGTGTATATGTACCACATTTTCTTTATCTAGTTTATAATTGAGGGGCATTTAGATTGATTCTATGTCTTTGCTATTGTGATGAAATTGTCTTTACAACACACTCCATGACAAAAGTTTACCTATGTAACACTTGAACTTAAAAGTTAAAAAAACAAAACAAAACAGAAAAGTAAAGCAAACAACACCGTAGTCTATAAAACGTCACTTCTTTTTATTATACTTTGAGAATTGACTCTGTTTTTATTATTTCTTTATAACATGAATGTCTGAAAAATACTATCTCATTTGGGAGGTTTTCCATAAATTTCACACCTTGTAATATCATTTACTTCTTTCTTTAACAATTTATGATTGTCACTGTGAAAAACAACATTTCCACAAATTTAGTTTCAAAGATCTAATTGGCTTTTTATTTGCAGTTCATAAACTAGGTAGCATCTAGTCTACAAAATAAAAAGGAGCTTCAATGAATTAAAATCACATCTTAAACAGTGAAGATCACGTTTTAAACAGTGAATGGATTTACGTGATCTAGTAGCTGATTCCATTCAAGGCCCTCTCTATTGTGCACCCAGAATCTCTTTTCAGCCCATATCCCTATCTGTGCATTACCTCTGCTCCAGCTCTACTTTCTCCACACCACTGCTTGTGCCCCTGCCTCTGTGCCCTTATCTGTGCTTCTTCCTGGTGTGAAAGACTACCCCCCATGCCAATAAATGCTCCATGATCTCTCAACACTCATACAATATCAAGTATTTTTGGCCCTTCCCTAGTTTGAACTAATTCATCTGTGACCCTCTAGTGTATCACCTGGACCTGTGTTTGACAGAAATGCCTTTTTGCCTTGCAGTAGAGTCAGTTGTTGCCCTGCGTTTTCTGAGTTCTCTGATGGGAGGAAGCCCTGACTTATTTATCACTTGAGTCCTTTTAGTCTTATTTCAGTGCCCTTCCGTTGTAACACCTAACATGGATTTGATGAATTAAACAGAATACAGTATGAGTTGTGTGAAATCATTTATTCTGGTGAGGCGAATCTATTTAGTTTGGTTTATTCTCTTCTGGAAAAAAATTGTGTGTTAATTTTATGTTTTAATGGTAAGAGATTATTCTGCTCTCTTGGTCAAGTATATTTAATTTCCTAGACCACTGATTTTGTAGTGAGTGATGGATGGATGAACCATAATACTAAAGCTATGATGTTTTACTAGTTTTTAACTAGTTATAAAAACCAGAAAACCCCTGAGAATGGACTTTATTTTCAGGACCAACACAATAGTAAAAGTCAGTGGAAATGAGTTCTGCTTGATTAAGGTATCTACAGAAAATTGACTTTGAGCTCTCCTTTTTACTGATCACAAGAATATATTAGGTTGGTGCCAACGTAATTATAGTTTTACTGTTTTAATCATATTTGACAGGGTAATGCTTGACCAGTGAGCTTTTTTCGGCTGTGCTTCTTTTTCAGAATTAGGCATATTTTTGTTTGTATGCTAGAGAATAGACTCTGCAGGATCAAGCATATGGCTTTTGGCCATATCCCTAATGTACTTACAGAGTTCTCATTTGGGCTTTACTGGCAGATAGACTATACTTAAAAAGAGTGTTAGGTATGAAATCACATATGTCTCCAAACTTCAGTGTGTGAATAATTCTTGTCTTCATAACAAGCCTATAGTTAGTTTATATACTTAACGTCATGTGATGAGTTATTATGTCACGCTTGAAATATTTCATTCAAGGTGAAATGAAAGACATTTAATTTCTGGTTGAAAATTGGCCTGTTACAATTTTTTTTTTCTTCTATTTCTGGGTTGTCTGGGGTGATATATTTTCACACAGTTTTGTGAGCTTTTAAGAAAAGGGTAATTTATGTGATTCCACAGTGATGTAATCTTCTCACCTCTGAACTTTTGTAATAAGTTTTTAAAGAATATTGTTATTTTCATGAAAATGGCCATACTGCCCAAGGTAATTTATAGATTCAATGCCATCCCCATCAAGCTACCAATGACTTTCTTCACAGAATTGGAAAAAACTACTTTAAAGTTCATATGGAACCAAAAAAGAGCCTGCATCGCCAAGTCAATCCTAAGCCAAAAGAACAAAGCTGGAGGCATCATGCTACCTGACTTCAAACTATACTACAAGGCTACAGTAACCAAAACAGCATGGTACTGGTACCAAAACAGAGATCTAGATCAATGGAACAGAACAGAGCCCTCAGAAATAACGCCGCATATCTACAACTATCTGATCTTTGACAAACCTGACAAAAACAAGCAATGGGGAAAGGATTCCCTATTTAATAAATGGTACTGGGAAAACTGGCTAGCCATATGTAGAAAGCTGAAACTGGATCCCTTCCTTACACCTTATACAAAAATTAATTCAAGATGGATTAAAGACTTACATGTTAGACATAAAACCATAAAAACCCTAGAAGAAAACCTAGGCATTACCATTCAGGACATAGGCATGGGCAAAGACTTCATGTCTAAAACACCAAAAGCAATGGCAACAAAAGCCAAAATTGACAAATGGGATCTAATTAACCTAAGAACTTCTGCATAGCAAAAGAAACTACCATCAGAGTGAACAGGCAACCTACAAAATGGGAGAAAATTTTCACAACCTACTCATCTGACAAAGGGCTAATATCCAGAATCTACAATGAACTCAAACAAATTTACAAGAAAAAAACAACCCCATCAAAAAGTGGGCGAAGGACATGAACAGATACTTCTCAAAAGAAGACATTTATGCAGCCAAAAAACAAATGAAAAAATGCTCGTCATCACTGGCCATTGGAGAAATGCAAATCAAAACCACAGTGAGATACCATCTCACACCAGTTAGAATGGCCATCATTAAAAAGTCAGGAAACAACAGGTGCTGGAGAGGATATGGAGAAATAGGAACACTTTTACTTGGTTGGTGGGACTGTAAACTAGTTTAACCATTGTAGAAGTCAGTGTGGCGATTCCTCAGGGATCTAGAACTAGAAATACCATTTGACCCAGCCATCCCATTACTGGGTATATACCCAAAGGACTATAAATCATGCTGCTATAAAGACACATGCACACGTATGTTTATTGTGGCACTATTCACAATAGCAAAGACTTGGAACCAACCCAAATGTCCAACAACGATAGACTGGATTAAGAAAATGTGGCACATATACACCATGGAATACTATGCAGCCATAAAAAATGATGAGTTTATGTCCTTTGTAGAGACATGGATGGAACTGGAAATCATCATTCTCAGTAAACTATCGCAAGGACAAAAAACCAAACACCACATGTTCTCACTCACAGGTGGGAATTGAACAATGAGAACACATGGACACAGGAAGGGGAACATCACACTCTGGGGACTGTTGTGGCGTGGGGGGAGGGGGGAGGGATAGCATTAGAAGATATACCTAATGCTAAATGACGAGTTAATGGGTGCATCACACCAATATGGCACGTGTATACCTATGTAACAAACCTGCACATTGTGCACATGTACCCTAAAACTTAAAATATAATAATAATAAAATAAAAAAAGAATATTGTTATAAGATTCATTTAGCAGAAATTTCTGAGCACTCACCTTGTGCCTGGCACCATGCTAAGTGCTTGCAATACACTGGTAAAACAGATATGGCACTTTTTCTTTGGAGTTTACAGTCAAAGGCAGAAAACAGATGGTTAACATATATTAATAGGTTTCATGGGAGCCAGTTACAGGGGAATCAGATCAGATATAGAATATCAGAGATGGCCTTCTTGAAGAAAAGCATTTAAATTAAAATCTGAAGATTGAACATTAGCCAATCAGGATAGCTGAGTTTTGAGAGGTAAGAGAATGTTCTGGATAAAAGAAATACCATAAGGTGTGGAAGTGAATATGGTTAGAGGAGTTATTCTCAAACTTGGCTGCACATTAGAATTACCTGTGTGGTTGAAAAAAATGCAGTTTTTATTGAGGTATTGTCAGCAGATGAGTGACACAATAAGATTTGCAATTGAAAAGACCACCCACTGGGCTCCATCATGAGACACACTGGCAAGGGGTGAGGTGGAATGTGTGGAGACCAGTTAAGAATTCATTGCCCTGGGATTGGCAAAAAAGGGGAGTAACTTGGGCAAGGGTAGTATCAGTTGGGATGGTGAACAATGGTGAGAATAAAAGTTGGCAAAAGGTAAGTAGAAAAGGTGAATTAGGATAATTTTGGGAAAGGTAGTATCGTATAAACCAAGTGAAGAGAATATATATTTTTTAAATTTTATTTTACTTTATTTTTCTGGAACAGAAAACCAAACACCGCGTGTTGTCATGTGGGAGTTGAACAAGGAGAATATTTTCAGAATGAGAAAACAGATGAGGTGTCAAGCAAGGTAGAAACTGATGACTGTCCATTAAAGTGACCAGGAGGTCCCTTGCTTACTCACAGCTTTGTTGAAAGAAGTAGCTTATATATGTGGAAGATCCAAACACCTGAGACTGGCAGTGAGTGTCATAGAATATTAATGGAAAGAAAACTGTGGGCATGTGGTTAGGAATTTTCAGAGAAGAGACAGCATGTGAACAAGGAAGCATAGAGCATCAATAAGCAGGGGTTTCTGCAACCCAGGAAGGGAAGAACATCCTGAGGTTTGGATTTAGTATGTCCAGGGCAGAAAATATGATTGTTCTTATGAGGTTTGCCCTAAGACATTAAACTGAGGGGAGACATTAAAGGACCGTGTAATAGGACTGGTGTAAAATCTACACCAGTTGTGTGTGGGATGTAGGAGAGAGGAAGGAACTAACACAGGAAAATCCGATAGGAGAATATAGGTGTATTCTAAGCATGATGAGAAGAGAATGGACTAGGATGTTAGCAAGGCTAAAGGGTAAAGGTTTCAGTGTGGTGCATTTTGTAACAGACAAAAATAATGAAGCTTATTTAATAACTGACTAGCTATAGGAGAGAATAAAGGAGTGCTCAAAAGGGATTCAAGATTTTGAAATTGGTGCTTTAAAGAAATAACATTTTATCCAACAATGATGTATGTATATGCTATTTAATTACTTTGTTGTTTATAAGGACTAAAGATACTCTTGGGAGGGAAAGGGGGACATGTGTTTAATAAGCCAACAGTTACAATTTTTTTTGGTACCTGCAAGATCCATTGTTAGATTTCTCTTGGGGTGACACCTCCACAAAAAAGGGAGAGGGTCTCTCAGATGTGAGTGGTGATTCTGGACCCTCCAGGGTTAGTGAAGGTCAGAACAGAGTCCCCCTATGTGGATCAACGTAATTTATGGGGACTCCTGGCACCCTGGGGGAAAAGGAGGTAAATGCATCAAGACCTTGAAAGGCACTAATAGGATGACTGATGCATATTATGGCCTGTATTATAATCTTCAGCACTTTGGAGAAACACTATCATTAGTCCTCAGAAATGAAGATTAAAGGGGATTTTATGAATGTTTTATGTATCCTAGGACTATGAGATTATTTCCTTGGAGAAGGCTAAGTTATTTGAAGATATATGTTTAGCATTTACCAGGGACAGTCTGAACTATTGATTCCAAAATAAATAAGAAGAAGGTGTTGGAAGATAGTATTGCCCACTGTGATCATATTTCATGTAATACTAGCGAAATATAGTAATTACCGTGATTTTCTGAAGTTTGTGCTTTCTTGTCCTCTGTTTCATAGAAAGCAATTTCTTTGGTATCTGTGATTGTCAGTAAGGTTTTAGAAAATAAATTATTTGATTCTAGTCTTTCACAGTGAAGTTTTTGATAGCTTTTAAACAAAGCCTACACTTCATGGACGGGTTTTGATGTGTCAGATGTAAAAAAATAAAATGAAATCTTGAAACCAGAATCCATAAACCATAAGCCCATATAAGGCCCACTTTAAAAAATGTTCTGGTCGCAGTAAGGCCTTACCCCTGCAGAAGCAGCTCAGACTTGGAGCATCCTCGCAGGAGTTTCCTGATTGAAATCTCTGTCCCTTTGATTGCAACAGATGTACGTTAGTTAGAGAAAAATCTGCTTGAGTCCCTATCAGACAAATCAATGCCCACATACAGGCAGAGACTGTAGTTGTAAGATTTATAAGTTGCACAGTACCTAGTAAGACGAATGTGGTTGAGAGAGTGAAGGTGAAAGGTGAAAGAATTGGAAGGTGAATTAAAATTGCAGACTTGTTGTGCTTGTTCAGGTGTGATATAGTAAACATTCAATTTAGGCAGATGTTTATTGGTGGGATGATTATATAGGTAACTGAAAGTTAAAAAAATTTTTCAATACAATAATGATGTTCTAAAATAGCCAAAATAATTAATAGGCACTTAAATGTATTATACCAGCTTAGTTCTAAAGATTGGAAAAGAAGAAAAAGTCTGCTTACTACTCATTAGGAGCTTATGATATGGTTAGAATGGTATGAGCTCCTAAAGTAGTCACGTGTAAAGATACCACACATGATGCATGTAGTTTTGTCTTGGTTATATGCCTGTTCATTTGTTCATTGATTAATTGATTCATTTATTTATTCAACCAAAACACTTTGATTTCTGGAAGTCTACCAGGAACAAGACCAAAGTAATACAATTTATATTAGCATGGAGAATGTAGACATTAAAAAGTAAACCTGTAAGCAAGAAAACTGAGTGTTAAAAGCTGTGAACAAAATAAGCCAGGTTGAAGTGATGGAGTACCTGGAGATAGAGCAGGGCCACTAATTTATACTGGATCGTCAGGAAGCCTTTATTCAGAAGGGAATGTTTGAGTTGACTCCTGAGAGTGGAGCCATCCAAATTGGTTTGAGGCAGAAAGTTCAGTGAGCAGAAACAGCTAGCGTGGCTGTGGAGCAGAGCGAGTAAGGAATAGCGGGTGAGTGATGAGGCCAAGAGGAGGCAGAGGAAATACCTGTTCCAGTGGGTGGGACTCTCAATACAGTGGGGATTCTTTGGTGAACTTTAACAAGGAGTTTTAAACTTCTTGCTCTGGTTGCTGTGTGGAGAATGGGCTATAACTGAGAGGGGATATAACAGAACTGTGCCCATAAGGGAGGTGATAATGGTTTAGCATAAGGTGGGATGGGACAGTTAGAATATGTAAGGCTCTACTTTCACAAAATAGAAAGTAAGTGAAGAGAAGCCCCAGAAAGGGAGCAGAGCTCCAGCTGAACTTTGAAAGATTAAACAAATTAGCATGAACTCATAGAGAGGAAGTAGGAAGACATTCTTGAGTCACAAAGGTGAGAGTGGAGATGGGATAAATGGGGCATATCCTACTTCTCTGCTATCCAAAGAATAGTAGTGTAAACATACATTAACCCATGTATGCCTAGTGTCCCATTATTGGAACTCTAAGCATGTAGGAGTTAATTATATCCTACTGCTCAAGGTCATCCCCAAGGTCTGATTTCAAAATCCAAAAAGTTACAACCTTAGGCATAAATGGGTTATTATAAGATAGTGTTTCTCACACTGGAATAACCTAGGAGCTTTAAAAGATAGTAGTATCTGGGTTTTACACCCAGTGATTCTGGTGTGTTTGGCATAGGATGTGGGTTAGTATTGGTGTTTTCCAAAAAGTAAGTCACTCTAATGTGCAGGCAAGATTGAAAACCAGAGATGTAAGATCTTTCATTATAATGACTTAGTGGCCACAAATCCAGCAAGAAACAGGTAATGCAGGCTGAGTGCAGGAGTTTGGGAAAAGAGCAAAGCAGTACTTAGAGACTTTTTCAATTAATCACTCCCTTTTTTATTCAGCATTTATAGGGTACAAACAATGTAGAGAACAGAGATATGAGAATCCCCTGAATATTTACTTAGAAGACAGTTTTCTGGAACCTTCCTTAGGAAACACTGAATGTCTATGCTTAGGAATAACTAATTTTAGTATTTTCTTCTTATGATAATGTAAGTTAAGGAAACATTGCATTGGGTAAAAGGTATCAGTGCATCTGATTTTCAATAAAGAGAGTGAAGTAGATACATGGTAGAAATGAATATCAACCTGAGTTGCCTAGCAAGGGAGGCTCAGGGGACCAACTCAGTCTAAAGGTAACATCCCAGCAGCATAGATGTGAGCAGTTGGAACTCTGTGGCCAAGAGCTGAGGTCAAAGCAGTGTCTTCAGTGTCTTGGTGGCAAACAAAGTCAGGCAAATTCTGGCCGGGCGCAGTGGCTCACGCTTGTAATCCCAGCACTTTGGGAGGCCGAGGCGGGTGGATCACGAGGTCAGGAGATCGAGACCACGGTGAAACCCCGTCTCTACTAAAAATACAAAAAATTAGCCGGGCGTGGTGGCGGGCGCCTGTAGTCCCAGTTACTCGGAGAGGCTGAGGCAGGAGAATGACGTGAACCCAGGAGGCGGAGCTTGCAGTGAGCCGACAAAGCGAGACTCCGTCTCAAAAAAAAAAAAAAAAGTCAGGCAAATTCTCTTGGAGAAAGGCTTGTTCAAGGAGAGAGAGAAGATCTGTGAGATCTTAACAGGAAAGGTAATTGGGGGTAAATGGTGGAGAGAGCTGTGTGGTTTGGCATGTACAGTATATGGGGGGCACTGAATTGGGTGTATTACTGACTTCAGTAATTTTATTGTTTTTACCAGTTCCTCATGATAGCATTCATGCATTGATGGGTGGAAATTATGCAGGTGGATTCACTGTTTCACTTTGTAGCAGATTGTATCATCATGACTTTGACCTTATTTTATAGGGCTGTGTGTGTTATTGACATCACAATATAAGTGTTCGCCTTGTCTCATCCTGACACTTTATGTTTGTTAGGAAATGGAATTAGGACTATGCTTTTTACTATACTGCAAGGTTTTGACCCTTAAATAATGGAATCCAAAGAGAGATGGTTTCCTCTTATCAGCTCCCAGTGTTTCCCTACTAACTCTTTTCTTTCAGAGCAATTATTTTGCTCATTTATTCAGTCCCTTTTAATTCAGTATTTGTAAGGTACAAAACAGTGTAGAAAATACAGAAAGATACAGTTTAAGCCCTCCCGATAGCATCACACAGTCTAGTGAGAGTAAGATCACATCATTAATTGTACCCAATGAGACCCTGTAGTCCAGAGAAAGATATTAATGTTCAGAGGAGAGAGAGAAAGTGATTATTTTGTCTTAGAGAACAGGACTTTTAAAAGTATTTTTGAAGGAAGTTGCTTACCTTTAAGGATGGATAGGATTTAGAGAGCTATGGGTACTAGGCTATTTCAAACAAGTGGGAACAATGTAAAGTATAGAGAAATATACTGGCAAATGATGTAATATGACTGTGGCCTACAGAGCATGAAGAAGTGTTCTAGAAAATAAGATGACAAACTAGGTTGAAGCCTATTAAGAAAAGGTGTGACAGCCAGTGGAAAACATGCTGCATTCTGTAGGCAGTAAGTGGCATTTTAAGGATTTTCCAGCAGGAAAATGAAGGGGAAACTTAACATTTATTGAGTCTATGCTATGCATTTCTAAGATAGTATACTTCCCATAAGTTATTTATTTAGGTTATCTGACGGATAAGATTATTTAGACAGAGTAATTAGGCATCAGTGTTTAGAATTGTTTGGGAGAGGGAGGAGATTGGAAACAGGGCTATCACTGTCATAGCTCAGGTCTTACATGTAATTACTTTGGCATGGAAATAAAAGAGGTGCTGGTATTTTTAAAAGGTTTTTAGTTGTTAAGAAATTTTGAGCTCTTACTCAACAATAAAGGCTTGGGATATAGCAATAAACCAGGGAGTCCAGGACACTTAAGG
This sequence comes from Hylobates moloch, assembly GCF_009828535.3. Taxonomy (NCBI): domain Eukaryota; kingdom Metazoa; phylum Chordata; class Mammalia; order Primates; family Hylobatidae; genus Hylobates; species Hylobates moloch. Next base: position 86,248,187 of record NW_026652277.1, on the reverse strand, counting down.
AGTGCACATTCCTAAGGGCATGGACAGAATATGCCATTAGGAAATGATCAGGAAGTGGTAGTAATATTTAGAGAATTAGAACTGGATGATGTGATAGAAATTAGGAGATCAGCGAGACCTTTCTGAAGAAGGGACATTTAAAGAGATGCTTGAATGATAACAAGGAATAAATAAGCCTTGAGACTATTGGGAGTGGGAGTGAGGAGAGCATCCCAGGCAGAGGGAAGGTTTAGTGCAGAGCCCCCAAATGGGAACGAGGAAAGAAGGGGGAGATAGAATCAATATCATCTGTCAATGGAATGTATATGGAGGTCAAGGAAGATGTCAAGGTTGACTCTCAGGTTTCAAACCTCGGAGACTGGAGGGTAGTAGCAGTACTAGCAGGAAGTTGTACTGAGAGTAAGTGGAAATGGTGAATTTTTTTGGATGAATGAGGTTTCAGCTTCTGAAGTCAGGTCATATTGAGATAGTAGCAAGCAAGGAAACCTGGTGACTTGAACTTGAGAGAAGTGTCAGGATTAGAAATACAGATAAGAAAGTAATCTGCCTAAAAGAATTCTTTGAGGCAGTGAGAAAGATGGGGACATCCACGAAACTGGAATGAGGGGTGGTATCAAAAGCACAGCAAGGAGGAAGGTTTGTGTTGGAGAGTTAAAGGATGGTTTCAGAGAGAAAGTGACAACCAGGGAAGTCCAGAATTTGAGCATCTAAAGGCAAAGGGAATTGTATTGTCAAATAGTTTAGAGCCAAGCTGACCCACAAATCTGTTGTGTTGTTTTTTGAAACTCAGGTAGTGAAGACAATTCAGCTAAAACGAATCTTCTCATTAGTTTATAATTTCACGCATTTGAGAATGATATCTCTTTCGGTATATTCAAAGTTAGAAGAGTGATGCAAATTGCTAGAATGGGATAAATTAACTGAATTTTATTTGGCTCTTCTCTCTTTTCTGTATTAGTCTAGCTAGTGCTGTATCTATTTTATCAGTATTTTCTTTATCCAGTCTATCATTGAGGGGCATTTGGGTTAGTTCCAAGTATTTAATATTGTAAATAGTGCTGCAATAAACATAGGTGTGCATGTGTCTTTATAGTAGAATGATTTACAATCCTTTGGGTATATATCAAGTAATGGGATTTCTGGGTCAAATGGTAATTTTGGTTCTAGATCCTTCAGGAATTGCCACACTGTCTTCTACAATTGTTAAACTAATTTACACTTCCACCAGCAGTGTAAAAGCATTCCTATTTCTCCACATCCTCTCGAGCATCTGTTGTTTCCTGACTTTTTAACGATCTCTATTCTAACTGACGTGAGATGGTAGCTCATTGTGGTTTTGATTTGCATTTCTCTAATGAGCAGTGATGATGAGTTTTTTTTTCATAAGTTTCTTGGCCGCATAAATGTCTTCTTTTGAAAAGTGTCTGTTCATATCCTTTGCCCACTTTTTGATGGGGTTGTTTTTCCTTGTAAATTTAAATTCCTCGTAGACTCTGGATATTAGATCTTTGTCAGATGGGTAGATTGCAAAAAATTTTCTCACGTTCTGTCGGTTGCCTGTTCACTATGATGATAATTTCTTTTGCTGTCCAGCTCTTTAGTTTAATTAGATCCCATTCATCAATTTTGGCTTTTGTTGCAATAGCTTTTGGTGTTTTGGTCATGAAGTCTTTGCCCATGCCCATGTCTTGAATGGTATTGCCTAGGTTTTCTTCTAGGGTTTTTTTGGTTTTGAGTTTTACATTTAAGTCTTTAACCCATCTTGAGTTAATTTTTTGTGTTAGGTATAAGGAAGAGGTCCAGTTTTGGTTTTCTGCATATGGCTAGTCAGTTTTCCCAGCACTATTTATTAAATAGGGAATCCTGTCCCCATTGCTTGTTGGCACATATACACCATGGAATACTATGCAGCCATAGAATAGAATGAGTTCACGTCTTTTGCAGGGACATGGATGAACCTGGAAGCTGTCATTCTCACCAGACTAATATGGAACAGAAAACCAAGCACTGCATGTTCTCACTCATAAGTGGAAGTTGAACAATACCCATGGACACGGGGAGGGGAACATCACACCCTGGGCCTGTCAGGGGGTGGGGAGCAAGAGGAGGGAGACCATTAGGACAAATACTTAATGCATGCTTGAAACCTAGATGATGGGTTGATAGGTACAGCAAACCACTATGGCATATGTATACCTATGTAACAAACCTGCACGTTCTGCACATGTATCCCAGAACTTAGAATTTAAAAAAAATACAAAAAACCAACTCCTGGATTTGTTGATCTTTTGAATTTTTTTGTGTCTCAATCTCTCTTAGTTCAGCTTTGATTTTGATTATTTCTTGTCTTCCGCTAGCTTTGGGATTGCTTGGCTCTTGGTTCTCTAATTCTGTTAGTTTTGATGTTAGGTTATTAAATTGAGATCTTTCTAACTTTTTTTTTTTTTTTTTTTTTGAGACGGAGTCTCGCTCTGTCGCCCAGGCTAGAGTGCAGTGGCACAATCTTGGCTCACTGCAAGCTCCGCCTCCCGAGTTCACGCCATTCTCCTGCCTCAGCTTCTCCCCGTAGCTGGGACTACAGGCGCCCGCCACCACGCCCAGCTAATTTTTTTGTATTTTTAGTAGAGATGGGGTTTCACCGTGGTCTCGATCTCCTGACCTTGTGATCTGCCCACCTCGGCCTCCCAAAGTGCTGGGATTACAAGCGTGAGCCACCGCGCCCAGCCCTTTCGAACTTTTTGATGTGGATGTTTAGTGCTATAATTTTTCCTCCTAACACTGCCTTAGCTGTGTCCCAGAGATCCTGTTATGTTGTATCTTTGTTCTCATTAGTTTCAAACAATTTATTGATTTCTACCTTGATTGCATTATTTACCCCAAAGTCATTCAGGAGCAGGTTATTCACTTTTTATGTAATTGTATGGTTTTGAGTTATTTTCTTATTCTTGAATTCTATTTTAATTGCACTGTGGTCTGAGAGAGTGGCTGTTATGATTTCAGTTCTTTTGCGTTTGCCGAGGAGTTTTTTATGTTTGATTATGTGATCGAATTTAGAGTATGTGCCATGTGGTGGCACATGAGGATGAGAAGAATGTATACTCTGTTGTTTTGAGGTAGAGAGTTCTGTAGATGTCTATCAGGTCCGTTTGATCCAGTGATGAGTTTGGGTCCTCAATATCTTAAATTTTTGCTTCAATGATCTGTCTAATACTGTCAGTGGGGTGTTGAAGTCTCCCACTATTAATGCAGTTGAAGCCTTTTCTTTGTCACCATTTCTCAAAAATGCTTTGCAATGTGCTAAAATATATCCTTCTAGAGGCAGAAGTCAGTTGCTTTGAACTGAAACACTGTCATATCACAGTATGAATTATGAAATATTTTTAAATAGCATTTCCTGTTTGACCACCAGGTGGCATAAACATTGCTTTTAAGTAGTCAAATCTAAGGCATCTGTATATGTGATTATTATTAATGCTAGGAAGTCATAGATGGTACTAACAAATTGTGTATACCTGTGATGTTATTTCAGTGCATTTGAAGAGATTTTATTTGATCTCAACCTTTGTTTATCTGTATAGACACACACATATATTTATATATTTATAAACAATGTCGAACATATGTATTTTGAAAAAATATATATATAATATTTATTCAGACCACCAATTATGTAGGAGAGCAGGCATCAAGCAATAGAAACACCCACAAAATAAACTGTGTCTGCCCTGAAGAACCTCCTCTTTACAATAGGGAGACACTAAAGCACTTAAAACAGGTTAATGACTATAGTAATATAATTATGTGTAAGGTACGAGATAGCATAGACAGGGGAGATACTTTCTTTGTCTGGAGAGAGCAGGGATGGTTTCACAGAAAATTTGAAGCAGGATTTGAAGAATCAGTACATACCTGGATTATGGTATAAGAAACACACCAGATGGGAAAAAAAACTTGTGCAGTTATGTTAATTAGCATGGCATGTTTTGGTGAACTGTAAGGAATTTAAAGTTGCTTGCATGTCAATAAGGATGAGAATAGAGGGAAGGCTGGAGAAGGACGAAGGGGCAACACAGTGAAAGGCTTTCTGGGCAAAACTGAGGAACACGGAGAACTGTATCCTGTAAGGTATGGGTAGAGCCTGTGGGAGATTTTAAGGAGAGAATTCCTGTTATCAAAGTAGTATTTTAGAAGGGTGACTCTCTGATTGGTCTGGAGTGTGGCCTAGAGGAGAACAGAACCAGAAGGCAGTAATCAGCTAGGTGAGGTAATTGTGGTAATCAGTTCAAGGGATCATAATGGTGTGGATTAAAGTGGTGGGAGGGACTAGGGAAGGACAGATTCAGATATATATGTTATGACAGTTAATTTTATGTGTCCAATTGATGGGTCATGGAGTATCCAGATATTTGATCAATCATCATTCTGTGTGTTTTTAAGTGAGTTTCCGGATAAGACTATTTGAACTGGTAGGCTGAGTAAAGCAGATTACCTCCCAAATGTAGGATGGCCTCATCCAGTAAGTGGAAGCTCTGAGTTGAAACAAAAAAGTTAACCCTTCCTTAAGTAAGGGGGGGACTCCTCTTGCTCGAATGCCTTGAGCTGGGACATGGGTTTTATCCTGCTTTCACACTCAAACTGCAACATCAGCTCTTGGGTCTTAAGTCTGCTGGTTTTTGGACTAGAACTTACAGTATCCTGGGTCTCCAGCTTGCTGACTGCAGATCTTGGTACTTCTCAGCCTCCATGATTGCTTCAGCCAATTGCCTAAGTCAGTTTCTTAAAATATATGGCGTGTGAGTGTGTGTGTGTGTGAATATATATTTCGGTTTCTCTGAAAAACCCTAATACATGTGTCAAAGTTAGAATCAGCATAACATAGTGCTTTCACTGTATGTGGAGGGTAGAAGAGAGAAAGCAGCCAAGGATGTTTTTTTACTCTGGGCCTAGTGACAGGAGGGATAGCCACAATATTAGCTGAAATGGACAACATGTAGGGCAAACATAAACTGTGTGTTTTTATGTGCGATGCATGAAGATGATTTGTTCAGTTCTATAAAGTTTATGAGCTTGTAGAGAGTTCAGAAAAAATTACCCTTTTGACATTTGGTACTATGAGTGTATTATTTCATTTTCACACTGCTATAAAGAACTGCCTGAGGCTGGGTGCAGTGGCTCATGGCTGTAATCCCAGCACTTTGAGAGGCTGAGGCGGTTGAATCACCTGATATCAGAAGTTCAAGACCAGCCTGACTAACATGGTGAAACCTCATCTCTACTAAAAATGCAAAAATTAGCTGGGCATGGTGACACACACCTGTAATCCCAGCTACTAGGGAGGTTGAGGCAGGAGAAGCACTTGAACCCGGGAGGCAGAGATTGTAGTGAGCCGAGATCGTGCTGCTGCATTTCAGCCTAGGCAACAGAGCAAGACTGAAGACTCCATCTCAAAAAAAAAGAAAGAAAGAAAGAAAGGACTGCCTGGAGACTGGATAATTTACAAAGAAAAGAGGTTTAATTGACTCGCAGTTCCAAATGGCTAGGGAGCCCTCAGGAAACCCAGTCATGGTGGAAGGGGACACAGGCATGTGTTACATGGCAGCAGGTGAGAGAGAGAGAGTGAAGGGGGAAGAGCCCCTTAAAAAACCATCAGATCTCATGAGAACTCACTTACTATCATGAGAACAGCTTAGTGGAAATGACCCCTGTGATCCAGTCATCTTCTGCCAGGTCCCTCCCTTGACACATGGGGGATTACAGTTCAAGATGAGATTTTGGTGGGGACACAGAGCCAAACCATATTATTCCACCACTGGTCCATCTCAAGTCTCATATCCTTCTCACATTTTAAAACACGATCATCCCTTTGCAACAGTCCCCCAAAGTCTTAACCCATTTCAGCATTAACTCAAAAATTCACAGTCCAAAGTCCCATCTGAGACAAGGCAAGTCCCTTTCACCTATGAACCTGTAAAATCAAAAGCTGCTTAGTTACTTCCAAGATACAATTGGGGTACAGGCATTGGGTAAATGCTCCTGTTCCAAATGGGAGAAATTGGCCAAAACAAAGGGGGCTACAGACCCCATGCATGTGCATAATCCAGTGGGGCGGTCAAATCCTAAAGGGCTGAAATGATCTCCTTTGACTCTATGTCTTGCATCTGCTGATGCAAGGGGTGCCCGTGGCCTTTGGCAGCTCCGTCATAGGCTAGCATTGAGTGCCCATGGCTTTTCCACACACACAGTGCAAGCTGTTGGTGGATCTACTATTCTGGGGTCTGGGGGACAGTAGCCCTCTTCTCTCAGCTTCACTAGGCAGTGCCCCAGTGGGGACTGTGCTGCGGCTCCAACCCCATGTTTGCCTTCCACATGGCCATAGCAGTGGCTCTCCATGAGGTCTCTCCCCCTGCAGCAGACTTCTGCCTGGACATCTAGGCATTTCCATACATCCTCTGAAATCTAGTCCGTGGTTTCCAAACCTTAATTGTTGAATTCTGTGCAACTGCAGGCCCAACACCATGTGGAAGCTGCTTGGGGCTTACACCCTCTGAAGCAATAGCCCAAGCTTTACCATGGCCCCTTTCAGCTACAACTGGAACTGGAGCAGCTGGGATACAGGGCACCAAGTCCCTAGGCTGCACAGAGCAGAAGTGTGGTCCTGGGCCCAGCCCAGGAAGCCATTTTATCCTACTAGGCCTGGGGGCCTGTGATGGGAGGGGCCACATTAAAAGTTTCTGACATCCGTGGAGACATTTTCCCCATTGTCTTGTAGATTAACGTTAGACTCCTCATTTATGTAAATTTCTGCAGCTGTCTTGAATTTCTCCCAAGAAAATAGGTTTTTCTTTTCTAAGACGTGGTCAGGCTTCAAATTTTCTAAACTTTTATGCTCTGTCACCTCTTGAATGCTTTGCTGCTTTGAAATTTCTTCTTCTAGATTCCCTAAGTCATCTCTTTCAAGTTCAAAGTTCCCAGTAGGGGCCGACAGACATGTCATACAGGAGAGCTCTGGCTAGCATCTGGTAGGTGCCCCTCTGGGACGAAGCTTCCAGAGAAAGGAACAGGCAGCAATCTTTGCTGTTCTCCAGCCTCTTCCAGTGATACCCAGGAAAACAGGGTCTGGAGTGGACCTCCAGCAAACTCCAACAGACCTGCAGCAGAGGGGCCTGACTGTTAGAAGGAAAACTAACAAACAAAAGGAATAGTATCAACATAAATAAAAAGATGCCCACTCAGAGACCCCAGCTGAAGGTCAGTGACTTCAAAGACCAGAGGTAGATAAATTCATGAAGATGGGGAGAAACCAGCGCAAAAAAGCTGAAGATTCCAAAAACTAGAATGCCTCTTCTCCTCCAAAGGATCACAACTCCTCAACAGCAAGAGAAGAAAACTGGACAGAGAATGAGTTTGATGAATTTACAGAAGTAGGCTTCAGAAGGTGGGTAATAAATTCCTCCAAGCTAAAGGATCATGTTCCAACCCTATGCAAGGAAGCTGAGAACCTTGATAAAAGGTTAGACGCATTGCTTAATAGCATAACCAGTTTAGAGAAGAACATAAATGACCTGATGGAGCTGAAAAACACAGCACGAGAACTTCGTGAAGCATACATAAGTATCATAGCTGAATTGATCGAGCGGAAGAAAGGATATCAGAGATTGAAGATCAACTCAATGAAATAAAGTGAGAAAACAAGATTAGAGAAAAAAGAATGAAAAGAAACGAACAAAGCCTCCAAGAAATATGGGACTATGTGAAAAGAACAAATCTATGCTTGATTGGTATACCTGAAAGAGACTGGGAGAATGCAACCAAGTTGGAAAACACTCTTCAGGCTATTAGCCAGGAGAACTTACCCAAACTAGCAAGGCAGGCCAACATTCAAATTCAGGAAATACAGAGAACACCACAAAGATACTCCTCAAGAAGAGCAATCCCAAGTCACATAATCATCAGATTCACGAAGGTTGAAATGAAGGAAAAAATGTTAAGGGCAGCCTGAGAGATAGGTTGGGTACCCAAAAAGGGAAGCCCATCAGACTAACAGCTGATCTCTCTGCAGAAATCCTACAAGCCAGAAGAGATGGGGGCCAATATCCAACATTCTTAAAAGAATTTTCAACCCAGAATTTCATATCCAGCCACACTGAGCTTCATAAGTGAAGGAGAAATGAAATTCTTTACAGACAAGCAAATGCCGAGAGATTTTGTCATCACCAAGCCTGCCTTACAAGAGCTCCTGAAGGAAGCGCTAAACGTGGAAAGGAACAACTGGTACTAGTCACTGCAAAAACATACCAAATTGTAAAGACCATCGATGCCATGAAGAAACTGCATCAACTAACAGGCAAAATAAACAGCTAGCATCATAGTGGCAGGATCAAATTCACACATAACAGTATTAACCTTAAATGTAAAAGGGCTAAATGCCCCAGTTAAAAGACATAGACTGGCAAACAGGATGAAGTGTCAAGACCCATTGGTGTGCTGTATTCAGGAGAGACCCATCCCATGTGCAAAGACACACATAGGCTCAAAAGAAAGGGATGGAGGAATATTTACCATGCAAATGGAAACCAAAAAAAGCAGGTATTGCAATCCGAGTCTCTGATAAAACAGACTTTAAACCAACAAAAATAAAAAAAGAGACAAAGAAGGACATTACATAATGGTAAAGGGATCAATACAACAAGAAGAGCTAACTATCCTAAATATATATGCACCCAATACAGGAGCACCTAGATTCATAAAGCAAGTTCTTAGCAACCTATAAAGAGACTTGGACTCCCACACAATAATAGTGGGAGACTTCAACACTCCACTGTCAATATTGGACAGGTCAACGGGACAGAAAATTAACAAGGATATCCAGGACTTGAACTTAGCTCTGGACCAAGCAGACCTAACAGACATCTACAGGACTCTCCACCCCAAATCAACAGAATGTACATTCTTCTCAGCACCACATCGCACTTACTCTAAAATTGACCACATAATTGGAAGTAAAATACTTCTTAGCAAATGCAAAACAAGAGAAATCAAAAAAACAGTCTCTCAGACCACAGTACAATCAAATTAGAACTCAGGATTAAGAAACTCACTCAAAACTGCAAAACTGCATGGAAACTGAACAACCTGCTCCTGAATGACTACTGGGTAAATAATGAAATGAAGGCAGAAATAAAGATGTTCTTTGAAACCAATGAGAACAAAGACACAATGTACCAGAATCTCTGGGTCACATTTAAAACAGTGTGTAGGGAGAAATGTATAGCACTAAATGCCCACAAGAGAAAGCAGGAAAGATCTAAAATCGACACCCTTACATCACAATTAAAAGAACTGAGAAACAAGAGCAAACAAATTCAAGAGCTATCAGAAGACAAGAAATAACTAAGATCAGAGCAGAACTGAAGGAGACAAAAACACAAAAAAAACCCTTGAAAAAATCAGTGAATCCAGGAGCTGGTTTGAAAAAATCAAGAAAACAAATAGACCACTAGCCAGGCTAATAAAGAAGAAAAGAGAGAAGAATCAAATAGATGCAATAAAAAATGATAAAGGGGATATCACCACGTATCACACAGAAATACAAACTACCAACAGAGAATTTTCAACCTCTACACAAATAAACTAGAAAATCTAGAAGAAATGGATAAGTTCCTGAACACATACACCCTCCCAAGACTAAACCAGGAAAAAGTCAAAGTCCTGAAATGACCAATAACAAGTTCTGAAATTGAGGCAGCAATTAATAGCCTACTAACCAAAAAAAGTTCAGGACCAGATGGATTAACAGCCAGATTCTACCAGAGGTACAAAAAGGAGCTGATACCATTCCTTCTGAAATTATTCCAAACAATAGAAAACAGGGAATCCTTCCTAACTCATTTTATGAGGCCAGCATCATCCTGATACCAAAACCTGGCAGAGACACAACAAAAAAAGAAAATTTCAGGCCAATATCCCTGATGAATATCAACACGAAAATCTTCAATAAAATACTGGCAAACCAAATCCAGCAGCACATCATCAAAAAGCTTACCCACCATGATCAAGTCAGCTTCATCCTTGGGATGCAAGGCTGGTTCAACATACACAAATCAATAAACATAATCCATCACATAAACCGAACCAATGACAAAAACCGCATGATTATCTCAGTAGATCCAGAAAAGGCCTTTGACAAAATTCAACGGCCTTCATACTAAAAACTCTCAATAAACTAGGTATTGATGGAACATATCTCAAAATAATAAGAGCTATTTATGACAAACCCACAGCCAATATCATACTGAATGGGCAAAAACTGGAGGCATTCCCTTTGAAAACCCACACAAGACAAGGATGCCCTCTCTCACTACTCCCATTCAAGATAGTATTGGAAATTCTGGCCAGGGCAATCAGGCAGGAGAAAGAAATAAAGGTTATTCAATTAGGAAAAGAGGAAGTCAAATTGTCTCTATTTGCAGATGACGTGATTGTATATTTAGAAAACCCCATTGTCTCAGCCCCAAATCTCTTAAGCTGATAAGCAACTGCAGCAAAGTCTTAGGATACAAAATCAATGTGCAAAACTCACAAGCATTCTTATACACCAAGAACAGAGAGCCAAATCATGAGTGAACTCCCATTCACAATTGCTACTAAGAGAATAAAATACCTAGGAATACAACTTACAAGAGATGTGAAGGATCTCTTCAAGAACTACAAACCACTGCTCAAGGAAATAAGAGAAGACACAAACAAATAGAAAAACTTTCCATGCTCATTGATAGGAAGAATCATATTGCAAAAATGACCATAATGCCCAAAGTAATTTTTAGATTCAATGTATCCCCATTAAGCTACCATTGACTTTCTTCACAGAATTGGAAAAAAAACTAATTTAAATTTCATATGGAACCAAAAAAGAGCCCACATAGCCAAGACAATCCTAAGCAAAAAGATCAAAGCTGGAGGCATCACACTACTACAACTATACTACAAGGCTACAGTAAACAAAACAGCATGGTACCGGTACCAAAACAGATACATAGACCAATGGAACAGAACGGAGTCCTCAGAAATAACACCAAACATCTATAACCATTGAATCTTTGACAAACCGGACAAAAACAAGCAATGGGGAAAGGATTCCCTATTTAATAAATGGTTTTAGGAAAACTGGCTAGCCATATGCAGAAAGCTGAAACTGGATCTCTTCCTTAAAACTTACACAAAAATTAACTCAAGATGGATTAAAGAATTAAATGTAAGACCTAAAACCATAAACACCCTAGAAGAAAACCTAGGCAATACCATTCAGGACATAGGCATGGGCAAAGACTTCATGACTAAAACACTGAAAGCAATGGCAACAAAAGCCAAAATAGACAGATGGGATCTAATTAAACTAAAGAGCTTCTGTACAGCAGAAGAAACTATCATCAGAGTGAACAGGCAACCTACAGAATGGGAGAAAATTTTTACAATCTATCCATCTGACAAAGGGCTAATATCCAGAATCTACAAAGAACTTAAACAAATTTACAAGAAAAAAAAAAAACCCTATCAAAAAGTAGGTGAAGGATTTGAACAGACACTTCTCAAAAGAAGGCATTTATGCAGCCAACAAATGTATGAAAAAAAGCTCAGCATAGCTGATCATTAGAGAAATGCAAATCAAAACCACAATGAGATATCACTTCATGCCAGTTAGAATGGTAATCATTAAAAAGTCAGGAAACAGCAGATGCTGGAGAGGATGTGGAGAAATAGGAATGCTTTTACACTGTTGGTCGGAGTGCAAATGTGTTCAACCATTGTGGAAGACAGTATGTTGATTCCTCAAGGATCTAGAACCAGAAATATCATTTGACCCAGAAATCCCATTACTGGGTATATACCCAAAGGATTATAAACCATTCTGCTATAAAGACACATGCACACGTATGTTTATTGCGGCACTGTTCACAATAGCAAAGACTTGGAACCAACCCAAATACCCATCAGTAATAGACTGGACAAAGAAAATGTGGCACATATGCACTATGGAATACCGTGCAGCCATGAAAACGGATGAGTTCATGTCCTTTGCAGGGACATGGATGAAGCCGGAAACCATTTTTCTCAGCAAACTAACACAACAGCAGAAAACCAAACACCGCATGTTCTCACTCGTAAGTGGGAGTTGAACAATGAAAGCACATGGACACAGGGAGAGAAACATCACACACTGTGTCCTGTAGGGGGTTGGCGGGGGGTTGGGGAGGGATAGCATTAGGAGAAATACCTAATGTAGATGATGGGTTGATGGGTGCAACAAACCACCATGGCGCATGAATACCTATGTAACAAACCTGCATGTTCTGCACATGTACCCCAGAACTTAAAGTATAATATAAATAAATAAATAAATAAATAAAAATAAGTGAAGCTCAAAACAAACAAACAAGCCTCCATAGATCTCTAGGGCAGAGGCAAAATGCCGCCAGTCTCTTTGCTAAAGCATAGCAACAGTTACTTTTACTCCAGTTCCCGATAAGTTCCTCATCTACACCTGAGACCACCTCAGCCTAGGCTTTACTGTTTACATCACTATCAGCATTTTGGTCAAAATCATTTAACAGGTCTTTAGGAAGTTCCAAACTTTCTGACATCTTCCTGTCTTCTTCTGTACCCTCAAAATGGTTACAATCTCTGCCTGTTACCCAGTTTCAAAGTTGCTTCCACATTTTCAGGTTATTTTTATAGCTGTACCCCACTCTCTGCAGTACCAATTTCCTGTATTAGTTCATTTTCACTCTGCTATAAAGAACTTCCCCAAACTGGGTAATTTACAAAGAAAAGAGTTTCTGTTGACTCACATTTCCACATGGCTGGGGCAGCCTCAGGGAACGCACAATCATGGTGGAAGGGAAAGCAGGCACATCTTACATGCGGAGAGAGAGAGTGAAGGGGGAAAGAGCCCCTATAAAACCATCAGATCTTGTGAGAACTCACTATCATGAGAACGACATGGCAGTAACCACCCCCATGATCCAATCATCTCCCACCAGGCCTCTTCCTTGACATGTGGGTATTACAGTTTGAGATGAGATTTAAATGGGGACACAGAACCAAGCCATATCAATGGGTTTAATTTTATGGGTAAGTTAGGGAATGTAGAAATAAGTAAGAAAGGTATCAAGGATTCATGTGACTGGGCACAGTGGGTGGCACCTATAATTCCAGTGATTTGGGAAGCTGAAGTGGAAGGATCCCTTGAGAGCAAGAATCAGGATTTGAGACCAACCTGGGCAACAAGTGGTACACAGTCTCCTGAAAAAAAAAGAAAAACAAAGAGATGGTGTGATTGTGAATGGAATATAATTAAGTACACTTAAGTATTGTTAAGTATACTTGAGATCCACTCTAAAATGGTAAATGAGTTCAAGGTGGACCTTAAAAACAGAAAGAAAATGTAAGGGTTAAGGGTTCAGCAAAATGAAATTGAAAGTCTGTGGGATCCAATGTGTAAGAGGGACTTAGAATATTGTAGATGGACTCTGTTGGTTTTGTTTATTCATACTTTTTTTTTCTAAGACAAAGTCTCACTCTGTCGCCCAGGCTGGAGTGCAGTGGCACGATCTTGGTTTACTGAAACCTCCACCTCCCACATTCAATCAGTTCTCCTGCCTCAGCCTCCCAAGTAGCTGAGATTACAGGCACACACCACCACACCCAGCTAACTTTTGTATTTTTAGTAGAGATGGAGTTTTACCATGTTGGCCAGGCTGGTCTTGAACTCTTGACCTTGTGATCTGCCCACCTCGGACTCCCATTTGCTGGGTGTTTATTATAACGTTTAATTGATATTTCATGTACTTTTGGTTATGATTGCATACTTTAGCATAATTTAGATTTCTGATCTCCATAATTATGTAATAATAAAAAACATGAAACAATATGTGTCAAACTATGCTGGAATGGGGTATGTGTGTTTGTGTGTGTGTGTGTGTGTGTGTATTTTACCTCTATTAAATCTAATGACAAACAGATAGGTGCAATAAATTGGGGAGACATTACCCCAAGCTCGTCTGCCCAATAATAAATGAAGGGAGAAACCTTATTTGACTTTTGCTTTACCTTAGTGTCTCCTGAAAAAGCAGGAATTACAGAAAGCGGCACCAGCATGGCTTCATTACCTTTTCTCTCATTTGGGCATGATGCTTTCTTAGCCATGCTTTGAGGTCTAACTCAGTCATACAAGCAAAGAATAGAATCTGGTTATAGTTATGAAAGACCCATTTAAAGGGACAAGGATATATTAGTCTATGTCCATGCTGTATATTACTCAAACAAGAATGGATACTTAAAAATCTTATCTTTATGAATAAATATTTATGACTATTATCAGATATTATAACCCATTAATACTAATATTGAAAATGTTTAATCTTTTCTAAGAAAACTTTTTTTCCTATTTATGTTTTTTCTCTTCTAAGGACACATACTATAGTCATAGCTGCCCACTATTATTTACATTATTAGGGAGTGAGTGGTTTCCAATATGGAAGCATTGGTTTCCAGTGTAAATGCTATTTGTAGTTATCAGAGTTTTCATCGTTGACAGACAGGAGCAGAACTAAACTGGTTACGGATTACAAAAGTTATTAATAGTAGATGCTATGAAAAAGCATATTATTGGCTTTTTTGGCTGATTTTAAATAATTATTGCAATAGCCATGTTCTTTGGGTTTCTCTCTCTCTCTCCCTCCCTCACTCCCTCTCTCTCTCTCTTTCTCTCCCTCTTTGTATTCCTCTCTCTCTCCCCCCGCCCCCCGCCCTCTCCTTCTCTCTGTGTCTATTTCTGTCCTTCTATCTCATCTTTCTAGGCTACCTATGTAATTGTTGTGGTTTGGTATAATTTTCCAAGGAGTTGATCATGGTTCATTATAAATATTAAAGATGAGAGAAGACCTGTTATAGCCCACAGCAAGTTGCAGCTCTAAGCATTTCCCTGATGAGGTGTCTGCTACAGATGATTCTATTGTTTAGTGGAAAGATCATAAGGATGACAAGAGACAGGGCCTCTGGCCTTAAGGAACTCATAAACAAGTGGATAACATGTAGAAATTAATGAACACTATAATGGAAATGTACAGAAGCTGGAATAGAGCACACAGCCTCTTTGCTGTCATTGGAAGGTGACTGGACTTGGAATGTAATGATTTCGCTTGTTCACTGTGTGGCTCTCAGTTCTCTTAATCAAGCTGAGCTTCGTTTCCTAATTGGCAAATTAGAGATCAAAATAACATATCTTTCTGGGTTTTTGTGAATATCAGTTGAATTATTTGATGAATCTAGTTTGTATAATAAAATATGAATATAAGGTTCTTTTATGCAGCTTGATATTTTGACTTTAACACTGGGAGCCATATTGTGTAAAATCCCAGCATAGTTCTCTGTTGTCACGTTAAAGCATTCCTTTAGAGCACTGAAAGGAGATCCTTCTTTGTGTGTTTTTCCATATTAGCATTTCTAACATATGCTGTCATGACATTTTTCTGATGGTATGGAAATAAAGCAGCCCGTAAGAAAGGTGGTCAATTTTGTGTATTCCTGTCCCCATAGCATACATTGGTAGAGGTACTCTTTCAAATTTGTACTTGTCATGCCTGAGGGGGATGAGATGGAGTGGATGTAGCTTGCCAAAAGGCATGGCAGTGAGAAAGAGAAAACCTAGCAATCACCTTTTTTCTTCCCAATGTATCCGTTGGTAGAATTCATTTTCTGAGTTTTTCTTGAAGTAATTACACACGAAGTTAAGCTTACCTTTAAGATTAATGCAATTGTTCTGTTTTTTAAATTACTTTAACTTCCATGAAAGAAAAGTGTAATTTTCTAGATTACTGTAGTCCGTATTTCCCCTTTATTTATGTGAAGAATGAAGTTGATGTCTTGAGAAGTCATTTTCAGTGTCTGTTCACTTAAAATGATCAGTCCATCTGGCTGTGTTAATATAGAAATAGGACAGGCGCGGTGGCTCATGCCTGTAATCCCAGCACTTTGGGAGGCCAAGGCGGGCAGATCACAGGGTCAAGAGATCGAGACCATCCTGGCCAACATGGTGAAACCCTGTCTGTACTAAAAATACAAAAATTAGCTGGGTGTGGTGGCATGTGCCTGTAGTCCCAGTTACTTGGGAGGCTGAGGCAGGAGAATCACTTGAACCCAGGAGGTGGAGGTTCAGTGAGCCAAGATCGCGCCACTGCATTTCAGCTTGCGACAGAGCAAGACTGCGTCTCAAAAAAAAAAAAAAAAAAAAAAATAGCCACATGCAGTTTAACGTTTGCTGATAGATCATTTTTCTGGTTACCACTACTTTTTGAACTTTCTGCATTATCATTTTGTCCTTTTAATTATCTCCTTTTAAGCATGGCATATAGAAGTTGTAGTGATAATTAGCAAGCACATATCTGCACATTTTTGATGGTTATAGTAGACACTTGTTAAATGAATGAATTCTAAGTTAAAGCTCAATCCTCCAATTCTACCTCATCAGTGTCCGTTTTTTCTGAAAGACAAGAGCAGCAAATTAGATTTACGAACCATATGGTGGAGAATGTAGAAGATGTCACATTTACCATTCTTTTTATGCACTGTTCAACCACTGTCCCCCTTTCTCAAACTTTAAGAAAATATGACTGTCAGGTGAAATCTCCTTTAACTTCCTGTATGCCGGTAGTAGTTCTGTACAACCCTATACTTTTTCATTCTCTTTCCTTCAGCTTAGAGAAAAGTGTGTACTTTGACCTTACAGATCCCAGCCCATCCACTGGGTCCTTGACTCAGTCTCCTATCTTCTCCAGGGCCATGTCTCACCTGCCATTCTTTTCTCATGTTTCCAACCTCTGCTTATCCATTGTGTTTTTTTCTTTGTTTTTAATTGCTCATTTCACTCAATTTGTCATGCCACATTTGTCTGCAGTTGCTATCCATTTTATGCTTTCCTGATCTAAGTCCTCAGAAGTGTCTTTCACTTACTTTCTTCACTTACTTCCAGTCTTCACTTACTTTCTTCACTTCCAATCTTCACTTATTTTCTTCTCGTTCACTCTTTAGTCCATTGCAATAAGTTCTCTGTCTGCCACCCTGTCTAATCGATCAAAACTGCTCTGGATAAAGCTGCTATGAATGAGGTAACTGGTGTTTTTTTGTCTGTTTGTTTTTTTAAATTAGCAATTCCAACAGATATTTTTTCAACCTATTGTTTTGGTGGACTTTTTTGCTTCATGTATGTAACTCTTCTTGAAACTGTTTCCTTAACTTTTATGACACAATCATTTTTCTTGGACCTTTTAAATTGTTCCTTCTCTATGTTCTTAATGACTGTTATGTCTCTATCCAGCCTTCAAATACTGATCCTATTCAGGGTACCTTTTTGATCTTTTGTTTACTCACTGCCCATACTCTCTCTGAATGATTGTAACCATTTTTATAGTTTCCACTATCTACATACTGATAACTCCTAAAATGCATTTTCAGTCTAGACCTTCTCCCCAGTCTTAGGCTTATGTGACAAGTTTCTAAAGGATCATCTCTGACTAGATTTTCTCCAGCTGCCTCAGAATTTACGTGACTAAACCTGAACTTTTTATAGTCTCTTCTAAGCCATTTCTTCTATCTTTTTACTATTTCAGTTGGTAGCACCATAATCTACCTTGTCACCTAAGTCAGAACCATGGAATACATTTATTCATACTTCCACTTCATTGCCCATATTCTGTCAGTAAGCTGGTCTCCAGATTACATGTTGATATTTTGTGTTTATTTTCCCAGTCAGTCCTTTGCTTTCTCTTCCACTGCAGCTGCTTAGTTCATTTCACTCTTCACCCAATGTTGGGACTAATAGAGGTGCTTTTCATTTGATCTCTCAATGTTTTATCATTTTCTCCTCAAATAAGCCCTTCCTATAGCCAACAGAATGATGAAATTAAAATAAGACCATTTCATTTTTCTGCATTACAACTTTCAGTGCCTCGTTCCTGTTTCCACTGCTGACAGCCATATTTCTCATACTTAGTTTCATGGATATGTGTGTGCTTTAGAATATTCAATGAGAACTTTTCAATTTGGTTTATGCATTTTACTGATAATCCTTTTAAAAACAACTACAACTTTGTTTGTGTTTATGATGGCATGTCTGTCAAAGAGTGACCGAGAGTAATTAGATTTAGCTTTAAATGCAGTATTTTTCAGCCAAGATAAGGAGATTCTAGAAGTTATAGACATAGTTTCATGGATCTATACCACATACACACACATATGTACATACACAGGTACATACATATGTATATACATATATATACACACACATATATACACACATATATATGATATACAGAGATATGTAGATATCTGTATATATTTATATTTGTATATCAGATATTTTATGTGTATATGTGCATAATTTTTCCAAAGGGGTCTTACATTATTCAAGTTGGAAATTCACTCTGCACTTTACAGGATGAATTGTAAGGTTCTTAACATGTCTTATATTATCTTTTATGATCTGGCCTCTACATTATTTATCTTAGTCTCTTACCTTATACTTTCTATGGAAGCAACATCAAATTACTTGAGAGTCCTCATATACACAAATACTATTATTCATATACACAAATACTATTATTTTTCCTGTTGTATTTATGCGTTTACACTTACCCCTTAGGTGTATGGAATTCTCTTGCCTTCTGTCTACCCCTAGCTTTAACTTTGAATTCCTACTTTTTAAGTAGTTCCATCATGACCTCTTCCAGGATACACTGATCTAACAAGGTAGGCTGTTCAATGGCCCTCCTGATTTTATAGTTCCCTCAGTAAATCTCTATGTCTGGGTATACCTTATTGCTTTGTAGTTACCTGTTGGATTCACTACCAGACTGTGACCTCCTTCAGGTCTTGTGGCTTTCTCTTCTGCATCTTTCAAGGCATGGCATTGTAATTGAATGAGAGATAATGACCTGAAAATACATGAATGAATCACCTTTCTACCCATGAAGATAAAGACCTTTTTTCTACAGTCTCTACAATTTCTTTCACAGTTTTTTCTTTACTCAGTTTTTACACTACTGCTTGTTAAATACTTAAGGTGTATTTATGTACTTCATTTCTTATTTTAAGGTAAGTATCAATGGCTAGTTTCACATGAAGAAATTTCAGCTGCATGAAGATAATCCTTCTATTCCTTTATTTTTCAGGATACGTTTCCTCCCAGTTGGAGGCTCAGGAACCTAAGAGTTCTGAAAGTACAGTAACTTCGATGGAAGATTCTGGATGTGATTTGTCAAATGAGCAGAGAACTGAATCCTCAGACCTGTCCCAGCACTTTGTGGAAAGCTGTACCCCCACTCACTTTCCACCACTGCCTCTTGTGAAAAGACCTTGTGCTATCCTGCAAAATCCTTTGTCTTCTCACATGCAATTCTTGCAATATCTACTTGAATTAAAGAACTTGACAGAATCAGGTAATCTTAAAAGAGACTTAACCCACTTTGAAAAAGACTATTCCACAGTCTCTGATTCTGTTTTTCAGTTGCTGGACGGCCTGATCACTTTTTACCGTAATCCCAAACTTCCTTTTTCAAGAATTTGGACAGAAGCTGCTGGTACTTTAGCTAGTCTGATCAGTGACTATAACTTATCTAGTCATATTCTTAAAAAGTGTTCCAAGAAGTTGGAAGAATTTGAGAAAACCCTACTACATGCTATTTTAGGAAACAATCATATAAATCAGGTGAGTAATCCCCCTTTTATTCCTAAAATGCTAGTAATTTTAGTGAACATCTCTTTGGGTAATGTCTGTTGTTGTCCCTTAGCCTTGTGGCTCAAGGAATTGCTTTGAATTACTTTCTCTGTTTTATTATCAGCACCCTTGGATTCTTTTCTTCTTATGTTTTCCCTTTTCTGTTTCTATTTCCTATTGTTCAAAAAGTCTCAAAACTTTTGAGAAAACCACTAACAAATAAGGTTTTCCAAACTTAACTTCTGTGAGTGTTAAATTCCTCATGATGGATTATCTGTACTGTATTGAATTTACTCTTTCTCTGGCGTTGCCCAGCAAATGCCTTGGGGTTGAAGAATATTTTTCTCTTCTTTCGGCCTTTCCCTTGTAAGTGGCAAATGCCCCATGGACCCTCTGCAGATGTAGGTGAATTGAATAAATTGGCTAAGGAGCACATAATATGAAGCTTTATTGTTTTTTTTTTTTTCCTTATTTGTTTATTTAACATGGCTTAGAAAGATTTACTCAGGGATTCTTTTTTAACAAGTGACATTGAGATGACCTGAAGTTGTTTCGTTGTTTGGCTCTTGAGACATGGTAGAGAATTTCTTTTTCATATTATTTCTGCCTTCTTTAATATCTGGTCCTTTTTCTGGGAAATTCCAAATGGCTTCACATTTTAATCCTCTTTAATTGACTACCAAAAATATAATAGAAGAAACTAAAAGGTCTGTCTAACTTATTTACTATATTTCATTGTAGGAAAAACGTTATTGGACCTTGTTTCTTTGGATACATCGTTGTTAAATACTTGCCTCAGTGGTATGTGATCTAACATTTAGGGTTTTTTTTTTACAGTGGAGGCTTTATCTGAGTTTTCAAAATTTTGATACAATTTGCACTGATAAACCAATTTGTTTCATGTACAGCTGTTCTTTCCTTCTCTATTAAGGTATGATTTGATCAATATTTTAAAAACTTTATGAGTAAGCTTTTGGCATTTGTGAAAGATATTGAATTTTCTGTCTGGAAAATGGAAATCTTTTTCTTTCGGACATGGTCAATCGGGAATTAAATATCAGATTTGCCATAGTTGTATCTGAGATATAAAATCCATTTCTAAACCATGAAAATATCTTAAATACTTCATATTTTTTAAACTTCTTTTTACACTTTTGCTTTCTTTTTAAAAACTACTTTAAGCAGTCTTTATGTAACTTGGAACCTTGAAGATACTGGCATTTATATTCCATATCAGAGTTACTGAATGATGCAAATATTTTTCCAGTCTAGTCTTTGCCTTCATATATGTATTGGAGGTTGATATGACTTAAATCTACACAAGAGTAGCCTTGGGAATTGTATGGAAGGAGGATAATGTGTAGAATAAACTACACATAAACTTGTGAATGAAAGTCCTCTTTTCTCTTTCCTCCACCTTCCTCAAGCAGATGGACAGAGTCTTGGAGGTGCAAGCTGTGCTGCCTGGGGTTTGTGGAGGGGTGACATAAGCACTTCCTTGGTTGCCACAGCTAGTATCTCACTATGTTCCATGCACACCAAGTTCCCTGGCTCTGAGCCCAGCATAGCACCAGGACTTGTGCAGAAATTGTAGTCCTTGTGGTCTAGGTTGCCCTTCATGTTTATTTAGAATCCCAGAATAGTTTAGTCCATGGTGGCAGGGCTTGCCAAAACTCAGGTTCCAACTGCAGCAATTACCCCTGCAAGAAAGCCATTCATTCACTTGTTCTTCCACTGTTGACCAACTGTTCAGCAATGGCTGGGAAGATGGCAAGTGACATAGGAAATATATACTTCATCTATAGATCCACCTATACCATCACAAGTTTGAAATGAAAACTCTAGTTTTCATTTCTTGTGGAGTCTTCCTGGTTTTGGTATCAGGGTAATCCTGACCTCATAAAATGTGTTTGGAAGTGGCCATTTTTATTTTCAGGAAGAGTTTAAGAAAGATTGTTCGTAATTCCTCTTTGAATGTTTGGTAGGATTCACCTGTGTAGTTGTCAGATTATTTGTTGGGAGACTTTTTTTTTTTTTTTTTTAGACGGAGTCTCACTCTGTCACCAGGCTGGAGTCAGTGGCACAATCTCGGCTCACTGCAACCTCCGCTTCCTGGGTTCAGGCAATTCTCCTGCCTCAGCCTCCCTAGTAACTGGGACTACAGGTGCATGCCACCATGCCCAGCTAATTTTTGTATTTTTAATAGAGATGGGATTTCATCATGTTGGCCAGGGTGGTCTCGATTTCTTGACCTCATGATCTGCCCGCCTTGGCCTCCCAAAGTGCTGGGATTATAGGTGTGAGCCACCACACCCGGCCTGTTGGGAGACTTTCGATTGCTGATTCAATCCCCTTATTTGTTACTGGTCTTTTCAGGCTTTCTGTTTCTTTCTGATTCAGTTTTGGTAAGTTGCATGTTTTTAGGAATTTATCCATTTCTTATAAGTCATCCAGATTGCTGGCATGTAATTGTTCATAATACTTCCCTTATGATCCATTTTATGTCTAAAGCATCCATTACAATATCTCCTTTTTGATTTCTGATTTTGTCTTCTTTTTCTTTTCTTACTCTAGCTAAAGGTTTGTCAATTATCTTTTCAAAATGCAAACTCTTTGTTTTTATTTTTAAACTCTTTCGTTGTTCACTATTTATTTTTTTTGCTCCGGTCTTTATTATTCTCTTTTTTTCTGCTTATTTTGGACTTAGTTTATTCTTTATAGTGGACTTTAATACCTCAATTACAATAATGGGTGGAACATCCAGACAGAAAAATAATAAAGAAACAGCTGACTTGAACAACACTGCAGAGTAAATGGATTTAATTGACATATACAGAGCTTTCCACTCAACAGCAGAAGAATACACATTCTTCTCAAGTGCACACAGAACGTTCTCCAGGACAAATCAAATTGTAGGTCACAAAACCTGTCTTAACCATTTTAGAAGTTCAAAAGCTTTCTAGATGTTTCCTTCTGACCACAATATAATGAAATTAGAATTCAACAACAATATGTAAAATGGTAAAATTTACAAGTATGTAGAAACTAAACAATACAATTTTGAACAAACTTTGTGTCAAAGGAGAAATCAAAGGGAAATTCAAAAGTATCTCAAGACAAACAAAACTGAAAACAGAATTTACCAAAACCTATGTGATGCAGCAAAAGTGTAGTAATAAGGACATTTATAAGGATGAATGTCTACATCAAAAAATAAGAATCTTAAATGAACAAGTTTTCAATTATTTTTTGCACAGAGATCAATAGCTCGAATTAGAATTCTGAAGCTTTTACTCAATAGCTATGACCTTAGACAAGTTAACTAACCTCCAAGTTCTACATCTGTAAAATGTAGGTAATAAATGTGACCACGTCATAGGGCTAAATACTTAGCATAATATCTGACATCATATAAAAACATAATAAATGTTTCTTTTTGTTACTTTTCTCTTGAGGAAGTGATTATATCTTATTTTCTCCACTATGCCCAAGACAATGTTGAGTTTGTTGTAGCAGCAATGTGAGGTATTTTTTTGAATTGAAAATAAGATTATGAGAAGAAGTGACAACTTATATTTCATATACCCTCATAAACTTAAATATCATCAGCTGATTTTTTTTAAATTTTATTATTATTATACTTTAAGTTTTTGGGTACATGTGCACAACGTACAGGTTTGATACATATGTATACATGTGTCATGTTGGTGTGCTGCACCCATTAACTCGTCATTTAGCATTAGGTATATCTCCTAATGCTATCCCTCTCCCCTCCCCCCACCCCACAACAGTCCCTGATGTGAACTAGTTCAACCATTGTGGAAGTCAGTGTGGCGATTCCTCAGGGATCTACAACTAGAAATTCCATTTGACCCAATCATCCCATTACTGGTTATATACCCAAAGGATTATAAACCATGCTGCTATAAAGACACATGCACACGTATGTTTATTGCGGCACTATTCACAATAGCAAAGACTTGGAACCAACCCAAATGTCCAAGAATGATAGACTGGATTAAGAAAATGTGGCACATAATACACCATGGAATATTATGCAGCCATAAAAAATAATGAGTTCATGGATGAAGCTGGAAACCATCATTCTCAGTAACCTATCGCAAGGACAAAAAACCAGACACCGCATGTTCTCACTCATAGGTGGGAATTGAACAATGAGAACACATGGACACAGGAAGGGGACCATCAGCTGATTTTCTAAGCAGCAGTTCCTATTAACACCATGACATTCCTGAAACACCTCCATATATATTAGGAAGTTGTATATTATCTCTTTGTGTCACCATTTTCCACAGCTACAGCTTCCAGTTGACCAATGAGCTTAGTAGGGCATAGTGGATATTTTTCTTTCTGTTTTAATTATGGAAAGTCCTTTTAAATTTAACTATTTGATTGTCGTGGTTTTAATTACTCTTTCCACTTGTCCCTTCCTATAAAGCTGTGCTATGTTGCATCTCTGATACAGCATTTTGAAGTTGGTGATTCCCTCTAATACTGTCATTTTTGCTTCAATCATAGTGATTTTTGCTTAGATCATTTCAGGCAGTTTATGGATAAATCTGAAGATGATGGATCATGAAATCAGATTTTTTTTTTTTTTGAGACAGAGTCTCTTTCTGTTGCCCAGGCTGGAGTGCAGTGGTGTAATCTCGGCTCAGTGCAAGCTCTGCCTCCTGGGTTCACGCCATTCTGCTGGCTCAGCCTCCCAAGTAGTTGGGACCTGTTACAGGTGCCTGCCACCACGCCTGGCTAATTTTTTTGTATTTTTAGTAGAGACGGGGTTTCACCATGTTAGCCAGGATGGTCTCGATCTCCTGACCTCGTGATCCACCCACCTCAGCCTCCCAAAGTGCTGGGATTACAGGTGTGAGCCACCATGCCAGGTCGAAATCAGTTTTGTTTTTTTCCTAGTATGTATCCCTTAATTGTATCTTGAAACTTATTCATGCCATAATTTTGTTGACCAGTAAAATATGTTGACTTTTTAATTTAATTCTATTCAGGTAGCAGTATTTGTTGTATGTTTCTCTGCTGCAAGTTAAGACATTGTTTTAGTAATAACACAGGCTTTTCTTCCTGTGCTTACTTTCCAATAGCCTTATCCTCTGTGTTTGAGATTTTTTATGGTCATGGCTATTAACCAGTTACTTAACCAGTCTGCTTTGAGAATATTCCTTGGGAAATATAAAGGAAGTCTAAGGTTAAGGGTCATTTCATCCTTGCGCATAGCTGTATTAAACAAACAAACAAACGGCTGGGTGTGGTGGCTCACACCCGTAATCCCAGCACTTTGGGAGGGCGAGGCAGGTGGATCATGAGGTCAAGAGATAGAGACCATCCTAGCCAACATGGTGAAACCCTGTCTCTACTAAAAATACAAAAATTAGCTGGATATGGTGGTGTGTGCCTGTAGTCCCAGCTACTTGGGAAGCTGAGGCAGGAGAATCACTTGAACCTGGGAGGCAGAGGTGACAGTGAGCCGAGATCACACCACTGCACTCCAGCCTGGTGACTGAGTGAGACTCCCTCAATAAATAAATAAATAAATAAATAAATAAAATAAATAAATAAATAAATAAATAAATAAATAAATAAATAAATAAGTCAGGCATGGTGGCTCACCCCTGTATTCCCAGTACTTTGGGAGGCCGAGGCAGGCAGATCACTTGAGACCAGGAGTTTGAGACCATCCTGGGCAACATGGTGAGACCCTGTCTCTACAAAAAGTACAAAAAAAATTAGCCAGGCATGGTCTTGCACACCTGTAGTCCTAGCTACTCACGAGTCTGACGTGGGAGGATTGCTTGAGCCTAGGAGGCAGAGATTGCAGGAGAACAGATCACATGAGAGCACTCTAGCCTGGGCCACAGAGCAAGAAACTGTCACACACACACACACACACACACACACACACACACACACACAAAAGGAAAAATCTGGGTTAATGTTCTTGCAATTTTACTTTAATTAGATAAGCACTTACTGAAACAGTTGTATCATAAACCAAAATCTTAATACTTCTTTTGATCACTGCATCAGTATATAAATCAAACATTTTCTGAATTTTCAAAGCAGTGTTTAACTTTCATTGTTCATGCAGAGGAAGGAGGAAGAGACAGAACAGAACTTTCTTCAATTTACTTTCAAAGTATACTATACATTTAAATACCTCTTATTAAAATAATAGCAGTCTTCCTATTATGCTTTATAGTTTATAAGTACTTTCACATGGAGCTTATTATCTGTTCAGACAACAACTCTGTGTCATGGTTGTTATTACTACCTTCAGTTTATAGATGAGAAAATTGAGTTCAGGCAGGTTAATGGACTCACTGGAAGTACTTAACCAGTAGTAGAAGACCTAGGTCTCATGTTCAGGTATATGAAGCCAAATGTTTTCCTCTTGAT
This sequence comes from Hylobates moloch, assembly GCF_009828535.3. Taxonomy (NCBI): domain Eukaryota; kingdom Metazoa; phylum Chordata; class Mammalia; order Primates; family Hylobatidae; genus Hylobates; species Hylobates moloch. Next base: position 86,221,990 of record NW_026652277.1, on the reverse strand, counting down.
ATTATGTCATATTTCCATCACTAATTTTTATAGTTTTCTAGATTTTTTTTCTAAGTGCAAAAGAAATAAACTGACTTTTGTTAATGGGTTAAAGAAAATATTCATTGGTAATGAAAGACCTTAGTGCTATTTCTCTAAATTTCAAAAAGACAATATTTACATTGGTTTGGTTAAATTGCTGAATTATATTATGTGTAAAAATGTATGTTTATAGGGCTGGGCATGGTGGCTCATGCCTGTAACTCCAGCACTTTGGGAGGCTGAGGTGGGTAGATCACCTGAGGTCAGGAGTTTGAGACCAGCCTGGCCAACATGGCAAAACCCCGTCTCTACTAAAAATACAAAAATTAGCCAGACGTGGTGGCACGCACCTGTAGTCCCAGCTGCTTAGGAGAATGAGGCAGAAGAATCGCTTGAACCTGGGAGGCAGAGGTTGCAGTGAGCTGAGATCGTGCCACTGCACTCCCGCCTGGGTGACAGAGCAAGACGCTGTCAGAAAAAAAAAAAAAAAAAAAAAAATTACAGCAAAAGGAGAAAGAAAAGCCCTGTTCTGCGGTACAATATAGGATCACCTGTTTGTTGTTCTTTTTTATTCGCTATAAACAACAGTCTTTTGGAAACTTTATAATTGCATATACAGCCTTGTCATCTTAGTTTCTAATTGAATATAAGTTATATGGTTTTGCTTGTGTGTACATAAAAATAAAACTATCAAAGGAGGCAGAGCAAGATACCCGAATACAAGCCTCTAGCAATTGCTGTACCCTGTTTGCCTCCACAGGAACACTAAATTCCACACAGGAAAGGACCTTCATCAGAACCAAAAATCAAGTGAGCTATAATAGTACCTGATTTTAACATTAAGGAAAGAGACATGGAAGAGGGCAAGAAAATCTGTCTTGAATTGCCTACACCACCCCTTCCCTATTCCCTGGCAGTGGCCATATGGCACAGAAAGATGATCTGTGTGTTTGGGGTAGAGAGAATGTACTGATTGTGGGACTTTGCTTTGCAGCTTAGTGCTGTCCTGTCAGTGGGAAGCAACAGGGGGCAGAACTCAGCTTGTGCCCATAGAGGGAACATTTATACTAGGCCTGTCCAGAGGCAAATCATCCATCCTAGCAATTGGAACCTGAGTTTTGGCAAGTCCTGCCACCATGGGCTAAAGTGTTCTGGGGTTCTAAATAAACATGAAAGGCAACCTAGACCACAAGGACTGCAATTCCTGCACAAGTCCTGGTGCTGTGTTGGGCTTGGAGCCAGGGAACTTGGAGTGCATGGAACCTAGTGAGATACCAGCTGAGACAACCAAGGAAGTGCTTGTGTCACCCCTCTACCAACCCCAGGCAGTACAGATTGTACCTCCAAGACCCTTTTCATCTGCTTGAGGAAGGTGGAGGGGAAGAGGACTTTGTTTTGCAACTTGGATTCTAGCCCATCCACAGTAGAATAAGGCAACAGGCAGACTCCTAAGTCCCCCATCCCAGACCCTAGCTCCTGGATGACATTTCTAAACACACCATGGGCGAGAAGGGAACCCATTGCCTTGAAGGTAAGGGCCCAGTCCTGGCAGAATTTATCATGTTCTGAATAAACAGCCCTTGGGCCCTGAATAATTAGCATTGGTAGCCAGGCAGTATTTACCACAGGCCTTGGGTGCGACCCAGAGCCATGTTGGCTTCAGGTGTAACCCAGCACATTCCCAGCTGTGGTAACTTTGGGGAGAGACTACTTCTGCTTGAGAAAAGGAGACAGAGAGTAAAGGGGTCTTTATCTTGCAGCCTGGGTACCAGCTTGGCTGCAGTGGGGTAGAGCACCAAGAGAGCACCTGGGATAAACAAAATCAACAAACCTTTAGCTAGACTAAGAATAAAGAGAGAAGACCCAAGTAAATATAATCAAAGACAAAAAAGGAGAGACATTACAACCAATACCTCAGAAATTCAAAGTATCATTAGCAGCTACTGTGAACAACTATATGCCAATAAATTGGAAAACCTAGAAGAATTATATAAATTCCTAACATATACAACCTACCAAGATTGAACCATGAAGAAATTTAAAGCCTGAATAGGCCAATAACAAGCAATGAGATTGGAGCCCTAATACAAAGTTTACAATGAGAAACATTGCTCAAACAAATCATAGATGAAACAAACAAATGGAAAACATCCCATGCTCATGGACAGGAAAAAATATTTAAATTTCTATACTGCCCAAAGCAGTTTATACATTCAATGCTATTCCTGTCAAAATACCAATCACATTCTTCACAAAAAAAAATTTTTAAAATTACACAGAACCAAGAAAGAGCCCAAATACCCAAGGCAATTTTAAGCAAAAAGAACAAAGCTGGAGGCATCACATTACCTGTGAACCACATTGCAGGGCTACAGTAAACAAAACAGCAAGGTGCTGGTATACAAACAGACACATAAACCAATGGAATAGAATAAAGAGCCTAGAAATAATGCTCCACGCCTCCAGCCATCGGATGTTTGACAAAGTAGACAAAAACGAGCAATGGGGAGGGGACTCCCTCCTTATTAAATCAACTCAAGATGGACCAAAAACTTAAATGTAAGACATACAAACAAAATAACTACTAAAACCCTGGGAGATAACCTAGGAAATACCATTCTGGACAGTACCTGGTGAAAATTTCACGCTGAAGACACCAAAAGCAATTACAACAAAAGAAAAAATTGACATATGGGATCAAATTAAACTTTAGAGCTTTTGCATAGCAAAATAAACTATCAACAGAGTAAATAGGCACCCTACAGGAAGGGAGAAAATATTTTCAAACTGTGCTCCGTCTAAGTCCTAATATCCAGAGCCTATAAGGAATTTAAACAAATTTACAAACAAAAAACAAACAACACTATTACGAGTTAGAGAAGGACATGAATAGACACTTTTCAAAAGAAGACACACATGTGGCTAACAAGCGTATGAAAAAGATGCTCAGCATTACTAATCATTAGAGAAATGCAAATCAAAAGTACAATGAGTTACCATCTCAACCAGTCTGAATGGCTGTTATTAAAAAATCAGAAAAAAACAGATGCTGGCAAGGTTGTGGAGAAAAGGAAACACTTATACATTGTTGGTGGGAGTGTAAATTAATTCAGCCATTGTGGAAAGTATTGTGGTGATTTTCTAAAGAACTAAAAATGAATTACTGTTTTACCTGGAAATTTCATTATTGGGTATATACCCAAAGAAATATGAATTATTTTACTGTAAAGACAGATGCATGCATATGTTCATTGTAGCACTATTCACAGTAGCAAAGACATGTAATCAACCTAAATGGCCATTAACTGTAAACTAGATAAGGAAAATATGGTACATATACACTGTGGAATACTATGCAGTCATAAAAAGAATGAGAGCATGTTCATTGCAGCAGCATGGATGGAACTGGAGACCATTATCCTTGGGAAAGTAACAAAGCAACAGAAACAAAATATTACATGTTCTCACTTATACATGGGAGCTAAATAGCAAGCACACATGAATACAAGGAGGGTAACAATAGACACTGGATCCTACTGTATGGTGGTTGGTAGGGGGAGGGAGAGGACTAGAAAAAATACCTATTGAGCACTGTGCTTAGAACCTGGGTGATAAAATAATCTGTACACCAAACCTCCATGACATGAGTTTACTTATGTAACAAACCTGCACCTGTACCACTAAACCTAAATAAAAGTTAAGAGAAAATTATACGCCTGAAATTCTAATTATAGAAATTTACATTATTATTTTATACATCATTCTTTTTGTGACTATCATAAAATAACATTAAAGTGAAATAAAAAGATAATTAATGGTGAAATTAAAAAGTCTCCCCGTAAAGAAAATCCCGGAATCAGTGACTTCACTTCTGAATTTTATCAGACATTAAATTTTGAACTAATGCCAATCCTGCTCAAACTCTTCTGAAAAAATATAGGAGAAGAGGATACTTCCAAACTCATTCTAAATGGCGAATATTACCCTGAAAGCAAAACCAGACAAAGACACATCAAAAAAAAGAAAACTACAGGCCAGTATCCCTCATGAACATTGTTACAAAATCCTCAACAAAAATCTAGCAAACCAAATTCCACAACACATTAAAAAGGTCATTCATCATGACCAAGTGTGATTTAACCCAGGATGCAAGGATGGTTCAGCGAACACTAATCAATCAATGTGATACATCATATTATCAGAATGAATGACAAAAAAAAATGATTATTTCAATTGATGTGGAAAAAGCATATGATAAACTTCAATATCCCTCCAGGATTGAAACTGTCAACAAACTGGATATGTTAATAGAAGGAACATACCTTAACAGAATAAAAGCCATATTTGACAGAGCCACAGCCAGTATCATACTGAATGGGAAAAAACTGAAAGCCTTTCCTCTAAGATCTGGAAGACAACAAGGATATGCACTTTCAACATAGTATTGGAAATTCTAGCTAGAACAATCAGACAGGAGAAATAAAGTGCATTCAGATTGGGAAGGAATAATACAAATTATTTTTGTTTGTAGATGATATGATCATTTATTTGGAAATATATAAAGACTCCACAAGAAAACTGTAAGAACTGAAAACAAATTTAGTAAATTTGCAGGATTCAAGATCAACAAAGAGAAATCACTAGCATTTCTATATGCCAACAGTGAAAAATGTTAAAAAGAAATCAAGAAAGTAATGCCATTTACAATAGCTACAAATATAATAAAAGACCTATGAATAAACTTAACTAAAGAAGAGAAAGGTGTCTTCAATGAAAACTGTAAAACACTGATGAAAGAAATAGGAGAGGAAACACACAAAAAACAAAATATATTTCATGTTCATGGATTGGAATAATCAATATTGCTAAAATGTTCATACTACCCCAAGCAATCTATAGATTCATTGTAATCGCTATCAAAATACCAATGGCATTTTTTCACCAGAATAGAAAAAATAGTCCTAAAATTTATATAGAACCACAAAAATCCCAGAATAGCCAAAGGTATCTGGGGCAATAAAACAAAGATGGAGGAATCACATTACCACTATACTGGAGAGCTGTAGTCATCAACATAGTGTTGTACTGACATAGAAACAGACATACAAATCAATGGAACAAAATAGAGAACCCAGAAATAAATCTACCCATCTACAGTGAACTCATTTTTGACAAAGGTGCCAAGAACATACGCTGGAGAAAGAAAAGTCTCTTCCGTGAATGGTACTGAGAAAGCTGGATATCTATATGTAAAGGAGTGATGCTAGACCCCTATCTGTCAACATATACAAAAATCAAATCAAAGTGGATTAAAAATTAAATTTAAGATCTCAAACTATGAAGCAACATTGGGGAAACTTTCCAGCACATTGGTCTGAGCAAAGGTTTCTTGAGTAATACCTCACAAGCAAAGGCAATCAAAGCAAAAATGGACAGATTGGATTACATCAAGTTAAAAAGCTTTTGCCTAGCAAAGAAAACAGTTAACAAAGTGAGATCACCTACAGAATGGGAGGAAATATCTGTAAACTACTCATTTGACAAGGGACTAATAACTAGACTATATCAGCAGCTCAAAAACTCTATAGGAAAAACATCTAATAATCTGATTTTTGAATGGGCAAATATCTGAATGGACATTTCTCCAAAGAAATACAAATGGCAAACAGGTATATGAAAAAGTCCTCAATGTCATTGATCATCAGGAAAATGCAAATTAAAATGATAATGAGATGTAATCTTACCACAATTAAAATGGCTTTTATTAAAAAGACAGATAATAACAACTGCTGGTGAGGATGTGGAGAAAAAAAGACCCTGTACACTGTTGGTGTAAATGTAAATTAGTACAACCACCATGGAGAACAGTTTGAAGGTTTCTCAGAAGAATAAAAATAGAAATTCAAATGATCCAGGAACCCCACTGCTAGGTGTATACCCAGAAGAAAGGAAATCAGTACATCAAAGAGATATCTGCACTCTCATGTATACTGCAGCATTCACAATAGCTAAAACTGGGGAGCAGTCTAAGTGTCCATTACCAGATGAATGGATAAATAAAATGTGGTACATACACAGAATGAAGTAGTAGTCAGCCGTAAAATAAACAATGAGATCCTGTCATTTGCAACAACATTGATGGAACTGGAGACCATTATTTTAAATGAAATAAGCGAGGCCCAGAAAGACAAACTTCACGTGTTCTAACTTATTTGTGGCATTTAAAAATTAAAACAGTTGAATCTATGGAGATAGAGAGTAAAATGATGTTTACCAAAGGCTGGTAAGCGAGGACCTAATTAGATTGTTGGGACATAGAAGGCCTAATTGCAGGAAGTAGCTTTTAAACAGGATGAGAGGAAGTTAAGTAGGTAGAGTTGGAGTAAGAATTTTTGTGGTCTAACATGTCATTCTAAGACAGTTATCATAGCATATATGCCTGAACCAGGATGTTATTTGAATATTTGAAAGGAAGCAGTGTTTTCAGGTTGAGAAAGAGAAGGGTAGAGAGCTGCAGCTCTCTACTCTCTACTCATAATGAATTTAGAAAAATATAGACTGGAAAGGATTGGTATGTTGCCTACTGTATTAGTTTTCTATGGCTGCTGTAACAAATTACCACAAACTAGTACCTTAAAACAACATAAATATATTCTCTCACAGTTCTGAGGCCAGGATTCTTAAATAATAGTGTATACAGGGCCACATATCTTCCTATAGCATGAAAGGAGAATCTTTCCTTGCCTCTTAACATCTTTTAGGGTCAGCCAGCATTTCATGACTTGTGGCTGCATCTCTGTCTGCTCCATCTTCACATAATCTCCACCATTTGTCTGATATCTCTCTGCCTCTCTCTTACAAGAATATTTGCAATGGCATTTAGGGAACTCCTGGACAATTCAGGAATACCTCTTCATTTCAGATGCTTAATTTAATCACCTCTGCAAAGACACTTTTTCTTTCTTCTATCATTCTATAGGATTTGGGGGAACAGGTGGTGTTTGGTTACATGAATAAGTTCTTTAGTGGTCATTTCTGAGATTTTGGTTTACCCATTACTCAAGCAGTGTACACTGTACCCAGTGTGTGGTCTTTTATCTCTCATTCCCCTCCCACCCTTTCCCCCAAGTCCCCAAAGTCCATTGTATCATTCTTAGGCCTTTGTGTCTTCATAGCATAACTCCCACTTATGAGTGAGAACATACAATGTCTGGTTTTCCATTCCTGAGTTACTTGACTTAGAATAATGGTCTCCAGTACCATCCAGGTTGATGTGAATGCCATTATTTCATTCCTTTTAATGGCTGTATGGTATTTCATGGTACATTTATATACCACAATTTCTTTACTTGTTGATTGATGGGCATTTGGGCCGGTTTCATATGTTTGCAATTGCAAGTTGTGCTGCTATAAACATGCATGTGTAAGTATTTTTTGTGTGTGTGACTTTTATTGTGACTTCTTTTCCTCTGGGTAGTTACCCAGTAGTAGGATTGCTGGATCAAATGGTAGTTCTACTTTTAGTTCTTTAAAGAATCTCCAAACTGATTTCCATAGTAGTTGTACTAGTTTCCCTTCCTACCAGAAGTGTAAAACTGTTCTCTTTTAACTGCATCCATGCCAACATCTATTATTTTTCTATTTTTTGGCCATTCTTGCAGGAGCAAGGTGGTGTTGCATTGTGGTTTTGATTTGCAGTTCCCTGATCATTAGTGATGTTGAGCATTTTTTCATGTTTGTTGACTATTTGTATATCTTCTTTTGAGAATTGTCTGTTCATGTCTTTAGCCCATTTTTTGACGGGATTGTTTTTTTCTTGCCGATTTGTTTGAGTTCATTGTAGATTCTGGCTATTAGTCCTTTGTTGGATGTATAGATTGCAAGGATTTTCTCCCACTCTCTGGGTTGTCTATTTACTCTGCTGATTGTTTTTTTTTTTTTTTTTTTTGCTGTGCAGAAGCAAAGACTCTTTTTCTAAATAAAGTGATAACTGTCACAGATTCTAGGGACTTTATGTGGATATCTTTTGGTGGCTTTTTGTATGCTTACTATACCTAATCAGTATTAATTTTGACTCTTACCCTTTGATTTTAATAAAATATCTATGCCTTCTTCCAAATAGGCCATGCCACTATCCACAGAGCTCCTTGGTCTAAGGATAATTCTAATTTAATCTCCTTTGCCAGGTATAGAAACTTGGTGCATTTCAGTCCAGTGAGGCCCCAGAAGTGGCTTCCTTCAGGCTTCTGGGAACTTTTCTCCTCATTCTCTGGAAGATTATGAGAGGCAAATTTTATTTCTTTCTCTGGCTACTCTCTTGTGAAGGATGTAAAACTGGAACTCTTACAGTTATCTTGCTGCCATCTGAAAGGATAAGCAGCCACATAAAGAAGGATAAAACCTAGAGAATCAAAGTAAATCCAAGCCAGAGCCATGTTAAGTCAACCCTGAAGCCTCTGCAGTTTCTGGATTTCCAATGATATGAGTCAGTGCATTTTGGTACCATTTAAGGTAGTTGGGATTAGGTTTTCTGCAGCTTTCCAACACAAAACATCTTAACTAGCTAGGTCATGGCAAGGAGTTTGGGTTTTATTTGATGTTTGATGGCAAGTCATTGATTCTTTTAGATTTTAAAACCTTACTTTAAATAGCATTAGGATAATTGATTAGCAAGATAAGAGGTAGCAAGAGAAACAACTTATGCTATATAGTAGTCCAGGTGAGAGTGGATAGTGGCTTTTTGGTGCTGTAAGTAGAAATGGAAATATTTATGCACCTAAAATATATACTGGGGGTAAAGTATATACTGGAAGCTTTTGCATTAAAGTTGGTAGATTGAGGACACAAATCTAAACTGGCCCCTATCGTGATGAAAATGATAGTAAAGAACTTTTTTAAAAAGGCACAAACATATGGAGAGCATGAGACTGTGCAACAGCAAAAAAATATTACAAGTTAGAAAGGAAATAGACAATTGATAAATCCCTTAGCAGACCCAAGAAAACAGAACCATGAAGGAGAATTTGAGAAAGCTGTTAACTAACTTAACACAGTAGAATCTGCAAAAGACTCATAAATTAGCTCTACTAGTTACCTCCGGAAGAGAGAATGGAAGCCAGGTGCTAGAATATAAAATAAGGAAGATTGGTCAGAAATGTGCTTTGGAAGCACTTAGAATCCTGGAGCGCCTCTTCTGCCTCAGGAAAGGGGAATTGTCCTCCCACAATCAGTAAAAGACTGGATATTTTTTCATTGGAAATAAAAAGTAGAATAAAATTGACCATCCCAAGAGGAAAGATACGAATGTATTGCTATCAAAGTTCCCCAAAGGAAAAAGAGCAGCCAAATCATCCTGCACTAAAGCTTACAGTGCACAAACCTCACCCACGAACCAAGAGCTTCTAGTTAGCTTTCAGTCCTTGCTTTAAGTATACCCATATAATAAGGATTAGCAGATATCTGAGGAAATAATCTTTTTTTTTATATATTATACTTTAGGTTTTAGGGTACATGTGCACAATGTGCAGGTTTGTTACATATGTATCCATGTGCCATGTTGATTTCCTGCACCCGTTAACTCATCATTTAGCATTAGGTATATCTCCTAATGCTGTCCCTCCCCGCTCCCCCAACCCAACAACAGTCCCCGGAGTGTGATGTTCCCCTTCCTGTGTCCATGAGTTCTCATTGTTCAATTCCCACATATGAGTGTGAACATGTGGTGTTTGGTTTTTTGTCCTTGCGATAGTTTACTGAGAATGATGTTTTCCAGTTTCATCCATGTCCCTACAAAGGACATGAACTCATCATTTTTTACGGCTGCATAGTATTCCATGGTGTATATGTGCCACATTTTCTTAATCCAGTCTATTGTTGTTGGACATTTGGGTTGGTTCCAACTCTTTGCTATTGTGAATAGTGCCGCAATAAACATACGTGTGCATGTGTCTCTATAGCAGCATGATTTATAGTCCTTTGGGTATATACCCAGTAATGGGTCAAATACCCAATGGGTCAAGTGGTATTTCTAGTTCTAGATCCCTGAGGAATCGCCACACTGACTTCCACAATGGTTGAACTAGTTTACAGTCCCACCAACAGTGTAAAAGTGTTCCTATTTCTCCACATCCTCTCCAGCACCTGTTGTTTCCTGATTTTTTAATGATAGCCATTCTAACTGGTGTGAGATGGTATCTCACTGTGGTTTTGATTTACATTTCTCTGATGGCCAGTGATGATGAGCATTTCTTCATGTGTTTTTTGGCTGCATAAATGTCTTCTTTTGAGAAGTGTCTGTTCATGTCCTTTGCCCACTTTTTGATGGGGTTGTTTGTTTTTTTCTTGTAAATTTGTTTGAGTTCATTGTAGATTCTGGATATCAGCCCTTTGTCAGATAAGTAGGTTGCAAAAATTTCCTCCCATTCTGTAGGTTGCCTGTTCACTCTGATGGTAGTTTCTTTTGCTGTGCAGAAGCTCTTTAGTTTAATGAGATCCCATTTGTCAATTTTGGCTTTTGTTGCCATTGCTTTTGGTGTTTTAGACATGAATTCCTTGCCCACGCCTATGTCCTGAATGGTATTGCCTAGGTTTTCTTGTAGGATTTTAATAGTTTTAGGTCTAACATTTAAGTCTTTAATCCATCTTGAATTAATTTTTGTATAAGGTGTAAGGAAGGGATCCAGTTTCAGCTTTCTACATATGGCAAGCCAGTTTTCCCAGCACCATTTATTAAATAGGGAATCCTTTCCCCATTTCTTGTTTTTGTCAGGTTTGTCAAAGATCAGATAGTTGTAGCTATGTGGCATCATTTCTGAGGGCTCTGTTCTGTTCCATTGATCTATGTCTCTGTTGTGGTACCAGTACCATGCTGTTTTGGTTACTGTAGCCTTGTAGTATAGTTTGAAGTCAGGTAGCGTGATGCCTCCAGCTTTGTTCTTTTGGCTTAGGATTGACTTGGCGATGCAGGCTCTTTTTTGGTTCCATATGAACTTTAAAGTAGTTTTTTCCAATTCTGTGAAGAAAGTCATTAGTAGCTTGATGGGGATGGCATTGAATCTATAAATTACCTTGGGCAGTATAATAATCTAATGACAAAACTTAGATCCTGAAGACAACTTGGGGGAACCAAAGAGCAGGCAGAAATGCAAAACTTATATTTAAAATGCATATATTCTCAGAAAGGTAAAAGCATGTTTTACAACCAGGAAAAAAAGAAAATGGTGTTTTAAAATTTTCAGGGTATTAAAAAAACCTTTAAATTTCAAAAATATGGTTATGAAAACGCAAAAATTAATAATAGTTTGGAAGGTTTGGTACATAAAAATTATGCCGATGAATAAAACAAGGTAATTACTAACAATAGGAAAAATGTACCAAAATGAAAAAGATACATAGTATTTTACATGGCTTGGCTGTGTGTAGTTTAAACATTGTGTAATAATATAGCAAAATTATTGAAGAAAAGTATGTGTATATGTGAGAGAGCGGGCAAGAAAGTGCAGGGCAGGGGGTGGTGGAGTGGGAAGAAATGGAAGGAAGGAGAGAGGGAGAAAAGGGTGATTAGTAAAGGGCAAAGAAAGTCAAATTATAGGCCTCCATAGTAGAAAATCAGTATTTTTTATGTTATTGAGAATAATACAGGTAAATACAAAAACAGTCAGCTAGAAGAGTTGCAAATAGAAGTGATGGTGGCAAGTAGTAGGGTGTTACTTGCTATGGAATAAATGTTATAAAACTATCCTATGGCATTTGTCTGAACAACTTTAATACGAGTAAAAATCCAGGCTAGGTGTGGTGGCTGATGCCTGTAATTCCAGCACTCTGGGAGGCCGAGGCAGGTGAATTGCCTGAGCCCAGGAGTTGAAGACCAGTCCGGACAACATGGAGAAGCCCTGTCTTTACTAAAAATACAATAAAATAGCTGGGTGGTGTGGCAAGCGCCTGTAGTCTCAGCTACCTGGGAGGCTGAGATGGGAGAATCCTTGACCCAGGAGGTCAAGGCTACTGCAAGCCATGATTGCAACACTGCACTCCAGCCTGAGTGACAGAGTGAGACCCCGTCTCAAACAAATAAAAATAAATAAATAAATAAATAAACAAATGCCAAAATCCAGTAAGTATTAGGGGGAGAATGTAAGGATTTGATATGGAGAAATAGACATCAACAGTATTCCTAGTTTCTGATCATTAACAACTGGGTGCATAGAGGTGCTATTTAGAGATATAAGAAGGCCTGGAAGGAGAACAGTCTTGGGAAAGAGAGGGGAGCCCAAGTTCCCTTTCAGACATATTGAGTTTGATGATAATTGTAAGATGACTGTAAGACAGATTTGCAAAGCAAAGCAAATCAGTGGCCTTATCAATCTGGAGCTTAAAGGAAAGTACTGGCCTGGAAATAAATTTAGTCTTTGTCAGAATATAGAGGTTTCTTAAGGCTATGGGAAAACAAATCAGGATTAGAAAGAGGAGGACCTAGTACTGAGCCTAGAGGAGTGCCAACATTTAGTGGTCATGTAGAGATGAAGAAGCCTGCAAAGAAGTTAAAGAATTGGAGGATTAAAGCAATAGGAGAAAAATTAGGAAAGTATTGTCATGGAAATCAATAGAAGAGAATATTTCACAAAGAAGAGTATAGTCAGGTTTGCTGCATGCTACTCAGAGGTTTAATAAGGTAAGAACTGAAAGGTGTTCCGAGTCATAAGCTTTTCATATGATTAATCTGTAACTGTGATAAACAGATAATTTAGTACCCTTGTCACAAATTTGCTGAGGATATTCTAAAATCTTAATGTGCTGGCAGTCTTATTATTACTTGCATATAAACAGATTAATTTTCTGAGCTAATGCTGGAGAAGAATAGTATAAATAATCCAAAATAATAATTTAAAATTACATATGTATAAAAGTTATCATATTTGCATATGATTTTTACTGCGCTTAAGACACGTGCCTTTTAATTGCTGTTTCTGTTACTAGTGACTGTGAATATGTTATGCCATTTTACCATAGCTGTTTTTTTGTTGTTAATAATTTGCCCCTTTCAGCCAGGTTTTCATCTCCCAGTTATCTCTGTCAAAATACAAAATTCCCCCTTACTTCTATGCTTTAGTTTGGAAACTCTTAGAAACAGACAGCAGAGGAACATGGCATGCAGATGGCTGTGGTTGTTCATGTTCATTTCGAGAATTAACACTTTAAAACAAGCACTATTTTTCCTGATGAGAAAATATCTGTGACTCTCTTAACATAACATGATAGGCATTTGAAATTATTGGGAATGTCTGAAAGTCAGAATTTTAGTCAGTAGTTAACTAAAATGGATGGGTATTGGAAAATAACAAGTATTCTAAAGAGTTTGCAAAGAATGGAGACTTCTTCAGGTCACCTTAAGAAAAAGAGTATTTCAAGGATCACTGCAGACCGGCTTGCAGGCTGACTACATGCAGTATTGGAATCCAGTCTGAGTGGTGGGAAAAATTATAAAGTTACAGGAAATAGAAACAAACCTTCTTGGAAGGCTGGGAGGTTTGTGTAGCTTCAGTAAAAGATTTGGCTGAAGGCGGCCTAATCCTTTTACCTTGAGTTAATAGCTTAGAGTAGGTACAAAGGAATATAAGGGAGTTTGTCTAAAGAGCTTGTTTACTCATGTGATCCTAAGACTGACCTTTTGCAGGCAGAACTGATCTCTCTGGGGGAGGGTGACCAGATTAATTACCCACAGGTGTGTTGACTCAAAGCCTTTGTCATTAAATCTATGCTGAATAAATGTCCGCAGGGCCAGCTAGTCAGGGCACGGCTGCCACAACTGTTTCTGTGAGCGGCCCAGCCCCGTAGCAGCTCTTTCACTGAATATCGGAGTCTGAGTACGTTATTCATCCATCATGCAGCCTGGGTCTGCAGGTCAGATCCTGGCAATGCAGCTGTGGGCACAGGCTTCTTTCTTTGACCTTCTCATGGTTTCTCTTTTCAAATTATTTATGTGCTAATCTATTAATTAATCTACTGTGTATCTCTTCCCTATATCATGACCTTTTGGTTCCCCCATATTCGAAACTAAACTAAGGACTTAGCACAGTCCTTAACGTATTATAGTCCAATTGAATTAAGTAATTCTAATTCTAATATTATCTTATTGAATTGAATAGTTGAATTGATGAGTATCTAAGGTCTCTTCTGTTAAAAGTGTATGTCAGGATCATCATGCCAAAATCATCAAGTATGCTCCAATAAGCCATATATATGAATATTAATATTTATATATAGAATTTACTCTTTTTAGAAAAAGATGAGGAAGTGCAGTGGTGTGATCATAGCTCATTGCAGCCTTGAACTCCTGGGCTCAAGTGATCCTCTGACCTCAGCCTCTCCAGTAGCCGAGACTGCATGCACACAGAACCATGCTCAGCTAATTTTTAAAACATTTTTTTGTTTTTCTGTAGAGACAGGGTCTTGCTTTGCTGCCCAGGCTGTTCTTGAACTCCTGGCTTCAAGTAATCCTTCCTTAGCCTCCCAATGTGCTGGAATCATAGGTTTAAGCTACCATATCTTGCCAGATTTACATTTAAAATAAAGTATGATAAAATTAATCTGACACTACTATATTTACTGATACTGTTTCACATGATAATTAAGGATTGCTTTTGTATAGCTAAATGGACATCTCTTTTTCTTTTATTTTTCTAATGTTTATGACCTATCTATATCAGTGCAGTTAGATTTCCCAGAAAATGTGCATTATTTTCCTCTGCAGCATGTTAATACACATTAAAAACTTGCTATTCAAAATGTGGTCCATAAACGAGCCATGTTGGTATTACCTGGGAGTTTATTAGAAATGCAGAATCTCAAGCCCCATCCCAGATCTATGGAATTCAATTCTCATTTTTAATAATATCCCCAGGTAATTCACATAAACATTAAATTTTCAAAATATTTTGATTCTAATTTCTCGCTTATTATGGTCTACATTATTACGTTCTTTCTATGTGTTTCGCAATTATTTTATTTTTTTATTATTATTATACTTTAAGTTTTAGGGTACATGTACACAATGTGCAGGATTGTTACATATGTATCCATGTGCCATGTTGGTGTGCTGCACCCATTAACTCGTCATTTAGCATTAGGTATATCTCCTAATGCTGTCTCTCCCCACTCCCCCCACCCCACAACAGTCACTGGAGTGTGATGTTCCCCTTCCTGTGTCCGTGTGTTCTCATTGTTCAATTCCACCTATGAGTGAGAACATGCGGTGTTTGGTTTTTTGTCCTTGTGATAGTTTACTGAGAATGATGGTTTCCAGTTTCATCCATATCCCTACAAAGGACATGAACTCATCATT
Organism: Hylobates moloch; assembly: GCF_009828535.3. Lineage (NCBI taxonomy): Eukaryota > Metazoa > Chordata > Mammalia > Primates > Hylobatidae > Hylobates > Hylobates moloch. Next base: position 86,206,629 of record NW_026652277.1, on the reverse strand, counting down.
TTTTATGGCTGCATAGTATTACATGGTGTATATGTGCCACATTTTCTTAATCCAGTCTATCATTGTTGGACATTTGGGTTGGTTCCAAGTCTTTGCTATTGTGAATAGTGCCGCAATAAACATACGTCTTTATAGCAGCATGATTTATAGTCCTTTGGGTGTATACTCAGTAATGGGTCAAATACCCAGTGGGTCAAATGGTATTTCTAGTTCCAGATCCCTGAGGAATCGCCACACTGACTTCCACAATGGTTGAACTATTTTAAAGTCCCACCAACAGTGTAAAAGTGTTCCTATTTCTCCACATCCTCTCCAGCACCGTTGTTTCCTGACTTTTTAATGATGGCCATTCCAACTGGTGTGAGATGGTATCTCATTGTGGTTTTGATTTGCATTTCTCTGATGGCCAGTGATGATGAGCATTTTTTCATGTGTTTTTTGGCTGCATAAATGTCTTCTTTTGAGAAGTGTCTGTTCATGTCCTTCACCCACTTTTTGATGGGGTTGTTTGTTTTTTTCTTGTAAATTTGTTTGAGTTCATTGTAGATTCTGGATATTAGCCCTTTGTCAGATGAGTAGGTTGTGAAAATTTTCTCCCATTCTGTAGGTTGCCTGTTCACTGATGGTACTTTCTTTTGCTGTGCAGAAGCTCTTTAGTTTAATGAGATCCCATTTGTCAATTTTGGCTTTTGTTGCCATTGCTTTTGGTGTTTTAGACATGAAGTCCTTGCCCATGCCTATGTCCTGAATGGTATTGCCTAGGTTTTCTTCTAGGGTTTTTATGGTTTTAGGACTAACATTTAAGTCTTTAATCCATCTTGAATTAATTTTTGTATAAGGTGTAAGGAAGGGATCCAGTTTCAGCTTTCTACATATGGCTAGCCAGTTTTCCCAGCACCATTTATTAAATAGGGAATCCTTTTCCCATTGCTTGTTTCAGTAAGGTTTGTCAAAGATCAGATAGTTGTAGATATGCGGCATTATTTCTGAGGGCTCTGTTCTGTTCCATTGATCTATGTCTCTGTTGTGGTACCAGTACCATGCTGTTTTGGTTACTGTAGCGTTGTAGTATAGTTTGAAGTCAGGTAGCATGATGCCTCCAGCTTTGTTCTTTTGGCTTAGGATTGACTTGGCGATGCGGGCTCTTTTTTGGTTCCATATGAACTTTAAAGTAGTTTTTTCCAATTCTGTGAAGAAAGTCATTGGTAACTTGATGGGGATGGCATTGAATCTATAAATTACCTTGGGCAATATGGCCATTTTCATGGTATTGATTCTTCCAACCCATGAGCATAGAATACTCTTCCATTTGTTCGTATCCTCTTTGATTTCATTGAGCAGTGGTTTGTAGTTCTCCTTGAAGAGGTCCTTCACATCCCTTGTAAGTTGGATTCCTAGGTATTTTATGCAATTATTTCATTTAATCTTTATAACAATCCAGGAAAGGTATTTTATTATCTCTGTTTTACAGATGATGAAACTGAGGCATAAAGAGGCCCAGGCAGGCCTACTTAAGAGCTCTATTCTTAAACAGGACAGTTGCTGCCTTGTCAAAGCTATGGTTTCCTTACTTTCAGCTCCTGATAGCCCAAGGCCCTGCATTCTGCTGTTGTCTTTCCTCTAAGCTCAGAGAACTCTTCCTCTTGGTCTATAAATACATCTTTGATGAGAACCATCTCTGCAATCGTTACCCACTGGTTTCAGGACGAAATGCATGGATTGTGTGCTTTTTTTTTAACCCTCTGCACTCTCAAGAGAAATCATGGTGACATTTTTGTCTAGGAAATAAAAGAATTGACCTTTTCCTGTATCTTCTGCTCTGAGAAGTCACAGGTCACTGGGACTCAGAATGGAGAGAGGGGAATGTTGTGGAATGTTGTGAATGCAGCTTGAATTCTGGCATTTAGAATTTCTGTAGGAAATAAAAGTTAAACTGTTAGTTAGGATTAAGGGAGGGATGAGAGAAGGGGAGAACTTGAGTCCATTTTGACTAGGCACCCTAAAACAATGAAAGTAGATGAATCTTCATTATCAGCCTATAAGACATTACGTGATTTTATACATAAGGAAAAGGACTTCTGTCTCTAAAACATATCTTCTTCATGTACTCACAGCTTTTAAAGTGACTTTATTGAGTTATTGTTATATAAAAAATTACACATACTTAAGATACAGCATTCAATACATTTTCATTTACTCAGTTTTGTCTGAAATTGTTTTCCATTTTACACCACAAAATACAAAAATGAAAGGATTTTGGAGGCTTTATTCCAGTATGGTTGAGATATTGGCCAGATGACGTTGGGCCTTTTTATTTTTTCATAAGGGAAAAGGTCTGAAAGAGGGAAGTCACATGTTGCTTTTAAGGGGAAAGAGTATGTAACTTAGAAAGCAACGAGAAGATTGGGGCCACTTCTCTAATTTCACAGTTTAATCTGTTTATTGTTATCTATAGGTTCTTATATGTAGCTTTGATTGAGCTGGAAACATAGCCATTGCTGATACCTGTTTTGCACGTAAGAGTAAGATTTTAAATATAAGTTTTGAATGAATAACTTAATATATGTAAAATTATTTATTATTTTCAATCAAAGACCTACCAACTTCAAATCTAGAGTAGCCTATGACTGAGTAAATATAGCACTATAGTAATTGGCAACCATTTAAATTAACTTTATTTCTCCTTGGAGCTTTTGCGTGAAAATATGAAGGGGTTATTATATTTTTTTGAAAATCTATTGGTTTTTTCCACTGTTTATGTTTGTGGTCAACTGCAGCTTTGTTTAACCTTCTGCATGCTCAAGGGAAATCATGGTGACATTTTCATCTGGGAAACAGAAGAGTTGACTTTTTCCTACATTTTGCAGTGATCACTGTTTGAAAGATGGAGCCTTTCTGCCTTTCTATTTTCTGGCAATCACAAATCCAATGACTTTAGGTTTATCTAAGAGAAAACAAGTCAATTGGATGAATCCTGGGATGCAAGTGAGCATATATATAGCAATATCTGCTTACCCTGTGATAGGCATATACCTCAGGATACAGAAAAGACAAATGACAAAATAACTTAAAAATATACCTTCCTTCATGATAAAAAGCTTGTTTTACTTTACAGATGTGTTCAATTTTATTTCCATGGATCTTATTAAAAACCATGAAAAATCAGATGAAGCTGACAGCTCTTCCTGACTGTAATAACTTCAGATGCTAGAAACTATAGAAAATATAACAGAAGTATGTATTTTTTTTCTTGGCTTTGTAAGTACTTGAAACCAGAACAGGCTCAGAAAGATGTCTTAGTTTACTTCATCAAAAGTTTTAATTTGTGTTGTGGAAGCAAGTTTTTCTAAAATATAAGGTCAATTTTAGTCCAAAGTAAGAGGCCTCTTTTTTATTTTATTAATTTTCATGAATAGCTCTGTTTTTTTATGGTAAGCGTTTTTTATGAGAAAGAACAACAAGTTGAACAAAATGTTAGTAATTTAATGTTGCCAGTAGGATATTCTTTTCATGATTTCAAATCAAATCAAATCAACTCAAATCAGAACATTTGAACACTAATTCATGCTACATTTAAACAAAATTTGTATGTCCACTTATCAATATGTTTACTGTTGTTTAGTTTTTATATTTTGCCAGAAGATATGTTCCTTAAAGAATAATACTGAAACTTCTTTTTATAGCAATCTAATCTTAAATAATTGAATTAAGAGAAATCAAGTTAAACAGCTACAGAGAACTCCAGTGTGCATTTCTTCTTCCAATTTTTCTGCTAACTGACATAAAATTGGCAGTAATCTTTAGCCTATTTTTTAAGTAGTAATGTGTGAATCCCAGCCAGACCCATTGAATCTCTGGGAATGTGAAGTTTCTAAGTTTGACAGGCAATTCTAATGCTTAGTGGTCATGGAGAACCACTGTGCTATAGAGGCAACTGATTTCAGAATAGGTACACACACCAATAAGTAACTGAAAGAACAAAATATCTTTTTTGTTTTGATGATTTAATATGGGTACTACTGAAGTTTTCAGATGCTGTAGTGATCACCAGTCTCTCAATATGATGCTATGTGTTTTCTAATTTAAGCTGTTACTGAGGAGACACTGTCGAGCAGGTATCACATGCTAGCTGTTTTGGCAAATGTTGGGTTGACATAACCTGACTCAGCAACTGGGAGAGACTTTCTGCCCATCAACAAATGCTATATAAAAATAGATTAATGTATCTCTTTGATGCATTTCAAATCTATGAACATGAGACTTCATTCCTTGCAAATTAATTAAATACCAAGGGAATTAATACTGAAGAAACTGTACATCCTTAGGTGCAAGAGTGTCAATTAAAGCTGGCAGAACAACAATTCAATCACAGGGGTTATTACGAAGCACTTTTAAAATTTGCAGTCTGGTAAGTAATAGCAAATGACTGGATGCTGAGCATTGTTACATGTAAATGTCAAATTAAATTGACTTGCCCCGAGTTGATTTTTCAGAATACCATATTTGATGGAATAATTTCTCCTTTTATATCCCATGATAAATGGAAGAAAAAATATAATTGGCCATCTGAGTCCTGTTCACTTGCCATCCTAGGCAACTCGTATTAATCCTTCTATTTCTCGTTCTCACTTTAGAAAGAGCTACTTGTCCAAAGTTCCCAAGAACTCAGTTGCAAAGCACAAAGGATATTCAAGCACTGAGGCTTATTAGAAGTTTGCCTGTATGGCCTCCTCCCATTCTACTTACCTTTATGACATAATACGCTGAAATTTCTCCGTCAGCTAATCATTTGAACTAAGATAGTATAGAATTCAGGAAGTCATTGGGGATTTGGATTGGGAAATCAGTTTTGCACTTATTGGAAATCTATATGCCTTCTCTGAGACTGCATTTTGTCTTTTGAAAATCGATTGGAAGAGGATAAAATGATGTTTTTGGAGGCACTTTGTAAATTTGTAAAACTTTATGCAAATACTATTATTCTTAAATGCAGCTCTCTGGAGTAAATGATGATCCATAAAGGCCACATTTAGCATTAACATCCTTGTGAAGATTTGTTTCAAGCACTTCTCAAGTATATATTACCACTTGGAGATAACAGGCCTAATTTGGTATCTAGAAATATCATATTTTCCATGTTTGCAATAAACTCTTTGGAATGGAGAAAGTCATAGCAGAAAGAATGACGGTGGGCCTTGAGTGAAGGCAATGGTAGGGCACAGACTAGACATTTCTCATATCTCACTGCTTTTCCCTTCAATTTTATCTGACTCTAGTACATGATTCTGCAAAGCAGTTACCAAGAATGAAAAAGCAAAGCAAGGATATTGTGTATGTATATGTCACTGCATATTTTCTTATTTTTATGAGAAGGTTTATTTTTGTGAGAAGGTGAGAGAAATTACTAGTATTTAATTTGGAAAGAGTGGAGGTGAGTAGAGATTTCAGTTTGCTTTTCTTCGTTAGAGAGCTTTTGGCCCCAGGCTCTTACTTTTACAGCTAGATAACAGGAAATTGAGGAAGGAACTGCCATTTGTTTGCAACTGTAGTTGGATATAAATAGTCATCAGCTTTGTTGGCTTAACCAGAGTCCCTAATCCTCACTGGATATTAAAATTACCTAGATTGCTCCCATCAGATTTACAGTATTATAGTCTTGGATGGTACCTGTCACATATTTAGTTTTGGATGAATGCCACAGAAACATCTGAAGCACAACCAGTTTTACCTTGTTTTTGCCTTTCACAGTCTCTGAGTTCACATTCCCAAATGCCTTTCAGGTATCCACTATTCCTGTTTAAAAAAATAAAAATAAAAAAAATTATGGCATGGGAATTATTTGATTAAACTATTTTCTTAATGTTCTTATGAAAAGTATATCTATAGGGGAAGATTCACTAAGGAAAAATATAGTGGAGTGAAGAGGTTTTTGTTGGGGAAATTTTGTATATATATATCTCAAATTTTGAGTGACTGTCATGGTAACAGCTGATACTGGGTGATTTTATGCATGATTTCTTAATTATGAGCAGTCTCTCACTGAGGTAAAATTGTAAACATGTTAACCTTGAATTTAGAATAAACAGAGTAATATATATTGAATAAATCATTAATAATTTAAAGGAATCTAAGTGGGGGTCATGTATGCCGACAAAAACTAACATTGCTACAAGTAAAGGTACTATATAAACAATTGTAAACATTCCCATTTTATAGTAAATAATATTACAAGGATGTCAAACGTTATTCCTTCTATACAACATTTTACAGGAGGTGCTAGGAAATGTAATAAGACAGGAAAAAGAAATAAGTAATAAGGCTTAGAAGGGGAGAAGTAAAACTGTTTATATTTTTGGTTAATATGGTTAATGCATATAGTAAATCCAAGAGAATCTACTAATGATTAGAAATAACAGAACTTAACAAAGTTTTAAATGGGAAGGCATTACTCAAATTTAAAGCTTCTTTATGCCATTAGTGATGTTAGAAAGTTGGTTAAGAAAAAAATTTCATTGACAATAGCAACAAAAAATGTATAAGAATAAGACTAAAAATAAAAGTAATATCTCTGTGGAAAAAAACTTAAGAATATTAACAAAGGAAGTAAAATAATTAAATGGATAACTACATCATGTTGATTAATATATGTATTAAAAAACAGTATGAAAGCAGTCCTGCCTGCACAGTTGGAAGACATGCCTATCTGTGCTGCCCAGCAAGCTTGACAACACTGGACCCACAGCAGATTCTGAAATGGTCCTGTACTTTGGCTCCAGACCTTCTCAGATGTACTCTGAGAGAAGTTCTGCTTACCCAGGGACATGGAGGTAGAAACATTGTCTGTGTTCCCAGAGGCAGATATGCAGACTTTGATCTGAACTGTGGACACTGAAGCAGCCAGGTGATCCAGTTCCTGAAGCCATGTTCTTTAGCCAGTATTTTCTACTAGAGAAACAGCCAATGACCTAGCAGGAGCCCTCCCAGAGACCCGCAGGAAGGCCACATTTGTCTGTGCACCTGCTAATGGGCCTTCCATTTGCAGACCAAGAAGCTGACCCTCAGTTTATTTCCAGCCCTACTGACCAAGGTCCTGAAGCCAGTCTAGTTCACTTAGGGACTACGCATTATCCTTACCTGCTTAAGCCCGTGGTTCCTGGTGGAGTGGTAGCCATCCCAACAGCCTTGGACCTCACTGCAGATCCAGTAAGAGCCATGTGATCTGGCTCCAACACCACTAGACTGCAATCCCAGGTGCAATTCTGTCAGCCCAGGGATCCAACAAGAGAAAGCTTTCAGTGGTATAAATCAGTCTAAAAAGACTGGAAGAGGTGTTTGCTCCTTCAAATGCACAGAAAACCATGCAAGGCTACACAGGTGACAAAGAATTAAGCAAACATGACACCACCAAAAGAAACTAATAAAGCTCTAATAACCACCTATAAAGAAATGGAGATCTAAAAATTACCTGAAAAATATTTCAAAATAATCATATTAACAAGCTCAATAAGATGCAAGACAGCACAGATATATAACCACATGAAATTAGAAAAATAATACATGAACAAAATTAGAAGTCAAATAAAGAGAAAACACTTGATCATGGTGGAAAAGCTTTTTGATATGCTGCTGGATTCGGTTTTCTGGTATTGAGGATTTTTGCATCGATGTTCATCAGGGATATTGGTCTAAAATTCTCTTTTTTTGTTGTGTCTCTGCCAGGCTTTGGTATCAGGATGATGCTGGCCTCATAAAATGAGTTAGGGAGGATTCCCTCTTTTTCTATAGATTGGAATAGTTTCAGAAGGAATGGTACCAGCAGGGCTGGTTCAACATATGCAAATCAATAAATGTAATCCAGCATATAAACAGAACCAATGACAAAAACCACATGATTATCTCAATAGATGCAGAAAAGGCCTTTGACAAAATTCAACAACCTTCATGCTAAAAACTTTCAATAAATTAGGTATTGATGGGACGTATCTCAAAATAATAAGAGCTATCTATGAGAAACTCACAGCCAATATCATACTGAATGGGCAAAAACTGGAAGCATTCCCTTTGAAAACTGGCACAAGACAGGGATGCCCTCTCTCACCACTGCTATTCAACATAGTGTTGGAAGTTCTGGCCAGGGCATTCAGGCAGGAGAAGGAAATAAAGGGTATTCAATTAGGAAAAGAGGAAGTCAAATTGTCCCTGTTTGCAGATGACATGATTGTATATCTAGAAAACCCCATCGTCTCAGCCCAAAATCTCCTTAAGCTGATAAGCAACTTCAGCAAAGTCTCAGGATACAAAATCAATGTGCCAAAATCACAAGCATTTTTATACACCAATAACAGACAAACCGAGCCAAATCATGAGTGAACTCCCATTCACAATTGCTTCAAAGAGAATAAAATACCTAGGAATCCAACTTACAAGGGACATGAAGGACCTCTTCAAGGAGAACTACAAACCGCTGCTCAATGAAATAAAAGAGGATACAAACAAATGGAAGAACATTCCATGCTCATGGGTAGGAAGAATCAATATTATGAAAATGGCCATACTGCCCAAAGTAATTTATAGATTCAGTGCCAGCCCCATCAAGCTACCAATGATTTTCTTCACAGAATTGGAAAAAACTACTTTAAAGTTCATATGGAACCAAAAGAGAGCCTGCATTGCCAAGTCAATCCTAAGCCAAAAGAACAAAGCTGGAGGCATCACGCTACCTGACTTCCAACTGTACTACAAAGCTACAGTAACCAAAACAGCATGGTACTGTTACGAAAACAGAGATATAGACCAATGGAACAGAACAGAGCCCTCAGAAATAATGCCGCATATCTACAACTATCTGATCTTTGACAAACCTGACAAAAAGAAATGGGGAAAGGATTCCCTATTTAATAAATGGTGCTGGGAAAACTGACTAGCCATATGTAGAAAGCTGAAACTAGATCCCTTCCTTACACCTTATACAAAAATTAATTCAAGATGGATTAAAGACTTAAATGTTAGACCTAAAACCATGAAAACCCTAGAAGAAAACCTAGGCACTACCATTCAGGACATAGGCATAGGCAAGGACTTCATGTCTAAAACACCAAAAGCAATGGCAACAAAAGCCAAAATTGACAAATGGGATCTAATTAAACTAAAGAGCTTCTGCACAGCAAAAGAAACTACCATCAGAGTGAACAGGCAACCTACAGAATGGGAGAAAATTTTTGCAACCTACTCATCTGACAAAGGGCTAATATCCAGAATCTACAATGAACTCAAACAAATTTACAAGGAAAAAACAACCCCATCAACAAGTGGGCGAAAGATATGAATAGACACTTCTCAAAAGAAGACATTTATGCAGCCAAAAAACGCATGAAAAAATGCTCATCTTTACTGGCCATCAGAGAAATGCAAATCAAAACCACAATGAGATACCATCTCACACCAGTTAGAATGGCCATCATTAAAAAGTCAGGAAACAACAGGTGCTGGAGAGGATGTGGAGAAATAGGAACACTTTTACACTGTTGGTGGGACTGTAAACTAGTTCAACCATTGTGGAAGTCAGTGTGGCGATTCCTCAGGGATCTAGAACTGGAAATACCATTTGACCCATTGGGTATTTGACCCATTACTGGGTATATACCCAAAGGAATATAAATCCTGCTTCTGTAAAGGCACATGCACACATATGTTTATTGTGGCACTATTTACAATAGCAAAGACTTGGAACCAACCTAAGTGTCCAACAACGACAGACTAGATTAAGAAAATGTGGCACATATACACCATGGAATACTATGCAGCCATAAAAAATGAGTTCATGTCCTTTGTAGGGACATGGATGAAACTGGAAACCATCATTCTCAGCAAATATCGCAAGGACAAAAAACCAAACACCGCATGTTCTCACTCATAGGTGGGAATTGAACAATGAGAACACATGGACATAGGAAGGGGAACATCACACACTAGGGACTGTTGTGGGGTTGGGGGAGGGGGGATGGATAGCATTAGGAGATATACCTAATATTAAATGACGAGTTAATGGGTGCAGCACACCAGCATGGCACATGTATACATATGTAACAAACCTGCACGTTGTGCACATGTACCCTAAAAGTTAAAGTATAATAATAATAAAATAAAATTTTTTAAAAAGAGAAAACTTCCCAAATCTTGGGAGAGATATGGGCATCCAGATTCATTATGTTTAGAGAACTGAAAGTAAGATCAACCCAAAGAAAATTATTCTGAGACTCATGATCATACTGTGAGAAGTGAAGGATAAAGAGAATATCTTTTTGAAATACGTTTATTTAATTTTAAATAAACCAAAAAATTGTATCTGTCTTATAGAACATGGTGTTTTGAAATATCTGTACATTGTGAAGTGGCTAAATCAAGCTAACTGACATTGTTATTACTTCACATATGTACCATACCTTTTTTGGTGAGAGAACTTAAAATCTAATCCCTAGTAATTTTCAAGAATACATTATTATTAACTGTAATTGTGTAGTGTAACCATTTTTACAGTAGATCTATTGAACTTATTTCTCTTATCTAACTGAAATTTGTCCCAACATCTCTGATCATCCTTTGACCAACACCTCCTACACCTCCTCACTACCTCAACCCTGCACTGATAACCACCATAGCACTCTTTACTGCTATGAGTTCAACCTTTTTAGATTTCTGATGTAAGAGAGATTATAGGGTATTTGTCTTTTTGTGCCTCGCTTATTTCATCTAATGTAATGTCCTCCGGTTTCATCCATGTTATTGCAGATGACAGGACTTTGTTCTTTCTTTAAGGATGAATAGTATTCCATTGTGTATATATACCACATTTTCTTTATCTATTCAGATAAAGAAAGTATTGATGGACAATTAAGTTGATTCCATCTCTTAATTATTGTGAGGAAGGCTGCAAGGAACATGGGAGAATATATGTTTTTTCAAAATACTCATTTATTTATTTTGGATATATTCCCAGGTGTGGGATGTCTGGATCATATGGCAGTTGTAGTTTTTCGGGGGAACTTTTTTGGGGAACCTTTATAATGTTTTCCATAATGACAGTACTGATTTACAGTCACACCAACAGTGTACAAGGGTTTCATTTTCTGCAAATTCTTGCTAGTACTTGTTATCTTTTGTCTTTTTGATAGTAATCATTCTAAAAGGTGTGAGGTGACATCTCAGTAGTTTTGATTTGCATTTCTCTAATGATTAGTGATTTTGAGCAGATTTTTTATATGTCTGGTGGCCATTTGTATGTTATCTTTTGAGAAATGTCTATTCAGTTTCTTTGCTCATTTGTAAATCATATTATTTGTTTTCTTTCTATCTTTTAAGTACTTAATATTTTGGATATTAACTTCTTATCTTATACGGGGTTTGCAAATACTTTTTTCCTATTCCATAGGTTGTCTTTTAACTCTTTTCATAATTTCCTTGGCTATGCATAACCTTTTCAGTTTAATGTAATTCTGTTTGTTTATTTTTGCTTTTATTGCCTGTCCTTTTGGATCACATACAAAAAAATATTGCTCGGACTAATGCTATGGAACATTTCTCCTATGTTTTCTTCTAGTAATTTTACATTTTTTGTCTTATGTTTAAGTCTTTAAGCAATTTTGAGTTGATTTTTGTATATTGTGTGAGATAAGGATCTAATTTTATTGTTTTGCTTGTGGATATCCAGTTTTCCCAACACTATTTTTTTTTTTTAAGATGGAGTCTCGCTCTGTTGCCCAGGCTGGAGTGCAGTGGCGTGATCTCAGCTCACTGCAAGCTCCAACTCCCAGGTTCACACCATTCTCCTGCCTCAGCCTTCCGAGTAGCTGGGACTACAGGTGCATGCCACCATGGCTGGCTAATGTTTTGTATTTTTAGTAGAGACAGGGTTTCACCATGTTAGCCAGGATGGTCTTGATCTCCTAACCTCGCGATCTGCCTGCCTCAGCCTCCCAAAGTGCTGGGATTACAGGCATGAGCCACCGTGCCTGGCCTTCCCAGCACTATTTATTGAAGAGAATGTTTTTCTCCCAGTGTGTGTTAATAGCAACTTTATTGAAAATCATTTGACCATAGTGCATGGATTTTTTTTTTTCTGAGCTTGCTATTAAAGAGAGACTCTTGAAAGTGGTAAGAAAAGAGAGACTAATCACATACAAGTAAACCTCCATAAGGTTATCAGTAGATTTCTCAATAGAAATTTTACAAGCCACAAAGGAGTAGATTTCTCAATAGAAATTTTACAAGCCACAAAGGAGTAGGATTATATATTCTAAGTGCCGAAAGAAAAAAGGCAACCAAGAATACTCGTTCCAGCAAAGCTGTCCTTCATAAATGAATGAGAGATAAAGAGAGTCCCAAAGAAAAGCTGAGGTAGTTCATAACTAGTCCTGTCTTACAAGAAATGCTATAGGGAGTTCTTTGGGTTGAAATGAAAGGACACTAAATAACAAGATGAAAATACATGAAATGATAAAACTCACGGAAAAAGGTAAATATGTAGTGAAGAGCAGAAAACTCTAATATTGTAATGGTGTGTATAAGTCATTTTAACTCTAGTATAAAAATTAAAAGAGAAAATTGTCAAATATAATTATAGCTATAATAATTTGTTAATGGATACACAGTATGAAATAATGTAAAGTGTGATAGCAATAGCATGTTATTGATGGAAGAGAGGAAAGAAGAGGTTAGAGAAGTCAAAGTGTAATTTTTGTATATGATTAAACTTATTATCAGCTTCAACTAGAATGTTATAAATAAGATGCTTTATACAAGCTTGTGATATCACAAACAAAAAGCCTCTAATCGATACAGAAAAGATTAAGAGAAAAAAATGAAAGCATACCACAAGAAGAGATCAATAAATTAAAAAGGAACACAGCAAGAGAAGAAGAAAGGTACAAAGGAATTACAAAACAGAAAATAATTAACAACATGGAAGTAGTAAGTCATTACCTGTCAATAATTACTTTAAAAGTAAATGGATTAAATTCTGCAATCAAAAGACACAGACTGGATGAATAGATTAAAAAAACAAAAAACAAGAAGATTGTACCACATGGCTGCCTACAAGGAACTCACTTCAGTTTTAACAACACAGCTGGGATGAAAGTGAAGGGATGGAAAAAGATATTCCATTCAGATAGTAAATGAAGGAATGCAGGAGTGGCTACACTTATATCAGACAAAAGAATCTTTTATTCTAAAACTGACACAGACACAAAAATTCACTGTATAATGTTAAAGGGGTCAGTTCCTTCAAGAGGATATGACAGTTGTTATTAACATTTAAGAATCTAACATCAGGCCAGGCACGGTGGCTGACGCCTGTAATCCCAGCACTTTGGGAGGCCAAGGCGGGTGGATCACGAGGTCAGGAGATCGAGACCATCCTGGCTAACATGGTGAAACCCCGTCTCTACTAAAAATACAAAAAATTAGCCAGGTGTGGTGGCGGGTGCCTGTAGTCCCAGCTACTCGGGAAGCTGAGGCAGGAGAATGGCGTGAACCCGGGAGGCAGAGCTTGCAGTGAGCCAAGATGGTGCCACTGCACTCCACCCTGGGCGACAGAGCGAGACTCCATCTCAAAACAAAAAACAAAAAACCCTAACATCAAAGCACCTAAATATATTTTAGGTACAAATATTAACAAAACTGAAGAGAAAGATATGACCACTCAATAATAGTAAGGGACATCAGAACCCCACTTTCAACAATAGATAGACCATCCAGACAGAAAAAAAATATAGGACTTGAATAACATTGTAGTTCAAATGGCCAAAACAGGCATATTTCATCTAACATCAGCAGAATACACAGTTTTTCAAGTCTATAAAAAACTTTCTTCAGGATAAGTTATATGCTGGTCAACAAAAGAAGTCTTAACTTTAAGAACATTGATATCATCTCATATGTATATACTTTGACAACAGTAGTATAAAGTTAGAAATCAATTCCTGGAGGAATCTTGTAAAATTCACAAGAATGTGCATTTTGAACAACCAGTGGATAAAAGAAGAAATAAAAATGGAAAGCAAAAATATATTAAGATGAAGAAAAATAGAATCACAACATAGCCTATCTTATGGGTTGTAGTAAAAGCAGTTCTAAGGGTGAAGTTCATAGCAGTAAATGACTAACTTAAAAATGAAAAATCTCAAGCAACCTAACTTTACACCTAAAATAACTAGAAAAAGAAGAATAAACTAAGCCCAAAGCTAGCATAATGAAGGAAATAATGACTAGCACAGAAATAAATGAAATTAGAAAGATGATAGACTTAAAAACAACAAATCTCTGACTTCACTGTCACCAACAATTTTACTCCTCGCTCATGCTTTGTGGAGTTTAGAGATCCAAATTGATTAAAAAAGACATGCTTTTCCCTCTGCTAGAGGCAGCCTTCCTACAGTCATGCATGCACTCACATCAAAATACAAGCCTTTTGTCCTACCTACCCTTGACCTAGCTTAATTCACACACACATACACACACGCACATGACAATAGAAAAGGTAAACAAAACTAAGAGTTGGTTTTTTTGAAAAGGTAAACAAAATTGACAAATCTTCAGCTAGAAGAAGTGACAAAAGAGAGAAGATTCAAATAGTATTACAAATGAACGAGGAGACATTACCAATGACACCATAAAAATGCAAAAAATCATGAGAGACTACTGTGAACATTATATGTCAACATATTGGATAACCTAGAAGAAATTGATAAATTCTTAGAAATACACAACCTACCAAGACTGAATCCTGAAGAAGTAGAAAATCTTAACATGGCAATAATGAATAAAGAGATTGCATCAGAAAAAAAAAAAAACAAAAAACTCCCAACAAATAAAAACTCAGGACCAGGTGGCTTTATAGTGAATTCTACCAAACATTTAAAGTGGAATTAATGCCAGTCATTTTTCCAAAATTTGAAGAGAAGTGAACACTTCCAAACTCATTTTATGAGGACAGCGTTACCCTGATACCAAAGCTAGACAAGGACAGTACAAGAAAAGGAATTACTGGTCAATGTCCTTGATACACATATGCAAAATGCACAACAAAATAGTAGCAAACCAATTTCAGCAGCACATTAAAAAGATCCTATGCTATGATAGGGTAGGATTTATCACAGGGATGAAAGTGTGATTTCATTATAACCACATTAACAGAATGAAGGATTAAAAATCATGATTGATCACACACAGAAAACCATTTGAGAAAATTCAATATCCTGTTACGATACCATCTCTCAACAAATTAGGTATAGAAGAAATGCACTTCAATATTATAAAGACCATGTGTGATAAATCCACAGCTAACATCATACTAAGTGGTGAAAAGTTGAAAAGTTTCCCTCTACCTCAGGAACAGAACAGGGTGCCCACTCTATATAGAAGAACACTTCTATTCAGCATATCAGTGGAGGTCCTAGCCAGAGCAATTAGGCAAGAAAAAGAAATAAAAGATTCAAATTTGAAAGGAAGAAGTTACTTTATTTCTGTTCACAGATGACATAATTGTATATAGAACACCCTAAAAATGCCATCAAAAAACTGTTAGAACTAGTAAATGAATTCAGTAAAGTTGCAGACTGCAAAATAAACATTTTAAAAAATCAGGTGTGCTTCTATACACTAACAACAAACTATCTGAAAAATAAATCAAGGAAGCAATCCCATTTATAATAGCATCAAAAATAGGAATAAGTTTAACCAAGGAGGTGTAAAATCTGTACGATGAATACTATAAGACGTTTGTGAAAGAAACGGAAAGACAAGAATTTAAACATATCCCTAGTTTATGAATTGCAATAATTTGTATTGTCCATACCACCCAAAGTGAGCTACAGTGCCATCCCCATTAAAATTCCAAAGGTGCCTTTCACTGAAATATAAAAGAAATGCTAAAATTCCTGTGGAACCTCAAAAGACCCCAAGTAGCACAAGCAATCTTGAGAATGAAGATCAAAGCTTACACATTTACACTCCCTGTTTTGAAACCATATCATAAAAAGCAATAGTAATATAAACAGGGTGATACTGGCATAAAAGCAGTCATGTAGACCAAGGGAACAGAATAGATACCTCAAAAATAAACACACGTGTATGATTAACTGATTTTTGACAAGGATGCCAAGAATAAAAAATGGTTAAAGGATAGTCTCTTTAATAAATGGTGTTGGGAAAATTGGATAACCACATGTAAAATAATGAAATTGGATTCTTATCTCACACCATACTCATAAATTAGGTCTGAATGTTTTAAAGACTTAAATATAAGACCTGGAACTATAAAACTCTTATAAGAAAGCATAGGAAAAAAGTTCTTTGACATTGGTCTTGGCAGTGATTTTTTGGATATGACACCAAAGCACAGACTATAAAAACAGAAACAAGTGGGACTGCATCAACCTAAAATGTTTTGCACAGCCAGGGAAACAATAGAGTGAAAAGCCACCTTATGAAATGGGAATAAAGTTGCAAATTTATTAAGGAGAATTGGCTTACACGATCATAAGGCAAAGTCCCATGATGGGCCATCTGCAAGCTGAGGAAGAAAGAAGTCAGTAGTGACTCAATGTGAGTCTAAAAGCCTCAAAAGTAGGGAAGCCAACAGCCTTCAGTCTGTAGTCAAAGGCCCGAGATCCCTTGACAAACCACTGATGTAAATCCAGGAGTCCAAAGGTTGAAGAACTTGGAGTCTGATGTCCAAGGGTAGGTGGAACAATGGATGGAAGCATCCAGCACGGGAGAAAGTTGAAAGCCGGAAGACTCAGCAAGCCAGCTTATCCCATCTTCTTACACCTGCTTTGTTCTAGCCACACTGGTAGCTGATTGGATGGTGCCCACCCACATTGAGGTTGGATCTTCATCTCACAGTCCACTGACTCAAATGTTAATCTCCTCTGGCAACACCCTCACAGACACACCCAGAAACAAAACTTTACCAGCTATCCAGGCATCCTTCAATCCAATGAAGTTGACACCTAGTATTAACCATCACACTTAGTAAAGTAAGAGTCTCACACACACAAGCATATGTATGTCTGAATGACTACATTGTTGGGTTTATAATATAAATAATAATAGCAAAAGATAGGAAATAAAACTAAACTAGAATAAGTTTGCTTTATTTTACTGACAATAAGTCAGTACTTACTTGAAGGATACTATTTTCAGTTTAAGACTCATAATACTCAATGCAACCATTAAAATCTAACTTATAAATATAAATAAAAAATCAACAGGTAAATATAAAATGTATACATTTGATGCAAAGAAGGTAGTAAAGAAGGAAGAGTAGAATAAAACATAAATGAGAAAAAATTAAATCAAAAAGCAAAATGGCATGTCTAAATCCTAATGTATTGATTATTATTCAAACAATTAAATACTTATCAAATATTATTTGTTTAATAAATACAATGTATTAATAATTAAAATAAATTAAATATGAAGGAGTAGACATTCTAATTAAAAGATAGAGATTGTCAAATTGGTAAAAAAAAAATAGGTTACAACTATATGCTATTTATAGATGAGGCACTTTAAATTCAAAGACAAATATAAGTTTAAAGTAAAAAGTTGGGAAAAGTTACAACATGCAAACAGTGATCGTAAGAGAGCTGGAATAAGTACATCAACATCAGGCAAAATAGACTAAGAAAGGAATAATGCAAAGAACGACAAGTCATAAGGATAAAAGTGTCAATACATCGGGAAGAAATAACATAATGTATTTTTACCTAAAAACAGAGCCACAGAACTGACAAAATTGAAAGGCCTGATAGATAACTTCATACTCATTCTGCAGTAAATGATAGAAAAAATTAGGTGGAAAAATCTGTAAGGATGTTGAACACTACCAACCAGATAGACCTAACTTATATAGAAAATCCTAGTCAACAATAGCAGTATGCACGTTCTTTTAAAATATACATGAAAATAGTCCATATGCTAGACCGTGAAAGTACTTGCTTGTTCTCTGGTGAGCAGGTATGTGTAAACCTACCCTCAAGGGCTAAGGGAGCTGAGAGGCAAAAAAAAAAAAAAAAAAAAAAAAAAAATACAAATCCAATTTCTCAGAAAATAAATATTTAATAGGGACTTATGAACAGAAGCAATGCTTGGGGAGGCTGTGAGATAGTGGATCCTTGCACCTACTCTCTGAAAAACATCCTTTATGTATCAAGCTTTTAGTGTGAAACGGGTACAGATGGTCACACTTCAGATTTTCTTGCCAACACTTGTGACCACTGGGGAGGTTAAATAAGCATCTTTATGAGGCATTGTCTCAAGACCTTGCTGCAGAACACATTGGTATGCAGGAGTCAAATATCAGTCATCATGGTGGTTTTGCTTCCAGATGGCATCATTCTTGCAATGCAGCAGGCTGTTTTCCTATACTCCACACTTTAAAACCAGCACTCACATTTTCTTTATACACCATGGAATACTAGGCAGCCATAAAAAAGGATGAGTTCATGTCCTTTGCAGGGACGTGGATGATGCTGGATACCATTTTTCTCAGCAAACTAACACAGGAACAGAAAACCAAATACCGTATCTTCTCACTCATGAGTGGTAGTTGACCAATGAGAACACATGGACACAGAAAGGGGAACACCATACACGGCTGCCTGTCGGGGTGGGGAGCTAGGGGAGGGCAAGCATTAAGAGAAATACCTAATGTAAATGACTGGTTAATGGGTACAGCAAACCACCATGGCACGTGAATACCTATGTAACAAACCTGCGTGTTTTGCACATGTACCCCAGAACTTAAAGTGTATATGTATACAGCACTTACAATCTCACATGCCTACCTTTTTCATGATAGTCCCTGGGCTTAGAGAGAGGGTGCTTGATATTTTATAGCTTTAGCAGCAGTGCATTGGCTCCACTGAAGGCAAATGTTGCAGCAACAGAAAAGGCAGAAACAGGATAGTAAACAACACAACACCTAAACCAAGAAGCAGCTTCTGCCCCCAGATACCCCAGGACCCAAAAAATCCATGAAGCTGATCATTCATAGTGGGAGTTTGGTCTGAGAGATTGGTTATTTGGTATTTGGGTTTTCATATCAGTCATTAATTTAGTGATATTTTCTGATGCATCGAGCATATTAACATAGCATTCATTCATTTGTTAGGATCACACAAGTCCCCCCTTGTGCAACAGTGAATATGTCAAAACCATGCAATTTTGGAGGACAGCCTTTCTCATGGAGTAACTTGTGTATTTAAAAGAGAGATTTTCATGAAGCGATCATTCAAATTTGTCTTTGTATAATTTGTTAGAGCTTCTACATGCCAAATAACATCTTCAGTGCTGGTTGAGGAAGAAAAGCATGACTATACCAATGGAAAACAGATAGGACTCAGCAGGATTTCAAATGAGGGAGATACACAGGCTTTGTAAGGCTCTGAACTATCTGGCCTTGTGCCCATGTATAACCCAAAGAACATCTTCCTAACAATTGGGGTGGGGGGTGGTGGTAAAGAGGGTAACCAAGGCCGTAAGTTGGTGCCACATATCCAAAGCGTTTCATTTGGGACCAACCAATAGATTCCTGGATGTAGTGCCCATTCTGTAGCAAGTACTAATCAGTACTTTGTGATATTATGTAAATATCTGTACCTTGGTATCCATCTCCTATTCTTGTTTAATTTGGCCAATTATCTTTAAAATGATTCTTTGGTTCACAGTATAGTGCAGGGCAAGTGACTAAGCTGACCAAAAGATGGAGTTAACCAAAGAAACTCATTCCATATTTGGGTTATACCATTGTGGTATCTGGTCATTTTGTTCTTTAATTGGAGTATTACCGGTGGAGAGTGAGTTAGTTTCAGTGTCAGAAAAACTCTTCCCATGTCCATTTTCAGAAAGGGTGGTATTAATATTAATGGGCCATTCAGTGATTTTATCTCTAGTCATACTTGAACTTAATGCCATTATGTAATTTTGGGAAGTGATGATATATTCCTCATATTCTATCCAGTCCTGCTCTTGGAAGGGAGATACCCACCATGGCAGGCCAGAATTATCAGAGAGTGGTATGAGACTGCATACCCAAAAGGTGTTTTTCTGTAAGCCATCATCATAGTCTTGGGCCCATTATAGGTTTCATTCATGGGCAACAGCTGATGAGAGTAGTGACAGAAAATAACAACTAAGACCAAAAGGAAAACAATAAAACAAAACAACTTAGTGGGCACTTGCAAGGAAAGATTTTCTTCATCTTTTAGAATAATGTTAGTTGGCATAGTTTTTTTTTCCTGTTTCTGTGAAGTTTTTTTTTTTTTTTTTTCTGTTTCTGTTTTCTGTTTCATTGGTATTTTGATAGGGATTGCATTGAATCTGTAGATTGCTTTGGGTAGTATGGACATTTTAACAATATTGATTTTCCAATCCCCGAACATGGAATAATTTATATGCAACCACAAAAACGAGAAAAACAGTGTTATCCTAATGAAAAAGAACAGATTTGAAGGCATCCCATTACCTGACTTCAAATTATACTACAGAGCTATAGTAACTACAACAGCATGGTACTGGCATAAAAACACATAGACCAATGGAACAGAACAGGGAACACAGAAACAAACTCATCAAAAATGAGTTCAGTTGTTAGGATCACACAAGTGCCCTGTTTTGCAGCAGTGGTACTGGCGTAAAAACAGAAACAGAGACCAGTGGAACAAAATAGAGATCTTAGAAACAAACTCATTGAAAATGAGTTCAGTTGTTATAATCACATATTCCCCCTCTCCTTGTACACTTGTTTCCTCTTTGCTATAACTTATTTTCTAGAGGAGGATGCTTAATTCAAGCACGAATTTACTTTCCTCAGAATTTAGAATTGGAACAAGAGCCTGAGACAGCTGCTGGTGAACTCTAGAGCTTTTGGGTTGTACAAGGGTTGAACAAAATGTTTGGTTGTGGGAAAGTAGTAGAATCCAGCCTTTATAGAGAATGGAGTGAACAGAAGAGTGGAAACAATAAGTAAGTCATGTGGTTTCCAAGAGAGACAGAGAAACTGATGAGACATTAAAACTAGCAAATTGACAACTTCTTATTTCTCATTAGTCTGTCTGCTCTTTCTACACATTTGTTCCATTTCTACACATTTGCCGCTTTCCTGCCAATAAAATTACAGTTTTACTTCAGCTGGATAAGTGGGTTTCTCTTTCTTTAACCTAAACTTGCCCTTAGATGGGAAGGACTTGTCAGTTCCAGTGTATGCTGAATATGAAAATCGTTTCTATTTTTTTACTTTTTAAATATCTTTTTTTTTTATTATACTTTAAGTTTTAGGGTACATGTGCACAATGTGCAGGATTGTTACATATGTATACATGTGCCATGTTGGTGTGCTGCGCCCATTAACTCGTCATTTAGCATTAGGTATATCTCCTAATGCAATCCCTTCCCCCTCCCCCCACCCCACAACAGGCCCCTATGTGTAATGTTCCCCTTACTGTGTCCATGTGTTCTCATTGTTCAATTCCCACCTGTGAGTGAGAACATGTGGTGTTTGGTTTTCTGTCCTTGCGATAGTTTGCTGAGAATGATGGTTTCCAGCTTCATCCATGTCCCTACAAAGGACATGAACTCATCATTTTTTATGGCTGCATATTATTCCATGGTGTATATGTGCCACATTTTTTTAATCGAGTCTATCATTGTTGGACATTTGGCTTGGTTCCAAGTCTTTGCTATTGTGAATAGTGCTGCAATAAACATACGTGTGCATGTGTCTTTATAGCAGCATGTTTTATAATCCTTTGGGTATATACCCATTAATGGGATTGCTGGGTCAAATGGTATTTCTAGTTCTAGATCCCTGAGGAATCGCCACACTGACTTCCACAATGGTTGAACTAATTTAAAGTCCCACCAACAGTGTAAAAGTGTTCCTATTTCTCCACATCTTCTCCAGCACTTGTTGTTTCCTGACTTTTTAATGATGGCCATTCTAACTGGTGTGAGATGGTATCTCACTGTGGTTTTGATTTGCATCTCTCTGATGGCCAGTGATGATGAGCATTTTTTCATGTGTTTCTTGGCTGCATAAATATCTTCTTTTGAGAAGTGTCTGTTCATATCCTTTGCCCACTTTTTGATGGGGTTGTTTGTTTTTTTCTTGTAAATTTGTTTGAGTTCATTGTAGATTCTGGATATTAGCCCCTTGTCAGATGAGTAGATTGCAAAAATTTTCTCCCATTCTGTAGGTTGCCTGTTCACTCTGATGGTAGTTTCTTTTGCTGTGCAGAAGCACTTTAGTTTAATTAGATCCCATTTATCAATTTTGGCTTTTGTTGCCATTGCTTTTGGTGTTTTAGACATGAAGTCCTTGCCCATGCCTATATCCTAAATGGTATTGCCTAGGTTTTCTTCTAGGGTTTTTATGGTTTTAGGTCTAACATATAAGTCTTTAATCCATCTTGAATTAATTTTTGTATAAGGTGTAAGGAAGGGACCCAGTTTCAGCTTCCTACATATGGCTAGCCAGTTTTCCCAGCACCATTTATTAAATAGGGAATCGTTTCCCCATTTCTTGTTTTTGTCAGGTTTGTCAAAGATCAGATAGTTGTAGATATGTGGCATTATGTCTGAGGGCTCTGTTCTGGTTCCATTGGTCTATATCTCTGTTTTGGTACCAGTACTATGCTGTTTTGGTTACTGTAGCCTTGTAGTATAGTTTGAAATGAGGTAGCATGATGCCCTCAACTTTGTTCTTTTGGCTTAGGATTGACTTGGTAATGCAAGCTCTTTTTTGGTTCCATATGAACTTTACAGTAGTCCATCTGGTCCTGGACTTTTTTTGGTTGGTAAGCTATTGATTATTGCCTCAATTTCGAGCCTGTTATTGGTGTATTCAGAGATTCAACTTCTACCTGCTTTAGTCTTGGGAGGTCGTATGTGTCGAGGAATTTATCCATTCTTCTAGATTTTCTAGTTTATTTGCATAGAGGTGTTTATAGTATTCTCTGATGATAGTTTGTATTTCTGTGGGATTGGTGATGATATCCCCTTTATCATTTTTTCTCACGTCTATTTGATTCTTCTCTCTTTATTAGTCTTGCTAGCGGTCTATCAATTTTGTTGATCTTTTCAAAGCCCCAGCTCCTGTATTCATAGATTTTTTGAAGGGTTTTTTTTGTGTCTTTCCTTCAGTTCTGCTCTGACCTTAGTTATTTCTTGCCTTCTGCTAGCTTTTGAATGTGTTTGCTCTTGCTTTTCTAGTTATTTTAATTGTGTTGTTAGGGTGTCAATTTTAGATCTTTCCTGCTTTCTCTTGTGGGCATTTAGTGCCATAAATTTCCCTGTACACACTGCTTTGAATGTGTCCCAGAGATTCTGGTATGTTGTGTCTTTGTTCTCATTGGTTTCAAAGAACATCTTTATTTCTGCCTTCATTTCGTTATGTACCCAGTAGTCATTCAGGGGCAGGTTGTTCAGTTTCCATGCAGTGGAGTGGTTTTGAGTGAGTTTCTTAATCCTGAGTTCTAGTTTGATTGCACTGTGGTCTGAGAGACAGTTTGTTATAATTTCTGTTCTTTTACATTTGCTGAGGAGTGCTTTACTTCCAACTATGTGGTCAATTTTGGAATAGGTGTGGTGCTGAAAAGAATGTATATTCTGTTGATTTGTGGTGGAGAGTTCTGTAGATGTCTATTAGGTCCGCTTGGTGCAGAGCTGAGTTCAGTTCCTGGATATCCTTGTTAACTTTCTGTCTCATTGATCTGTCTAATTTTGACAGTGGGGTGTTAAAGTCTCCCATTATTATTGTATGGGAGTCTAAGTCTCTTTGTAGGTCTCTAAGGACATGCTTTATGAATCTGGGTGCTCCTGTATTGGGTGCATATATATTTAGGATAGTTAGCTCTTCTTGTTGAACTGATCCCTTTACCCTTATGTAATGGCCTTCTTTGTCTCTTTTGATCTTTGTTGGTTTAAAGTCTGTTTTATCAGAGACTAGGATTGCAACATCTGCCTTTTTTTGTTTTCCATTTGCTTGGTAGATCTTCCTCCATCCCTTTATTTTGAGTCTATGTGTGTCTCTGCATGTGAGATGGGTTTCCTGATGGGTCTTGATTCTTTATCCAATTTGCCAGTCTGTGTCTTTTAATTGGAGCATTTAGCCCGTTTACATTTAAGGTTAATATTGTTATGTGTGAATTTGATCCTGTCATTAGGATGTTAGCTGGTTATTTTGCTCCTTAGTTGATGCAGTTTCTTCCTAGCCTCGATGGTCTTTACAACTTGGCATGTTTTTGCAGTGGCTGGTGCCGCTTGTTCCTTTCCATGTTTAGTGCTTCCTTCAGGAGCTCTTTTAGGTCAGGCCTGATGGTGACAAAATCTCTCAGCATTTGCTTGTCTGTAAAGGATTTTATTTCTCCTTCACTTATGAAGCTTAGTTTGGCTGGATAGGAAATTCTGGGTTGAAAATTCTTTTCTTGAAGAATGTTGAATATTGGCCCCCACTCTCTTCTGGCTTGTAGAGTTTCTGCAGAGAGATCAGCTGTTAGTCTGATGGGCTTCCCTTTGTGGGTAATCCACCCTTTCTCTCTGGCTGCCCTTAACATTTTTTCCTTCATTTCAACATTGGTGAATCTGACAATTATGTGTCTTGGAGTTGCTCTTCTCAAGGAGTATGTTTGTGGTGTTCTCTGTATTTCCTGAATTTGAATGTTGGCCTGCCTTGCTAGATTGGGGAAGTTCTCCTGGATAATATCCTGTAGTGTGTTTTCCAACTTGGTTCCATTCTCCCCGTCACTTTCAGGTACACCAATCAGAAGTAGATTTGGTCTTTTCACATAGTCCCATATTTCTTGGAGGCTTTATTCGTTTCTTTTTATTCTTTTTTTCTCTAAACTTCTCTTCTTGCTTCATTTCATTCATTTGATCTTCCATCACTGATACCCTTTCTTCTAGTTGATCGAATTGGCTACTGAGGCTTGTGCATTTGTCACGTAGTTCTCATGCTGTGGTTTTCAGCTCCATCAGGTCCTTTAAGGACTTCTCTGCATTGGTTATTCTAGTTAGCCATTCGTCTAAGTTTTTTTCAAGGTTTTTAACTTCCTTGCCATGGGTTCGAACTTCTTCCTTTAGCTCAGAGTAGTTTGATCATCTGAAGCCTTCTTCTCTCAACTCGTCAAAGTCATTCTCCATCCAGCTTTGTTCCATTGCTGGTGAGGAGCTTCGTTCCTTTGGAGGAGAAGAGGCTCTCTGATTTTTAGAGTTTCCAGTTTTTCTGCTCTGTTTTTTCCTCATCTTCGTGGTTTTATCTACCTTTGGCCTTTGATGATGGTGACGAACAGATGGGTTTTTGGTGTGGATGTCCTTTCTGTTTGTTAGTTTTCCTTCTAACAGTCAGGACCCTCAGCTGCCGGTCTGTTGGAGTTTGCTGGAGGTCCACTCCAGACCCTGTTTGCCTGGGTATCAGCAGCAGAGGCTGCAGAACAGTGGATATTGGTGAACAGCAAATGTTGCTGCAGGATCATTCCTCTGGAAGTTTTGTCTCAGAGGAGTACCCAGCCGTGTGAGTTGTCAGTCTGCCCCTACTGGGGGTTGCCTCCCAGTTAGGCTACTCGGGGGTCAGGGACCCACTTGAGGAGGCAGTCTGTCTGTTCTCAGATCTCCAGCTGCGTGCTGGGAGAACCACTACTCTCTTGAAAGCTGTCGGACAGTGACATTTAAGTCTGTGGAGGTTTCTGCTGCCTTTTGTTTGGCTATGCCCTGCCTCCAGAGGTGGGGTCTACAGAGGCAGGCAGGCCTCCTTGAGCTCTGGTGGGCTCCACCCACTTGGAGCTTCCTGGTGGCTTTGTTTACCTACTCAAGCCTCAGCAATGGTGGACGCCCCTCCCCCAGCCTTGCTGCTACCTTGCAGTTTGATCTCAGACTGCTGTGCTAGCAATGACCGAGGCTCCATGGGCATAGGGCCCTCTGAGCCAGGCACGGGATATTATCTCCTGGTGTGCCGTTTGCTAAGATCGTTGGAAGAGCGCAGTATTAGGGTGGGAGTGACCCGATTTTCCAGGTGCCATCTGTCACCCCTTTCTTTGACTAGTAAAGGGAATTCCCTGACCCCTTGCACTTCCTGCGTGAAGCGATGCCTCGCCGTGCTTTGGCTCACGGTCAGTGCACTGCACCCACTGTCCTGCACCCACTTTCCGACACTCCACAGTGAGATGAACCCGGTACCTCAGTTGGAAATGCAGAAATCACCCGTCTTCTGCATGGCTCACGCTGGGAGCTGCAGACTGGAGCTGTTCCTGTTTGGCCATCTTGGCTCCACCCTCCCCATTTCTTTTTTCTTTCTTTTTGCCTTATTAGTAGTTCACATCCCTTTCTCTGTTCTAGAATCATTTGACCAGTTACTGAATATACTGATGTCCAGGATCTATCCCAGAAAAATGAAAATATCTATGTGATGGAGTTCTGATATCATTACCATTTTAAAAGCTTTCCAGGTGATTCTGTAGTATATCCAGGTTTGAGAGGCACTCATCTATACATGATAGCTATCTAGTCTTCTAAGACAAGCATAGTCTGTCAGTCTTATTTAATAGAGTTTTAGTCACATGTATGCTTATAAATGTCATGATTTTGGTATAATATAACAAATATCTTTTATGGGGCATTGGATTTTGGTCAGCAGGTTTTATCTGTACTTTTGGCATCATTGTTTGGCATATGCCATTTTAACTATAAAACATTTTGAAATTATATTGAGAAGTGTGTTGTTTGGAACTTTTATTATTATAAAATAAAATACAATCAAGTAATAGAAGATATTTTTATATTAGATGATAAAGATTATTTTATTGAAGAGAAAAAATACCTTTGGGTTGGAAAGGTAGATAATATGTAAAAATATGATGAAACCTAGATACAAATAAGAATTCCTTCGCACCATGTCACCCCTTCAGCCTTCTGATTAGATACTGTACTTCTGTACAGTAGTGCTTTGAATATGAATGAATAGTATTCTGTGACCTGTCACCATTCCCTGCTATGTTTTTCTTATTCATGGTGACTCATTAAAATTTCATGAGCTTTACAGCTTTCCACTTTTGATAACACTGTGTTCATTTTATTTTCAGTTAGATATTATACCATATAAAATGTATATTTGAAAAATCTTTTATGTAACATCAACTTAAGAAAACTGTGTTGGGGGAACATTATTGCTCAAGGTCTAAAAAGAATTGGAGTTGAATTTTAAATTCTACTTTCTATTCAATTTAAATAGTAATTAGAACTTTACATTTTTATAAGTTGTAGGGAAATAATGACAGTATAATCAGTTACTTAGTATTAGTGTCTTAGACCAGGAAAATATTTGTAAATAAGCTTCAAATACCTTACAGTTTAAAAATCAGGATTATTGCTTCAAGGAAAGAAAAATTCTAAAAGGATAATGGCAAATAGATTAAGGATAATTTATTGTTTAAAAATATATACAGGTCTCTTACATAGATAATTTTTGCTGTTTTCTCTTTCCCTAAGAACAGAAAAATAATCATTTCATTCTGTAGCACAAGGACTTACATGAAGGTTTTTTTTCTAACAACAAAATTTGTTATGCATTAGAACGGATTATTAGAGAAAGTTATAAAATCTCTTTCTCTTGATGTCTCCAAAAATAGAATCATAGCTCCTTTTCTTAGGATGTAAAGAATATTTCTTCCTATGAGAAAAGGGATGAAAATAACCTGACCTCTCACAATCCCTTTCATCTGGCCTGTTTCATATTGCTTTGCTTGAGGAAAATATATGGCCAAAATCTCATTATGGTCTTGGCCAAAAGAAAAGAGGACTAAGGAATAACTTTAGAGCAGAGCATGTACATAAAGTGCATAGAAGACATGCTGTTAATTTTCTATGAAGTCCTACTTCTGCATATTTATTGCTTTGGGCTTTATGAAAAATAAATAAGGTTCAATTTAATCAGTGTTGTTCAGTTGTCTTTTCTTAGAAACAATATAATATCTACTCTGGGAGGCTGAAGTGTCTCTCAGTGTCCATGATAGTATACTTATTGGTGTTTTGGAGCACCCAGAAATGCCCTTGATAAAGCCTTTGGTTACAGGTTAGCAGATGCAGTAATGGTAAACAGAGAATTTAAGGGATCTATAATATATGATTGCCTTCATAGAAATTTATATAACAGTTATTTCTGTGGGGTGATTCTCACCCTGCCAAGATTCAGGGTATGTATAGAATGTAAGGAAAGCTTTATATATCAAGGGATACTTGTTCTGGTTATTGGAGTATTAATAAGTATTGAACCAGTGATTTATCAAGGCCATGGTGATGTAAAAAGTAAAAATGGAGGAACTCTAGAGCATGGAGTTGTGCAGGAAATACAGGTATATGGGTGCTTTGAGGTCATATTTCCTGAATGTCTTAGATCATTATTTTAAAGGAATTTGGTTGTTACAGAGCTTCAATTACTGTTTTATGGAATTTGTTTATTAACAGATCAGGGATTGGCAAACTATGCTATTGGGTCAAATCCAGCCTACCACTTGTTTTTGTAAATCAGGTTTTACTGGAGCACATCTACACCCATGTGTTTATGTATTGTCTGTGGCTGCTTTTGTACCACAATGGTAGAGTTGGGTAGTTCCAACAGAAATGTAAGGTCTGCAAAGCCTAATATATTTACTATCTGACCTTTTAAGATAACCACCGCCATAGATGATCATTTTGCTTTGTTTTGTTTTCCCTGGAAAATGGTCTGATCAGATTTATGACTTAGAAAACTAGCTTTGGCAGCCCTGAGAGGATATCAGCTTCTTGACATATGCTAGTTCTTTGGAAATAGGTGTGCTTCATAATTTTTTTTTTCTTAAGAATGAATGTGTGAATCAACGAATTATGAATTTATTAGGAAGTACTTCTGTGAGTTAAGAAGTAATTTTAGATTTCAGTTAAAATCTAATAAAGGCCTGAAATAGGGTGGTGGCAGGAAAGAGCAGAGAGAATATAATTTAAAAGTTATTTGAGAAATAGAATTAGCTGGACTTCATGCCATTTTAGCCAAAATCGTATGTTTGTTTGTTTTACCAGTGGCCCTTATTTTAAAGCTCTTCATTATGGGAATTTTTAAACATTTACAAAAGTAGGGATGAACAACTATGTAATTCACCCCCAGTCTCAACAATAGACATTTACCAATCATGTTTTTATCTACCGTTGCTCCTTAAAAACATGACACTGTTGCTGCAGTATTTCAAGTAAAACCAAGAACTAGTCTAAGGGTGATCAATACTGCTAAGCCTGCTAATAACCTCACTGCAGATATGGGTACACAATCAATGTTAGTATATTTCCTAGTTTAACTTAAAAGGTATTTTGAACAGTGCTTGTCATAGAGTAGTGTAATGGCTCTTACCAAGGAAGGTTTTCCAAAATGCACATGCCTGGGACTATCCACAGACATTCTGATTTTATGGTTCTTAAGAAGTATTATGGTCATGCATTTTGAAAATATCCCAGAAGTTATTCCAGTGAACACCAAAGGCTGCAGAGTACTGGATTAGTTAAACACCTTGGCTGCATAAGATATCTTTATGGGTTGTACACACAAAAAGCAGATGCTATATTTTTGACCATTGCATCTTTTTGAGGCCTAAATTGATACCAAGGCTGTGAATACTATAACAGCAATACTATGTCTAAGCATTTTTAAACTTCAGAAAGTTTGAATACAGTGCAGTGGACACCTTATACATAGAGTAAACCTGTTTCTGTGATTGCCTGGGCCAGTTCTGTTATTGCCTGTTGTCCTAGAGTAATTGTTAATACCACTCCATTTCATTCTGAAAAGGGTCCCAGTTACAAATATGATGGAATATGAAATGTCAATATTCACTAATATAAGTATTCAGCCTACTTTTAGATCATAGAAAATGATTTGAATTTATGTCTGAAATAAAATGGAAACCGACTGAACGAAAGAATAATGTGATTCCAGTTTTGTTTTGAAAAGATTAGTGGTCAGTATTGGCAAAATGATTAAGGGCAGCAAAGGTATCCGTAATTCCAGATGATGGCACTAAAAAGAGATGCTATTCAAATGAACTTTTGGCTCTAGAAGTGTGAAACTCAGAACAGAGGTATAGACTAGAGATCAGTGTAGAGACCCTCAATTTCCGGAAGTGTAGAAATGGCTGAGATCAATTAAGAGACAGTGTAAAAAAATGAAAACAGGGAGAGGACCAGGATTGGTCCTGTGTTAGTCTGGTATTTTAATGTTTGCAAAAGGAAAAAGTAGGTCAGGCAACAAATGAAAAGATAAAAACCTTGAAAGAAGATTGTTTCAGAGAGAGTTTCATCACTATTAAAAGCTGTTTTGAGGGTGTCACAGGTTGAATTCCCTGGGAAGCAGATTCTGAGATTTGTAATATGAAGGATATTTATTTAGAAGGCCTTTGGGATCAAGCCCTTAGGAAAAGAAAGGACAGAAGCAGGATAAGAAGTGGAGCCTCAGTAGGCTCACTGACACCCTGGGGATTCCTGGAGCTAGAATGGCTTTTCAAGCCTGTCTTAAGTTGGGCCGGGACACAAGGTCATTATACTCCTGCATTGATCAATTCTGGAATGTGGGCCATTCTATGAAGGGGCATGACTTTGGGTGACGTGGCTCTCTGCAAATGAGGCAATGTCTGAAGGAGCTGGCAGCTGAAGGCTGTCTGTAGAAAGTGCTCCGTACAGTTGGGGCAACCAGTGCTTCATTGAAATGTGATCTGGGTGTCATATCACAGTGTCTACCAGAGGACAAGTTAGAAGAGTATATTTAAGTGACATTTGTTTATTTACTTACTCAACATAATTATTGAACATCTACATTGTGCCTAACAGTGGACTAAGTGCTGGTGGAGAAATACGTAAAACAACTATTGCATATTGTAGTAAATGTAGTGAAATAAATGAACAGGGTCAAGTAATAGAGAATACAGGGTCAGGATTTGCTTAGTTTATTTAAGGAAGTCATTGTGACTTCACAAAAATAGTTTAGTGGAGTGGTTTGGGTAGAAACAGATTGGAGTAGTAGGAGAAATGAATGCAGTAGTTTTATTTTCAAACAGATGGGTTGTAATTTCTTTATATGTGAAAAGATAATGTGAGCTTCTTATATTTAAAAACTTACTAATTATTGATGACTCACATATAAGTTTCTCTTATATTTACTTTTTAGAATTCTTTCACTTCTGTTCACTTAGTTGATTCTCAATCTTGCATGGTTTACAGGAAAGGTATATTATCCGTTTTGTAAGTAATGATAATGGAGCTCATAGAGGCCAGGGAGTATACCTAGAGTTACAGAGTCTGGTGGAAAATAGAATGAGGCTGAGAATTCTGTCTTTTGACATATTCTCCAGTAGTCTTTCTATCAAGTCAAACTAACCTACTAACTGGTTAATATTAGGGAGGGTTTAAGTATCTTTTACCCAATTTAAATAATCATAATATTGCATGTGAAATTATCAGATGAAATAGAATATCTGAGACTGCTTATACTGAAAAAAATTCATTGTTTATTTGAAATTTAAATTATTTGTGTTTCTTGTATTTTAATTTTCTAAGTCTGGCAGCTCTAGTTGTATGGCTCAGTGAGATTTTCAGATTTCTTTACAGTCTATGCTACGAAAAAAATAATTTTCTAATATCATGTGCAGTTAGCAACACTAGAAATGTAAGACCTGTCAAGTATGAGACCTATGCTTTTGGGCATACCTAAATGAATGTAAGTTGAAGTAAGCTAAATCAATGCATGCTGAGCAAGTCTGGCTCCTATATGTTGCCCACCCTCAGATGTGGAATCTCATTAATGTCCACCCAGTCTTCCCAGGTGAGAAGAGACATGACAAGATAGTTTTAATGAGTGCTGAGGTATATCTAGCAGATGGTTCAGCATTTTCTGGTGCCAAGTAGGAAAAATCTGTAGTTAACACTTGAATGGATCTGCAAATCTTCCTCCAGGCCACCTTTTGGGGACTCTGTAAGATTAGCTCTGGCCTTGGGATAGTAAACGTTGTGGAAAAAAAGGAATAGGAGCAGTTTGTCCCAGTCTCTCATGATTAGACACTGATCTCTAGGCCAGCTGCTGACCGGAAAAAGCACATTTAAGTGTACAATCATACAAGTGAAACTATGAGCCTGATAAGGGGTGAAGAAGGCATCTGCCAGGTGCCAGAAAACAAAAAGTAAAGGCAATTTAGTCAATAAATTTCACATGCGCTTGTTTGAACATTGATGTTGAACTTAGAGAAAATTCCTAGGCTGTCATTTTTATAACATGAAAAGTAATGAAAACTCAGACTTCATGAGGCTTTTTAGCATTTGGCTAGAATCTTGCTGTTAAAGGAAAAATACATCTTATAGACTCCTTGAATTTATAATAATCAAAGGTTAATACATAAATAGCCACAAAATATACAAGGAAGTATTCAAAAATAACATGCATTTGTCAGGCATAAAACAGCAGTATTTATTCTTGTTTGTATTTTGGATGTTATAAATGATTCTGTTTTATATTGTGGAATCCGTGGTCTGTCTCCAAATTAATGCGTTTGAATATATCTTCTTGATTAGATCTTTTGCTGTGAGCAGAAGGAAAAGAAAAAAAAAATCTATCTACCTTAAATCACAACTGCTTATATTGAACTTGATTGTGTGATTGGATATTCAAGAGTATTTAATTAAAACTCAGTTGCAGTCTAATTTTCTTTTAACATTTGATTAAAGCTGTATAAATAGATATCAGTGACATCATTCCATTGTTTATAGATGATCTCCAGTATTAGAAAACAAATATATTTAAGGACACACATGTGTTTACTAGTTTGGCATGTAGTTAACAAGCATAGACTAGTATCAGATTGTCAAAGGTCTTGGTCTGAGTCCTGACTTCATCATTTATTTGCTGTTTGACCTTGGGAAAGTAGTTCACCTCTCTGAATGCCAATAATTTTGTAAAAGGTGAATAATCATGAGGTGATTCTGAGGATAGAAAGTCCAATCTAGAGAGAATGCTTGAAATACTGTCTAGCATAATGAACTGTGTAAAGTATGTTTTGGTATGTGTTCATAGAACAAATTTTATGAGAGTTCATGTATAGAGGATGAGATAATTTCAAAATATTCCACAAAAGAGCACTTGAAATAAGGCATGTTAGAAGTAAATCTTAATGTATTTTAACATTTTGATCCCAGCACTTTGGGAGGCTGAGGCGGGCGGATCACAAGGTCAAGAGATCAAGACATCCTGGCCAACATGGTGAAACCCCATCTCTACTAAAAATACAAAAATTAGCTGGGTGTGGTGTTGGGCAACTGTAATCCCAGCTACTGAGGAGGCTGAGGCAGGAGAATCGCTTGAACCTGGGAGGTGGAGGTTGCAGTGAGCCGAAATCACACCACTGTACTCCAGACTGGTGACAGAGCGAAACTCCGTCTCAAAAAAAAAAAAAAAATTTGATACTTTTGATACATATTAAGAAGTTATATTTGGCAGGACTTACTATGTAATGTTTTTAAAATAGTGTTTATATGCAGATAAAGATGCTATAATTAGCTGTTTTATTTTCTAATTTTGGACATTCACAGTAACTATATTTGATATGTGTACGTGATTTCTAAAATCCTTTGTAGGCAATTAATAAACTTATGGTACATAAAGTGATGTATTTTAGGATCCTGAGAGATGTGTGTGGCAATAAACCTTATTTCTGTTCAAAAGGAGGTTATTTAGATAATAACAGTAAACAACCATATTCTGTGAAGTTATAGCTGAAATATGTGGCTTGTAACTTTTATTTTATTTTTTCCTAAACAGTTGCTTTTACGTTTGGGATTAATATTTGGAATGATTCTTGAAAAGTTAAACACTAGAACATATACAAGCAGCTGTTGTAAACTCATATGAATAATTATTCCTTGGACAGTCCACACAAAAGAATTTCCTATAATTGTTAATGATCAAAAATTTGAATACCCACAAAAATAAAAAATACAAATAAAGAAAAGCAAGCAAGAAAAAACCTTTAAATATGTAAAATTCTAAATATTTATGTATATAACTCATATTGCTTAGAGATATGATGGTGATGATGATGATGATGATTGGTTTGAGGAAAAGGTTAAGAGGGTAGAAGGTTTTGAAAGAGAAACTAGATAGACTAAACTATATGCTTAGAGTGTTCTGTAGGGATTGTTTCTAACTCTTGTGTCCTTGATGTCACCTGTAGTTAGAAGAGAAAATTACCCCATATGAAGTAAGTGATCATGGGTGATACAAAGTTTGACTCCTTGATGGTGGAGGGCTGGAAAGCTGGGTAAATATCAGGATGCTTAGACTGATCAGGTCTCTGGTAATTTCCCTAGAACACCACAAAAGTGAGCCTTTGTGTTTCATAGTCCATGGATATTTCTATGCAGTAATGCCTATTCATTATGTGAGCAGGTGAAACCATGTGGGCTGTTGATTCTGAGCACCCCAAAAGACCATCAGAAAATAAAATGCGTTGATCAAGCAAATCTAAGTTTGTAGAGCACCCCTTTGACAGAGATGTAGAAGCATCTCCAAAGGGGAAAATTAGGGAAAGGTTATTTAAATAATTTTAGGGTCTGAAATGAGTAGTTTTCAGGTGAGTCTTGCCAAGCAGGGACACGGTTGGGATTGGAAAGAATTTGTGACATTGTATTTTTGGGTTGATGGGCATAGGTAAGTGAGTATCCTGAAGCAAGTCTTGATGAGTAGGTTATTTGGTTGGATAAAAATCATATCTTCCATGAGTAAATATATCCTGGAGCAACAGCTAAGTTTTTGGTGCCTGATCCCAGTATTTTTTAACACAGAGCTGGAAAAGATATCTTTGTGTCATTATTGCTTAACATAGGATCAGTAAATTATACATGGTCCCATTTTTGCTTTATTGCTTAGTAGTTTGTTTCAGTTCTTAGTGACTGTAGCTATGAATGAGTTTCCTTTCATTTGCCTGAACAGTATCCGTGAGAGAGACAACAACTCTGCAGTACCTCAGAAGTTTTCCAATATGCAAGCGTAGATTAACACATATATACAAACCTACCCCTAAGAAAAGCAAACAAACAAAAAACAACTATATTTTTTCCCATCTTCCTTTCTTGTCTCTTGACTGTCCCCAGATTCTAGGCCAATCTCTTCTTCAGGACATTCTTTTTTTTTTTTTTTTTTTTTTTCATTTTTATTATACTTTAAGTTCTGGGGTACATGTTAGAACACTACTCTGAAACCATATTGGGCACTTGATCCTGACTTTTTCCACCATCATGTCATCCTAATATGCAGAAGCTTTGGTGATGAAGGTAACCTTTGTTCCCTGAGCATTATTTCCTTTGGACTAGACCTAATGGTGGTTGATTTTGAGTATTGCAAGTCATTTGATCATTTTTCTCTGATCAAAACTACATTTAAAATATTATTTTTTATTTCTGCCATTTATTTTTTAACCATAGTTGGTATTAAACTTGTCTACTTATGGTTTTGGAAGAGTCCTGTTTCCATTTACTAATGTCTGATTGTTTTAAAATGTCATTGGACCTATCTGTATATTTCATTTTTAATGTACATCAATGATGGTTTTCAATAATAACATTTTAAAATTCATCATAAGCAGGACAAGAGAATCTCTTTCCTTTGGGATTTTTAAATATGTGAAGATTTTTTACAAGACCTTCAGTTTAATTCGTTGAAACCTATTATCCAAAAACCATCAGTATACACCTTCAATCAAAGTTAGATGTACTTAGCTCATTGAATATCACCCCAGAGGAGTGATCGTCTGGGGTTCAACAAACTAAGTACATCTAACATAGGAGCATCTCAGTAAGGGAGAGTTAGGAGATTTTGATATAGGGTTTGGGCTTATGCTGCACGACTCTAAGCATAGTTTAGGAAGTGTGAACTGGCTCTAGATTTGGTTACTGTTACAAAGCAGGCAACAGTTTAGCAAATGAATATCTCAGTAATCTTTCTTCAGGAGTCCAGAGAAATACAACAGGGCTCAAGGTTCATTGATAAGAAAGCAGCAGTCATGCAAAAGGAAGAATTGTTAACCATTTGTTGCAGCTGTGCTATGGCTCAGCTAAATCCTGTTAGAAAATTGTTTGGGAACACCATGGGCCAAGTGGTAGCTGGGTTTATTTTTGCTTTCTCAAAGTATAATCCTGTCTATGTAAACACTTGGAAGGAATAAAAACTCAGGACCCCAATTCACTAAGCCAAAAGGAAAGCATTAAGCTGAAAGCTGAGTCATGCAAACAACTGCCTTTTCCTTTTGTTCCTAAAACGTTCAACATCTCCACAGGTAGCTACTCTGTGTTCACCTTACCTTAGGTAAAGTGCCAATTTACTGAGAACAAGAATAATACATAATTGACTGTTCCTCCTTTTCTCCTTTTCTCTTGCAACATGTGGATTACCATATCTTCCCTTTTCCCCCCTCCATCCCACTTTTCCCCTTTAAATATTCAAACTCTTAAAGTCATCTTTGGAGAAAGGCACAGACCACAGACTTTCTGTGATTCCATGTTTCTTTTCTTCTGGCCATTGTCCTTAACCTTGGCAAAATAAACTTCTAAGTTGATTAAGACTTGTCTCAGATACTTTTTGGTTTACGTACATATATCATATGGATTGTGTTCTGTGCCCACTGTACCAAATAGTGGGAGCTCATTTCTTCCTTTTAAGCCTCCTTAAGAGGATTACTGTGACTACTGTGTAGGATTGAATGGCCCCTTGGTGTTACTTTTTCAGCTTTTTGACAAACTTCCACCATGTCCTC
This sequence comes from Hylobates moloch, assembly GCF_009828535.3. Taxonomy (NCBI): domain Eukaryota; kingdom Metazoa; phylum Chordata; class Mammalia; order Primates; family Hylobatidae; genus Hylobates; species Hylobates moloch. The sequence continues at coordinate 86,169,763 of NW_026652277.1, read as the reverse complement.
TAACCCCCACAAGAAAGGGTGCTGAGTAGAGAGCACTATCTCCAAAGTTGCCCTCTCCTCCAGCAACCAAGGCAATCAGTCACACAGACAGGCTTGCTTTCTTCTGAGGGTTATATTGCTTACCACTATGAGGAGCCAGAAGTTAACAAACTTAGGCTAATTATAACTAATATCCTAGATCCATGTTATTAAAGGATATTATCTGTAGCCATGGCATGTGAGCAATAATAATATTCTTCAGTTGTTATCTGTTCTATTGGTTCCTGGTCATTCAAGGCCATAACATTAAATCATAACTTAATAGAGGCATTTCTGAAGGCAAACTAGCCAATATAGGTCAGATACACTTTTAGTAGTGATCTAAGGTGATATTTGGCTGAAATTAGAGATGTCAGAAGAATGATGAGTTGACTTTTTCTTTTTTGTTAAATATTGGTTGTCTCTGCCTTATTTTTGATAAGGTGCTGGATCATATTCATTCACTTGTTCATTTGCCACAGACATATATGACCTTGCTAAGTATAAGAACTTAGACACTAAGTAAAGTCTGAGAACTGCAATAATGAAGGCATGTGCTACAATGTTAGGGTCACTAGTAACTGGTACTGCTGGGTTGGAACTTTAGGGAATATTGAACTCTCTGGCAAATATCTAAAGTGTTTATATTATGTAGTAATAGCTGAGGATCACACATTTTAGCCATCTGGTAACTAAGCAGAAAAACTGACAATTGTGAAAATTAAGAACATGACTTGAATCTTTAGACCAAAAAAAAACCCCCAAAACAACAACAACAAAAACTTCTTTGCAGGGTGCATGAGGGTTATATGAGTGCTTATAGGCAGAGCCAATTTTTTCTCAAAAAACGAATGTAAAATTCTTTCTGAGAAAAATTTCAGAACAAACACTCATGCATCCATGAAAATGTATTACATAGTCCGTATTTAACTTTTAATATTCAGGAAATCTCTATCCTTATGAGTTGTCCAGAAGGAAAGCACTATAAAATGTACCTCTGGGTACTTAATCAGCTGTCTTTTTGTGAGGTAATTGCCTGTGATATGTTTGTATTCTAGATAGTGTCTACTCAAATTACAATTTTAATTTTAGCATAGTTAATTATGATTTGCTATTTAAAACATCATTAGTAGATTTCATTGTTTTTTAAAACTACTTATTTGTCAAAGTGTGTCATCAGTAAGAAGGAGGTCCTTATATTAATTTAATCTGTAGTACACGGGCATAGTCCTTTTTAAAAAGTTGATCAAGTTAATCAATATAAATTAGTAGGAGGACTGGGATTTAGTCCTGTTGAAACTTTACTTTTATTTTTAAAATATATTTCATCCTTTTTTATGGCTGCATAGTATTCCATGGTGTATATGTGCCACATTTTCTTAATCCAGTCTATCATTGATGGACATTTGGCTTGGTTCCAAGTCTTTGCTATTGTTAATAGTGCCACAATAAACATACGTGTGCATGTGTCTTTATAGCAGCATGATTTATAATCCTTTGGGTATATACTCAGTAATGGGATTGCTGGGTCAAATGGTATTTCTAGTTCTAGATCCCTGAGGAATCACCACACTGACTTCCACAATGGTTGAACTAGTTTACAGTCCCACCAACAGTGTAAAAGTGTTCCTATTTCTCCACATCCTCTCCAGCACCTGTTGTTTCCTGACGTTTTAATGATGGCCATTCTAACTGGTGTGAGATGGTATCTCATTGTGGTTTCGATTTGCATTTCTCTGATGGCCAGTGATGATGAGCATTTTTTCATGTGTCTTTTGGCTGCATAAATGTCTTCTTTTGAGAAGTGTCTGTTCACTTTTTGATGGGGTCTTTTTTTCTTGTAAATTTGTTTGAGTTCATTGTAGATTCTGGATATTAGCCCGTTGTCAGATGAGTAGATTGCAGAAATTTTCTCCCATTCTATAGGTTGCCTGTTCACTCTGATGGTAGTTTCTTATGCTGTGCAGAAGCTCTTTAGTTTAATTAGATCCCATTTGTCAATTTTGACTTTTGTTGCCATTGCTTTTGGTGTTTTAGCCACGAAGTCCTTGCCCATGCCTATGTCCTGAATGGTATTGCCTAGGTTTTCTTCTAGGGTGTTTATGGTGTTAGGTCTTACATTTAAGTCTTTAATCCATCTTGAATTAATTTTTGTATAAGGTGTAAGGAAGGGATCCAGTTTCAGCTTTCTACATATGGCTAGCCAGTTTTCCCAGCACCATTTATTAAATAGGGAATCCTTTCCCCATTGCTTGTTTTTGTCAGGTTTTTAAAAGATCAGATGGTTGTAGATGTGTAGTATTATTTGTGAGGGCTCTGTTCTGTTCCATTGGTCTATGTCTCTGTTTTGGTACCAGTACCATGCTGTTTTGTTTACTGTAGCCTTGTAGTATAGTTTGAAGTCAGGTAGTGTGATGCCTCCAGCTTTGTTCTTTTGGCTTAAGATTGACTTGGCAATACGGGTGCTTTTTTGGTTCCATATGAACTTTATAGTAGTTTTTTCCAATTCGGTGAAGAAAGTCATTGGTAGCTTGATGGGGATGACATTGAATCTAAAAAAAAAAAGGATGAGTTCATGTCCTTTGTAGGGACATGGATGAAGCTGGAAACCATCATTCTCAGCAAACTATTGCAAGGACAAAAAACCAAACACCACATGTTCTCACTCATAGGTGAGAATTGAACAATGAGAAGACTTGGACACAGGAAGGGGAACATCACACTCCGGGGCCTGTTGTGGGGTGGGGGGATGGGGGAGGGGGGAGGGATAGCATTAGGAGATATACCTAATGTAAATGATGAGTTAATGGGTGCAGCACACCAACATGGCACGTGTATACATATGTAACAAACCTGCATGTTGTGCAGATGTACCCTAGAACTTAAAATATATAAAAAAATACATTTCAAAAATTTATTTATTTTACTATGACAGTAGTTTCCTGGCTTGATTCTTATACATTATAACATCATCATCTTGATTCTTATATAATCCCTGCATATGAAGTCAAGAGAGATGATAAATCCTTGAGCATTTAGAAGATACTCTGTTTTTCTGTTTTTAGCTGTTTTCTGGTGAGATGAAACCATGTTTAGTTATCATTAGTATAGCAGTTGTTTTAAACTAGCTAGTTCCCTATAAAATATTAGATTGAGGTACCTAAAACTAGCCTATGTTAAAAAGACAGTATCAAAACTAAAGAGATTCTCAACAGAATGATATATGACATTCAGTAGACATACATGGTTATTTTACTCAATAATTAGACATTCTTATTCCTGTTACTATTGCTGCTTAACGAATCACTCCAAAACTTTGTGGCTTAAAACAAGAATTATCATTTTATGATCTCTCACAGGTTCTATGGGTAAAACATTTGGGAAGGGCTCTGCTGGGTCGTTATGGCTTGAGGTTTTCCATGAAGTTTCAGCCAGAGAGTGATGTGGATCTGGAAGAGCAGGAGCTGGAGCAGCTGGGTACTGGATCTCCATGTAATCTTGAGGAGTCTTTCTTCATGCGTTCTTGGGCCTCTCCATGTGAATTCTACATGTGGCCTACTTTGGCTTCCTTACAGAATGGTGGCCTCAGGATTGTCACTTATGCAGTAGCTGAAGCTTTCAAGGGGGAGCATTCTATGGGCAAGGCAGAAGCTGCATGGTCTTTTATGACCTATCCTTGGGATAGGTAACATAGCGTCACTCACACTGTGCACTGTTGGTTAACCATTTACAACCCACCCAGTTTCAAGAGCAGATGGCACAGAGACTGCCTTTCAATGGGAAGAGTGCCAGAGAATTTGGAGGCCATAATTTTTAAAGCACCAAAATTCTATGCGAAGATTGTTAAGGGCAGTTTGGGGAATGGATTAGAGTATAATGTTTAACATAGGTTAATTCTTTGGAAATTGAGAGAGACTCATGCTTAGAATCTTCCCAACTATAGATGTATTGAGAGAATAAAGGGATTTCAACAGCAGTCACAGGCAGTCTTCTTCTTATTTTCTCACTTATCCTCTCAGTTGAACTCCTTTTTTTTTTTTTAAGACGGAGTGTCACCCCGTCGCCCAGGCTGGAATGCAGTGGCGTGATTTCAGCTCACTGCAACCTCCGCCTCCAGGGTTCAATGATTCTTTTGCTTCAGCCTCCCCAGTAGCTGGGATTACAGGTGCATGCCACCACACCTGGCTAATTTTTTGTATCTTTAGTAGAGATGGGGTTTCACCATGTTGGTCAGGCTGGTCTTGAACTCCTGACCTTGTGATCCACCCACCTTGGCCTCCCAAAGTGCTGGGATTACCTGTGTGAGCCTCTGCACCTGGCCCTGAATTCTTAACTTATTTAGAACAGTGAAGTGGGTTAACATATTCCTTTATGTTCTTTTTAGAAAATAAAAATTTTACCAAAAACTTCTGTTTAGTTAGTCTTTGCTAAACTTTACTTATAAATGCTAGTAGTTGACTACTAATCTTATGCATTGTTCTGGCACATGTATATGAGTCTAAAACAGTTGATGGATTAATGTCTGTTTTGATTTTCTTTGCTTAGCTACTGGCTTTATGGCAAAAGCGATTGCGAGTCGAAACACTGATAAAGTGTTAAAAGATAAAGGTAGGGCAGCTCAGCCTTTCAATGTGATAAAGATTCTTGTCAGCAATTAGATATTTGAGCACCTACAGGATTCCTAGTCTTGACTTGTGTTATAATCTATATTTAAAATGGAAACATATGGCTGGGCACAGTGGCTCATGCCTGTAATCCCAGTAGTTTGGGAGGCCAAGGTGGGCAGATCACGAGGTCAGGAGATTGAGACCATCCTGGCTAACACGGTGAAACCTCATTTCTACTAAAAAAATTAAAAATAATAATAATAATTAGCCAGGGGTGGTGGTGGGCGCCTGTGGTCCCAGCTCCTTGGGAGGCTGAGGCAGGAGAATGGCATGAACCTAGGAGGTAGAGCTTGCAGTGAGCCGAGATCATGCCACTGCACTCCAGCCTGGGTGACAGAGTGAGACTCCATCTCAAGAAAAATAAAATAAGTAAATAAAACGGAAACATATAAAAAACTAAGAAGACTGAGTTTAGAAGTTAAACAATTAATGGTCATTAATTAAATTTAGAATGCATTGTGTTCTCACCACACACAGAACACGCACACATACACACACATTGTAACTATATGAGGTGAAGGATATATTAAGTGTTGTCATCACAATGTACTTGTATATCAAAACATCATATTGTACACCTTAAATATATAATTTTGGTCAATTATACCTTAATAAAGCTGGAAAAATGAAATTAAAATGCAATCCTTAGTAACTTAATACGATAAAAACAGGAATGGAAATCTGATGATAGTTTTTCACAACAGATAGGGAAAAATATACATCTGATTCATGTTAGTCAGGGTAGGTTGACTGCTGTAATAATCAATCCCCAAATCTCAGTGGTTTAGTGCAGTGCAAGGTTACTCCTTCTGTATACATTCTAAGCTGGTGTTTTTGAGAACCTTTACAAATGTTTCTTCAGGAATCCCAGCTTTTTTCTTGCTGTGGCTTCACAACTCCCTAAGGCCTTGGAATTCTCTGCTGGATTTTCTGCATCCAGCTGAAAGACAGGTGGAGATAAGATCTGAAGAATCATGTGGGAGTGTTTAAGGGACCAGGACTGGAAGTGGTGTGCTTCCAGTCCTGGCCATTGTCCATTGGCCAGAACCCAGTCACATGCCTTCTCCGAGTGCAAGGGAAGCTGGCAAATGTGTTTGGAGGGAAAGAAAAGGGATCTGCTGGTGAGCAGGCAGGCAGTCTCTGCCACAACATTTTCAACTGTCTTTTTCAAAGAAGCTTATGTCCTAATGAACTAAAATATTCCCCCAAACATAATTACTGTATTCTTTTGTGTTCATAGAATGCACAGAATTTTAATGGTGCCTGGGAGTTGACACTGAATAACAGAATTAATATGTATTTTGTATCTTCCGTAGTCTCTAGCCAAGTAACAAGTAGAGTCTTTGAGTTTATGTGAAAAAGGGATATGGCATCAAATATAGCCTGAAGGGCTAAGCAAATACAAAATGTAATCCTTGAGACAAAAAACATTCAGATAATGGCAAGAATTTCATCAGGACAAGACGGAATTGGAAATTAAACAATGGGTTATTCCAAATAGTGGTATTCACAATTACAGTAAGTTTACAGCTCAAAGCATCATTTAGGGAGTATTTTTTAAAAGATTTACTTGAAGTCCAGTTATACTATTTACATTGGCAATCCATCTTTGACACTTGTTTGTTCTGAAGCTTTGACTTAATGTTTTTCAGAACAGAATCAAATTGGATTGTATTGGAGTTGATATGAGTCAAATAATACTGAAAAAGTACATTTTAAGCCCAGAAGTTGCTAACAATACTTTAAATATATACTACTGATAATAATTTAAAATATGCATTCAAATGAGGATGAATAAAAGCAAGACAGTGTTTTAGCTTAATTCAGCTGCTTATGTTGTGTTGAAGTTATATTGTTTTTATAGTTATGTGACTATAGAAGGGGGACTAACAACACACACTGATAATTATTTATTCATGGCTAAAGAGGAAAAAGTCAAACTGAAGCAACTGAGATAAAGACAACAAGATTGCTTACAGAAATGTTAAGAATGAGAAGGCATAAGTGATCAGTTGTTACTCTAGAATATGTAGAAATCTAAGGGAAAATAAAGAAACCTTTTATGATAATCAAGAAAGAGAACTGCATAGTTTCTGATGTCAGTAAGAAAATAAGTAGTAACCATTTTTGTTAATAAAATTATCATGGTCATAAAATATTAGCTCCATACATCCAGTGCTCAACAAAGTGACATTAAAGGTATTATGGAGATGTCCTGAAGGGCTCTGTACCAGTGCTCTGTATAGTGAGGGCATGTTCAGAAATTAGTTTTGGCCTCTAGTGGACAATAAATCTGCCTCAGCTCAATAGTAATCAACCCATAGACAAAGGAAAGTGAAACCCAGATGAGGTAAAACAAAATGCAATAAAGCCCTAGGAATTGTAGGAACTCATCCCTAGGCATTTCCATACCATCCTCTTGACACAGCCTCCCCAGTCCATTCTTCTGCTGGTTATCTTTGCGTATCATGGAAGCCCCTGATTCTAAACTCAACTGACTTTGCTGCATGCTAGATACATAAGCATATTGACACTTCAGACAAGCAAACTATCTCTTCCTATAATCACTATTATTTTTTCTTTTGCTTCTCTTCATTTGTAGAAGGACAAGGAAGCATAAACAGGGAGTGCTGATTAAAAGATAGGTGGACGCTCAGAAATAGACAGACCTTCAGTTAGCTCTAAACAAATTCCTAATTGCTACCTTTCTCCATGGGGTGGGGTAGGAGCAATGGAATGTCTAAGTGAAACATAGAATGTCTAAGTGAAACATAAGCAATGGAACGTCTAAGTGAAACTATGCCTATTAAAATTCTAGATTCAGATCAAGGACAAAATTTGTTAGAAACATCCAAAAGAATGTGCCCCTAAACTTCAAATCTGTTCCTATACATGTCTTTCCCATATTATTTCCTACTTGATTTTACTACTAAAAAGGATTTCTATGTTTATTTAGCTAATTAAAGCAATATCTTCTTTTTTTCTTTTCTTTTTTTACTATACGTTTTAGGGTACATGTGCACAACGTGCAGGTTTGTTACATATGTATACACGTGCCATGTTGGTGTGCTGCACCCATTAACTCGTCATTTAACATTAGGTATATCTCCTAATACTATCCCTCCCCGCTCCCCCCACCCCACAACAGGCCCCAGTGTGTGATGTTCCCCTTCCTGTGTCCATGTGTTCTCATTGTTCAATTCCCACCTATGAGTGAGAATATGCGGTGTTTGGTTTTTTGTCCTTGCAATAGTTTGCTGAGAATGATGGTTTCCAGCTTCATCCATGTCCCTACAAAAGATATGAACTCATCCTTTTTTATGGCTGCATAGTATTCCATGGTGTATATGTGCCACATTTTCTTAATCCAGTCTATCATTGTTGGACATTTGGCTTGGTTCTAAGACTTTGCTATTGTGAATAGTGCCGCAATAAACATACGTGTGCATGTGTCATTATAGCAGCATGATTTATAATCCTTTGGGTATATACCCATTAATGGGATGGCTGGGTCAAATGGTATTTCTAGTTCTAGATCCCTGAGGAATCGCCACACTGACTTCCTTATTGGAAAACCCACTGTTGAACATACTGAATGCCTGACTTCTATGTTACTACTTTTGTTTTTTAAAGTAGTAATATTACCTATGTATGTGTCTCTAAAGAATGTAATTCAGCTTTGTCTTTATTTGAACTTTTTGTAAATTGAATTGCAATATAAATATTCTTTAGTAACTTGCAGTGCTTTGCTCAGTGTTGTATCTGTTAAGACATATATCTGTTAAGATCCAGTCATATTATTGAATGAAGCTGTAATTCATCCTGCATTCATTGTTGGATGACACTATTGTGTGTGTGTGTTGTTTTCATTTTTAGTTTCCTAAATATTCTCACTTGCCAGCATTTTACCTGTAGCTCAATTATATTCTTATTATACACGTTATTCTTGGTATCTCTGAGGTGCTGCAAAAAGAGAATATATAATAAGTATTAAGGGAAGAATTTTTTTCTACTTCGTAGATTAGGTTCAAATAAGCCTCTGGAAAGCAGAAACTTGGTAGAACTTGTTCTTCACAGTACATGCATACTTGCTGTTTCACAAGCATGCGTGGTACTGTGAGGATGGAGGTGGTGAACTTTCCTGAGTTGTGAGGAGCATCCTTGAGTTTAGGATCATCTGGATTTCATATGTCATATTCAGGGTCACCTTTGTTGCCTGATAGTGAGTCGTAGGGAGATCTTTATGTTTAAACTTTTGCTGACCTGAGTTCTGATTACCATTGATGATTAGTTGGGTCATCTCTGAACTTTGTGCCCTTTTCATTCCCCATAAATCTGTGTCATCTCAAATGAAGTTTGCCATGTGCCACAAAGTGATAATTAATTTAGCCTTTATAGACTTTAAAACCTATTATTATTTCTCTAATCCTACTCTCAATTTTTATTTTTTATTTTTACTATATATTAAAAATTATAATTGCATATATTTATGGGATACAATGTGATGTTATAATTTTTTAATGTCATTAAAAAAATCTTGTCCTAGTGTTTATTTTACTTTTCTGTACTCTTTCTTTTCTTCCCTAAATAGGACTGAGTAATGAAAGCAAAGTGGCTTTTAGGGCCCAGGTGTTAGGCAACATGAGGCGAGAGATTTCATATTTCCTGTGGCCTCTCATATTTTACATCCGACATCTCCCAGTCCTTGTGTCACTCACTTAGGCAGTGTCTTACTGCTTTCTGCTCACTGTCCGTTATTTGTTTTTTTGGCAGCAACTTGAGCTGCATTGCTCATATACTGCAGAGATTTTAGCTGGTGTGTGCAGACCTACCGATTAGAATCTATAAAACAAGCCAGTGAACAGTTTTTCAATGTGGCATTAAATTAGAGCTAGTTTTGTGTTTTCTGCATTTTTTTGTTTTGTTTTTGTTGTTGTTGTTGTTATCATCTACACTATTAGTCTGAAAAATTTACATTGCTACATAGCCTGTTTTGGTAATTACTATAAGTTCTTATTTGACAATCAGTGTTTAAAATGAACATCTCTGGAAAATTATTTTATATCTAATTTTCCTTTAGATTATATCTGAAAAGTAGTAGAGAATCTTTCAAAATAGAAGCCTTATTTTGCATATCTTTTTATAAGGTAAAAAAAGTATTTCCCATTAGAAGTATAATGGTGTATGATCTATATCAGTCCAATTGATTTCTGAAATTTACCTTTTCTAGTTTTTTAAAACAGAAACATCAACACCAGTAGAAGTCTAAAATTAAATTGAATTGATTTTCACAATCTTGTTTCTCTGGAAACTTTAAAAGTTTCTTTTCCTGGTCTTTGTAAATATACACAAATTTTTAAACCTATTTTAAAACCATCACTTGCTTTTCCTATACCATTATAGTTCACATTTTTTTTTACTATATTATACTGTAAGTATTCTGTGTTATTACATAGTTTTAATGTTGTGATTTGTGATATTTATTTAGTAGATGTAACCTAATTTTACCTATTTGTACATTGTTACATTGTTGGAAATTTAGGTGTTTTGTTTTTAATAGTGACAGGGTCTTGCTCTGTCACCTAGGCTGATGTGCAGTGGCACAATCATAGCTTACTTAGGGCAGCCTGGAACTCCTGGGCTCAGTCTTCAAGCCTCAGTCACCTAGTAACTGAGACCATAGGTGTGCACCATCACACCCAACTATTTTATTTTTATTTGAACGTTTTGTAGAGATAGGGTCTCACTATGTTGCTCTGGCTGGTCTTGACCCTAGCTTCAAGTAATCCTCTTGGCTTCCCAAAATTCCGGGATTATAGGTGTAAGCCACCACATCTAGCCTGATATTTAGCTTTTATAAGAAAATAAAATTTAAATGTAGACATACCGTACTTTCATTCTTTTACATTATTTCAATATTATGTTCTAATTTAATAAGTATAAAGTGACATGTTAATTTTAATTTGGTTAATTGGGGGTAGAGAACTTTTATATATGTATTTACCATTTCTATGTCAATTACCTATTCATATGTTTTGCTATTAATCTATTTTGAACTCATTATTGTTTTAACTGATTTAAATATTTTTTGACTAGCACCATTAACTCTTTTTTGCCATACTTTATGGATTATTTTCTGAATGATTTTTTCACTTTAGTTATTATTTGTGCTACTAGTTTAACATTTTTATAGAGATAATATTTTGTTTTATTCATTTTACTGCTCAAAACTTAGAGAATTCAGACCAGAAACCTAACGATAATTGGTATTATTTTAAGGGAATATTCCTAGGCTTTAAAAAATACCCCTAATTTACTTTAATCTGATTAGGATGTTATAACTAACATCCCTAAGTGACACCCTAAGCTCTTTCTTTTCACCCAAAGTTTTCTTCACTCTGTCCTTTCTTTCACCCAATGAAAACATTAATCTGTGATGTAGAAAATGCTTTAGGACTGGAATTTGGCAGATACTTTTCCTTTATTAAAGTGGCCCAACAACTAATTTCTTAGGAAGTAATAGAGGCCTTTCTTTTTATTTGTGATTTAATATCACCTAGATATATACTTTAGTGTTGGATTTAGTATGTCAGTTTTATTTGGAACCTAAAGAATTCCTTCTATGTCTTCTATCTGATCTTTTGTTGGTTCCAAGGAAGAGTCTTTTACTTGGAGCAGCTTTGAGGATTGGTTCTGATCTATTTCTATTGTCTTCTTCAAGAACTTTTAGCTTTTACAATATCTTACTTTTACGTGTACCTGCTTTTCTTTCTTTTCTTCATTTATTTTTTCATTTGCTGATTAACTATGAGTTTGCTTTTTATTATAAGCTTTCTGAAGGCCTAAATCTTATTTTTTTCTGAATGGTTTTCCTTTTATCACTGTATACTTGGCAATGTCAGTATAAGGATATGAGTTGTTTTGATAGAAACTAAAATAAAATATAAAAGTAAATATTTTAAAACTTTAAAATAAATAGACATAAGAAAAGGGAAACAGACCTCTTCAGAATAGCAAACACAAAGAGACTCCTGGGACTGGTTTTCTTTTTTTTTTTTTTTTTTTTTTGAGATGGCGTCTCACTCTTGTCACCCAGGCTGGAGGGCAATGGCACGATCCTGGCTCACTGCAACTTCCACCTCCCAGGTTCAAGCAGTTCTCCTGCTTCAGCCTCCTGAGTAGCTGGGACTACAGGCGCATGCCACCATGCCCGCCTGGCTAATTTTGTGTATTTTAGTAGAGACAGGGTTTCACCATGTTGCCCAGGCTGGTCTCGAACCCCTGACCTCAGGCAATCCACCTGCCTCGGCCTCCCAAATTGCTGGAATTACAGGCATGAGCCACTGCGCCCGGCCGGTTTTCTTTTTTAAATCTCTTTAGTATGGTTCTATCAGTGTTAAAATGACTCGTACTTATACATTGAAAATGTCTTATTTTCTCTTTGTTCTTGAAGGTTAGTTCTGGTGAGTACACAATTATAAGTTAATACATATTTTGTCACAGTAGTTTGAAGATACTAGATCAAAGATATATGGCTTTTATTGTTGGTATTAATTATGTTGTCAGTCTAATTGTTCTCTTCTGTTAGTATACATTATACTTCTTTCCTCTGTGAATTCTTGTTGTTTCTTAGGCCTAAAAAACTTTCTTCCTTTATTTTTTCCCATATTGTTTCTTCTCCAGTGGTCTCTCTTAGTTTTTTTTTTTCTTTTTTTGAACTCTATTTAAAGATACTATATCTTCTTATTCTATTCTCTATGTCTCTTAACCTCTACTTATATATTGCATGCACATCATTTCTCTTTCCTATATTATGGATGATTTCTCTATGTACATTTTCCAGTTTATTGCCTTTCTCTTTACTTGTAACTAATTTGTTTATTATTTCATTCACTGAGTTTTAAATTTTAATGTTTTTATTTCTTTTTTGATATTTTTATTTTTCTCAAAGACTTCCTGTCATTCCATTTATAGTTATTCTATATTCCATATCAGATAAGTGTAATTAATGTCTGAAGTCTTTGAAGGTCCAATTTTTAAAATTTTTTTATTATTTAACATATTTCAAGTTTACTTGGTCAACTTTTATTATTAACCCATATTTGTCTGAACTTAGTCTATAAGAATTCTGAAAAACTGAACTGAGAGTGTTTTCCTTAAGAGTGGTTTTGTATTTGCATCTTGCAGTTGCCAGAAAAAAAAAAATTAGCTTCATCTCTCAGCATGCGGTTTCCTTGTGGCAGACCCAACGTAGATATGGCTGGATTTGCAGATTCTTAAAGGTGACTATTAATAATGCTACTGGCCGGGCACAGTGGCTCATGCCTGTAATCCCAGCACTTTGGGAGGCAAAGGCAGGAGGATCACCTGAGGTCAGGAGTTCGAGACCTGCCTGACCAACATGGAGAAATCCTGTCTCTACTAAAAATACAAAATTAGCCAGGCATGGTGGCACATGCCTGTAATCCCAGCTACTCGGGAGGCTGAGGCAGGAGAATTGCTTGAACCCCAGGAAGCAGAGGTTGTGGTGAGCTGAGATGGCACCATTGCACTCCAGCCTGGGCAACAAGAGTGAAATGCCGTCTCTCCAAAAAAAAAAAAAAATTGTGCTACTTACTGGTATTATTATTATTAATTATTGGGGGTTATTTGGGCTGGCACATTAGATCTTTGCCAGTCTACATTTCATGAATTCTATAGTCCTTTAGCCTTCATCTTAGAAATGTTAGTCTCTCTCCTACTTAATAAAGGCCAAAATCTTATTTGAAAATTTTGTGCTGGTGGTGCTTTTTGCCAGCAGAGCAACCCCAGCTTATTCTTTTTCTGAAAGTTTATTGTCTGATTTAATGTTATATCTGTTTATATTTTTCTTTTTCTTTTGACCATTGAGACCTCTCCTTCTTTCTTACGAATTCTGCAATACATTAAAATTTGCTGATTTATTTCGTGTTAAGATATACTATCGAATTCTGGAAATAAGGCAAAGGTTGGTTGATTGTCTGGTCAGTGACATACTGGGGCTTCATCTAACAGGACAACCTAATTATTACTTAAATTTCTAGGGGAATGTAATTTGGCAGGGCCCTGACCCTGTGAAGTTTCATATTAACCTATAGATCCCTCTATAATGTAGATATAAATGATTCTTGTACAGTAGAAAATAAGTCCCTGAAGTTATGGTAAGGGTTTATCATGTAAGATATTAACCAGTTTTGTGTCTAACGTAATGGTCTAATTCTACTTTTTTTAAAATTCAAGATTCAGTTCCTCAAATGCTTTTTACCCTCATTGATGCTATACATCATCGACATGTGTTAATTCTAAATCTGTATGAGAGTAAATGTTTTTAACTTTTGAAAAGTATCCTTTCAGATCATGATAAGCTGGATTGCATTTTGATACCTTTTTTTTTTTTCCTTGAGACAGAGTCTCACTATGTCACCCAGGCTAGAGTCCAGTGGCAGGATCTCGGCTCATTGCAACCTCTGCCTCCTGGGTTCAAGCGATTCTCCCGTCTCAATCTCCCGAGTAGCTGGAAATACAGGCACCTGCCACCACTCCTGGCTAATTTTTTGTATTTTTAGTAGAAGCGGGGTTTCACCTTCTAGCCAGGATGGTCTTGATTTCCTGACCTCATGATCTGCCTGCCTTGGCCTCCCAAATTGCTGGGATTACACGCGTGAGCCCCAACATTAGCAGAAGTAACTACTGAAGCAAAAATAATATTATTTTATTTTTTATTGAATTCTAAGTGATAATGGGGACTAGCTGAGTCACTGGCACATAGATTACATTCAATATTTGCTGTAATAAATGAATGAATACGTAACTAATTTCAACTATTATAGCTTTAATTTTGTTTTGTCCTATTCTTCAGAATTATGGCATTTTCAGGAATAATCTCCTCCCTTATAGGGAATCTTAACACATCTAATTATTTTTAAAACAACATTTTATGTAATTAGTTATAACAGAAACTTATTCTAAACTATGTATTTTTATAGTATATATATATTTTATATGTGAGTGAGAGCCTTTGAACGTTGTTTCTTTTGACTTTCAGTTGAGATTGAAGCATTTACCTTCACTCTAAGTGCACTGAAATTTTAAGAATTTTGTAAAACAGCTTTTGTTCAACATCACAGATTGGAGCTGCTCTGTTCTTAGAGGGACAGTGGGACAGCAGGGTCTCTCATTCTTGTTTAGTTAAGATGTGGGTTAGTTCCAGTGGTCATTTCTCTGGATATTTCAGCCACTAATTGCTTGCTTATTGTGTCATCTCTGCTGTGAGAAGCCAGATATATGTTAATAGCTATGGTTGATACTGCTAGATGTTTTGGTTATTTCTAATGTTTTATAGGCATGCTTGTAGCATTTCTGAGAAGAGGGTTTTTGTACTTTCTTATTTTCCAAACTTCCCACAAGTAACATCTAGGGTTGGTTGGTTTGTTTTATTCTTGATTTAAGCAGAGAGTTATTTCTTGGTTTAGACAATACATATTCATTATAGAATAATAGGAAAATAAAGAGGTTGAGACATAATTCTGGATGCTTCAGAAAGTAGGAAACACATTAGTGGCATTACTGCATGAGCCACCAACATTTAGGCATGATACCATCTGTCCCTGGGTCTCTGTGTCTCTTTATCCTACTGTCCAACTTGCTTACAGTGCTGGCCTGTTACAGAGGTTGATGGTGCAGTGTAATAGTTGTGTTTCCTTAATTCAGAGTAGTAATTAGTAATTTTTTAAATTTGGCAAGTGGTTGAACACTTTTTATGGATCCCCTGTGGATTATCAAAGTTTTTATGCCTTAAGAGAAATTGAGATATGATACATTTGGGTATGCAATGGGTTGATAAACAGCACAAGTCACTACATTTTTTGTTTGACGGAGTTTTGCACTATTGCCCAGGCTGGAGTGAAGTGGAATGAGCTCGGCTCACTGCAATCTCCACCTCCTGGGTTCAAGCGATTCTCTGCCTTGGCCTCCCAAGTAGCTGGGATTACAGGCGCACGCCAGCATGCCCAGCTAATTTTTGTATTTTTAGTAGAGATGGGGTTTCACCATGTTGGCCAGGCTGGTCTCGAACTCCTGACCTCAGGTGATCCACCTGCCTGGCCTCCCAAAGTCACTACATGTATATTTTTAATCTAACTTTGAACAAGTTAACTTACTCGCTTTAAAGTATGGGTCCCTAGTATTTAGTTTGAGATTAAACTTTCTCGTCGTCTCATGGTTAGGATTAAATGATACAGTATATGTAAGCAGTAAGTACTGTACATAATGCAAAGTAAATGCTTAATAAATTGTCTTATATTGATATTATTATATTCTCATTTCTCGCTGTTTTATCCTGTAAGTTCTTTATGTTTTACTTGATAAGCATCAAATATATTAGACATTCAAGTTAAAAAAAAAAAAAAAGATCTAGGTCTGACTTTGGACTCTACCCCTTACAAGTGACTTTAATGTTCCTGATTCTCAGTTTCTTCACATTAAGAAAAGAAAGGGAATGTTATTATCATTGTTATTGGGAGACTTGATGTAGTATACCAACTCTTTTGCCTAAATTCTTAGTTCACATTGTTCCAATAGACATAATTAGTTGGTTTAAGTTTATTTCCTTCATTAGTAGGGCTGTACAAATAGGTATCATAGAAAAAGAATCGGTCCTCATTCTAACAAGCATTCATAGACAGTCCTTCCATATAACCAAACTCTATCACTTGTTCACTTGTTCAGTGATAATTATGTACCTTTGATCTGAACTTTTTTTGTTAAATTTTATTTTACAGAATTCAGTTGTGAGATTGTGGCACTCATCTTTTTTCGTTATTCTCTTATAATTTGATGTATCTGATATTAGCAATGTGTATACATCTTTAAACAAATGTCAGTGACTCAAGGATAAAAATGATTTTTATAAAATCAGAAGGCATATGGTTTCTACAGCCCCCACATTCTTTTGACCTCACAAAATATTATGTTCTTATTATTATTTATTTTTGACATTTATTCAAATGCCATCCACTCCCCAATGATAAGGAAGTGAAATTCCATTTATTAAGCAGTTGCCTTTGAGAAGCTGGTCATAAATAGGCACAATTCGCTCTACATACTGACAGATGGCTGTTATTAAAGGTTGTTACGGAGGGCCCCAGAGCTTTCCAGATTCTCAAAAGAATCACATTAGTGTGAACAAGTCATTTCCCAAATCACACAGTCTAAGAGAAATCACTGCCTGCCCCATCTCCAAGCCCACAGGAGACATTTTTTTAGGAAATACAAGGACCTTTATGAAGGTGCCCACCATCCCTTCTTGTGGCTTTTGGATTCTTCTGGATATTAATTATCTTTAGCCTAAATCTGGATAAGTGCTTAGCAGGTAGCAAATGTTTTAAATATCTATAATTTTGATTCTTGTTTTCAACAGGTTATAGGAATTTAAATAGATACAACATATATATGTCTCTATTGCATTTTACTTATATGGGACTCATTGTTATAGCTTAGAGAGTTTATTTGAATCATCTTGATCTACTCACAGTATCTGTCTCTCCGGCTATTGTATAATCTAAAATTTGATTTTTAAGCTTTTGTACAAATTAATTATTTAAAAAACATTATAGTAGGGTTAAGTGCTGTGGTATGCTGTTAGAGGAGTGTCTTCAGTTACAATCTATACTCTGTGCATGCAGTTTATTCATCCACCCTGAAACTCATGTGGGAGAAAGAGCATCATATATTGGCCACTGGCTGGGAATATAAATACCCTGCTATTGAACAGTACCTCAACCTTCTAAGAGGAGGTCTACCAGTTGGAACTATAAGTACTAAGTGATCAAACAACACTCCTGCTTTTAGTTTTCACTTGATCCCAGTTTTGTTTATACTATGGCTACTTGATGGAGTATTGTTGTGCATACCTAAATTTGTATAGCACCTCTTTCAAATGAGTAGTTCTGGATATACACTTACTTGGTGTCCTACAATCAGGCAGGCACAGTTTATGGCAGGGCTAAATAACATGTGTAAATTTTTATTTTCTATAGAGAATAATGTTTACTTGACAAGAAAGATATGATTTGTTCTACACCCAGGGTCCCTCCTTTGTGATTTTCTAATTAGAGTAGGCTACAGACTCCATATAATATTCTGGTCAACTCCAAGCACATTGTATCTTACTGATCATGATATCTAAAGGACAGAGCTTCTTATTTCCCAACTTAGACCAGCTGGAGATCTTTATATACTACTCTGGCCCCTTCTCAAAGTGTACAGCCTGTACAGCCTTATGATTTACTTGAAATATGATTCCAAGTGGTAAACCAAATGGTAATATGTTGTCTCCAGAATTCACAAAAGCCTGTCAAGCATTGTATCGTTTTCTTAGTGATAGTAAATACATACTATAGCAACTTGTTTTTCACTTTAGAGGGAGTATTCCTACATGCATTAGACCCATAAACTTCTGAAGAATCCAGGGCTCTACCTAATAAGTGTCAGGGGCAGTGTTGATCCTTCCAGAAAATAACTACTTCTGGAACAACAGCACTGTGTAATTGGAAACACTACCTAATTAACTTTACAATCATTCACGGCTCTTCTCGAAGTTCCTCCTATCTTCTGCACAGTTAATATAGGAAAATTAATTGGGAAAGTGATAAGAATTTCTACCCATTTCATTCATATTTCAAGACTAATGTGGCACTAAGCTTTGTGAATCCTCTAGGTAAACATATAGGTCAAAATACCTTTGGGAATGCTACATTTACAGGAATAATTCCCTAAACCACTGAGCAACCAAGGTAGCTGCTAACTTCTATTGTGATTAAAAGAACCTACATAGGCCGGGCGCGGTGGCTCACACCTGTAATCCCAGCACTTTGGGAGGCCGTGGCCGGCAGATTACGAGGTTAGGAGATCAAGACCATCCTGGCTAACACGGTGAAACCCCGTCTCTACTAAAAATACAAAAAATTAGCTGGGTGTGGTGGCAGGCACCTGTAGTCCCAGCTACACTGGGAGGCTGAGGCAGGAGAATGGCGTGAACCGGGGAGGCAGAGCTTGCAGTGAGTGGAGATCCTGCCACTGCACTCCAGCCTGGGTGACAGACAGAAACTCCATCTAAAAAAAAAAAAAAAGAATCTACATAATTAGGTAACTCTGAAACAGCTGTGGGATGAGCCAGCACTCTGACACCTCAGCTGCTATCTGTAGCAACAAAATGCATGCCCTGTACCTACTTCTTTTCCTTGGTGATGCATTTCTAAATCAAGGGCTCAAATGAGTACTTTTGACTGGCAGAACTCACATGCAAAATCCTAACTGCAGAGTAATCTGGGAAGAATTACTTCTAGTTCTCCAGCTTCTGAAATACAGGAAGATGTGAAAGAAAAAGATTATCATGTATGTTGAGTGTGTCCTCCCACGGTTTGGACCACAGTAGCCTCACATATAATATTGTTGTCAGTCTTGGTTTCCATGTCAGCCTTTCAAAAAAATTCCACTGTATTTACAAAAGGGCAAGTGTCAATTAAAATGTAAGGAAGAATAGAGATTATTTTAATAATATTCATATAATTTTGAACCACATTAATGGTTATATTGTCTTTGTATTAACTTCAGTCATGTCGGGGAGAAACAGTTTATAGATATACTATGGAAGAGTTCTTTATGATGAAATTCTCTTCTCGTCAATGTTTTCCAGTAGGATTGTATTAACTCTAGAAAAATATATTTTATTTATAGTATTTAATTTTTCAAGGTTCAGTGAACTAAATTCACGTTATATAGCTGTGAATGCTTTTGTATTGTCATCCTAAATTATAACATTTCACTTATTGAGCACTTACTAGGTGCCTATCACTATGGTAAGCATTTTCACAATCTAACTTAATAGACATTTATCTTCAACTCTATAATCCAAGGGTCCCTAGCCACCAGGCCACACAGCAGGAAGTGAGCAGCAGGGGAGCTAGCATTACCTTCTGAACTTCCCCTCCTGTCAGATCAGTTGTGGCATTAGATTCTCATAGGAGTGCAAACCCTATTGTGAACTGTGCATGCAAGGGATCTAGGTTGCACACTCCTTATGAGAATCTTATGAGTGATGATCTGACGTGGAACAGTTTCATCTCAAAACAATCCACCCTGCCCCCCTTCCATGGAAAAATTGTCTTCCACAAAACTGGTCCCTGGTGCCAAAAAGGATGATAGATGACCTATCTGTCATCTATCTGGCTAATCTATCTAAAAGGTAAGAGCTTAAGTACCTTGATTTATCATCTCCTGTATTCATTCTGTATATAGCCTATTATCTAAACGATTATCTCTTGCTATTTCACTAAAACTTCCATTTTAGCACCCTGTTTCATGTTTCAAAATACTAACTGCTGTAGAAAATCTTAGAACCTAGAATATTACAGTTTGTGTATTTTATGATTGTGCTTGAGACTGACCCAGAATTACGTTGATACTTTTTATACTCCTCACAGCATTTAGCTCAGTAGTAAGGTCTTAGAAAATACATTTTGATTTGACTTGATGGAATATAGAAACCTACTCATTTTTATCTTTAGTTTCAGGTGCAGCATTATGTCTCTCAGAGTCTGGTAACCCTGGGAAGTTGCAGCTTGTTGAGAAAATCTATTATATCTCTGCTTCTATCAGAAGTAAATGGCTTTGCCGATGATTTGGGAGCCGTCAGTCAGGTACACATAACTTGAAACTGTAGCTCTCATTTATAGTTAATGTAACGATATGTTTTTCTTTTCTTTTCCCTTCTTTCCTCTCTTCTTTCCAGGCTGATGTTTTAGTTATTACCTTATGTCTAATATATGTGAGTAATATTACTGCCTACCAAAATTACAGAAAGATACTTTCAGAAAACAGTTCTGAAAATAAAACCACTTTATAATCCTTACTTGCATATATGTGCCAAAGATGCCATTGGTGACAGAAAAAGAGTGCTTAGATGAACGGCTTTAAATCCCTCCAGGCAGGCAGCATGTTTCTAAAGCAAAATGAGAGAAAAGTGAACTGGAGAGGATTCTAAATGGAGAGTAGTCCTTAACCAGTATTTTTCATTCCTTATTGCTCATGAAAATCATCGGGCTTTTAAATATCCTGTTGCCAAGTCATATGCCAATCCTATTACATAGGGGTCTCTGAATTTGGAATTCTGGTATTGGTATTATTAGAGCACTTCAGGTGATTTCAGTATGCAACCAAGCTTGAAGACCACTGCTCTAAGCCCTTTTATCTGTGGAAAGTCTTCTATACCACTGGTGACAAAGGTGTAGAAGGAACATAAGTCATTCCCATATTTTAATGTTGACACTGGTTTATTACATGTATTCCATTTGGCAGCTCATTTAATATTCTTATCATTTCTGTAGTCAAAGTCACAATGAAAGGAAATTAGAGATAGGTAGCAATGTCTTGGTAAAGAGAAAGAACTTTAATAAAATATTGTATATGTATATAATTTAAATGGCTTTTAACAAAGTACTGACATCTAATGACATAGTCTAAAAATATTATACAATCTAATTGAATTTGATGTTTGACATTGTGTATCCAGTCAGCAAATTTGCAATTGACTACAAAATGACAAACTCTCTTAAGGGCTCTGTTAGATTTTTTTAAAAAACTTGTTTTCTTTAATCCATCTTGAATTAATTTTTGTATAAGGTGTAAGGAAGGGATCCAGTTTCAGCTTTCTACATATGGCTAGCCAGTTTTCCCAGCACCATTTATTAAATAGGGAATCCTTTCCCCATTGCTTGTTTTTGTCAGGTTTGTCAAAGATCAGATAGTTGTACATATGCGGCATCATTTCTGAGGGCTCTGTTCTGTTCTATTGATCTATGTCTCTGTTGTGGTACCAGTACCATGCTATTTTGGTTACTGTAGCCTTGTAGTATAGTTTGAAGTCAGGTAGCGTGATGCCTCCAGCTTTGTTCTTTTGGCTTAGGATTGACTTGGCGATGCGGGCTCTTTTTTGGTTCCATATGAACTTTAAAGTAGTTTTTTCCAATTCTGTGAAGAAAGTCATTGGTAGCTTGATGGGGATGGCATTGAATCTATAAATTACCTTGGGCAGTATGGCCATTTTCATGATATTGATTCTTCCAACCCATGAGCATGGAATGTTCTTCCATTTGTTTGTATCCTCTTTGATTTCATTGAGCAGTGGTTTGTAGTTCTCCTTGAAGAGGTCCTTCACATCCCTTGTAAGTTGGATTCCTAGGTATTTTATTCTCTTTGTAGCAATTGTGAATGGGAGTTCACTCATGATTTGGCTGTCTGTTTGTCTGTGATTGGTGTACAAGAACGCTTGTGATTTTTGTACATTGATTTTGTATCCTGAGACTTTGCTGAAGTTGCTAATCAGCTTAAGGAGATTTTGGGCTGAGACGATGGGGTTTTCTAGATATACAATCATGTCATCTGCAAACAGGGACAATTTGACTTCCTCTTTTCCTAATTGAATACCCTTTATTTCCTTCTCCTGCCTGATGGCTCTGGCCAGAACTTCCAGCACTATGTTGAATAGGAGCGGTGAGAGAGGGCATCCCTGTCTTGTGCCAGTTTTCAGAGGGAATGCTTCCAGTTTTTGCCCATTCAGTATGATATTGGCTATGAGTTTGTCGTAGATAGCTGTTATGATTTTGAGATGCGTCCCATCACTACCTAATTTATTGAGAGTTTTTAGCATGAAGGGTTGTTGAATTTTGTCAAAGACCTTTTCTGCATCTATTGAGATAATCATGTGGTTTTTGTCTTTGGTTCTGTTTATATGCTGGATTACATTTATTGATTTGTGTATGTTGAACCAGCCTTGCATCCCAGGGATGAAGCCCACTTGATTATGGTGGAGAAGCTTTTTGATGTGCTGCTGGATTCGGTTTGCCAGTATTTTATTGAGGATTTTTGCATCAATGTTCATCAAGGATATTGGTCTGAAATTCTCTTTTTTGGTTATGTCTCTGCCAGGCTTTGGTATCAGGACGATGCTGGCTTCATAAAATGTGTTAGGGAGGATTCCCTCTTTTTCTATCGATTGGAATAGTTTCAGAAGGAATGGTACCAGTTCCTCCTTGTACCTCTGGTAGAATTGGGCTGTGAATCCATCAGGTCCTGGACTCTTTTTGGTTGGTAAGCTATTGATTATTGCCACAATTTCAGAACCTGTTATTGGTCTATTCAGAGATTCAACTTCTTCCTGGTTTAGTCTTGGGAGGGTGTATTTGTCAAGGAATTTATCCATTTCTTCTAGATTTTCTAGTTTATTTGCATAGAGGTGTTTGTAGTATTCTCTGATGGCAGATTGTATTTCTGTGGGATCGGTGGTGATATCCCCTTTTTCATTTTTTATTGCATCTATTTGATTCTTCTCTCTTTTCTTATTAGTCTTGCTAGCGGTCTATCAATTTTGTGATGATATCCCCTTTTGCATTTTTTATTGCATCTATTTGATTCTTCTCTCTTTTCTTATTAGTCTTGCTAGCGGTCTATCAATTTTGTTGATCTTTTCAAAAAACCTGCTCCTGGATTCATTAATTTTTTGAAGGGTTTTTTTGTGTCTCTATTTCCTTCAGTTCTGCTCTGATTTTAGTTATTTCTAGCCTTCTGCTAGCTTTTGAATGTGTTTGCTCTTGCTTTTGTAGTTCTTTTAATTGTGATGTTAGGGTGTCAATTTTGGATCTTTCCTTCTTTCTCTTGTGGGCATTTAGTGCTATAAATTTCCCTCTACACACTGCTTTGAACCTGTCCCAGAGATTCTGGTATGTTGTGTCTTTGTTCTCATTGGTTTCAAAGAACATCTTTATTTCTGCCTTCATTTAATTATGTACCCAGTCCTTCTTAAATGTTAGACCTAAAACCATTAAAATCCTACAAGAAAACCTAGGCAATACCATTCAGCACATAGGCGTGGGCAAGGACTTCATGTCTAAAACACCAAAAGCAGTGGCAACAAAAGCCAAAATTGACAAATGGGATCTCATTAAACTAAAGAGCTTCTGCACAGCAAAAGAAACTACCATCAGAGTGAACAGGCAACCTACAGAATGGGAGAAAATTTTTGCAACCTACTCATCTGACAAAGGGCTAATATCCAGAATCTACAATGAACTCAAACAAATTTACAAGAAAAAAACAAACAACCCCATCAAAAAGTGGGCAAAGGACATGAACAGACACTTCTCAAAAGAAGACATTTATGCAGCTAAAAAACACATGAAAAAATGCTCATCATCACTGGCCATCAGAGAAATGCAAATCAAAACCACAGTGAGATACCATCTCACACCAGTTAGAATGGCCATCATTAAAAAATCAGGAAACAACAGGTGCTGGAGAGGATGTGGAGAAATAGGAACACTTTTACACTGTTGGTGGGACTGTAAACTAGTTCAACCATTGTGGAAGTCAGTGTGGCGATTCCTCAGGGATCTAGAACTAGAAATACCATTTGACCCAGCCATCCCATTACTGGGTATATACCCAAAGGACTATAAATCATGCTGCTATAAAGACACATGCACACGTATGTTTATTGCGGCACTATTCACAATAGCAAAGAGTTGGAACCAACCCAAATGTCCAACAACAATAGACTGGATTAAGAAAATGTGGCACTGCAGCCATAAAGAATGATGAGTTCATGTCCTTTGTAGGGACATGGATGAAACTGGAAAACATCATTCTCAGTAAACTATCGCAAGGACAAAAAACCAAACACCGCATGTTCTCACTCATAGGTGGGAATTGAACAATGAGAACTCATGGACACAGGAAGGGGAACATCACACTCGGGGGACTGTTGTGGGGTTGGGGGAGGGGGGAGGGACAGCATTAGGAGATATACCTAATGCTAAATGACGAGTTAATGGGTGCAAGAAATCAACATGGCACATGGATACGTATGTAACAAACCTGCACATTGTGCACATGTACCCTAAAACCTAAAGTATAATAATAAAAAAAAAAACTTGTTTTCACTGTTGTCAAGGAGAAAAAAGTAAGCTATATTTACTAATTGAAAAGGAGCAAAGTGTTAAAATGTATGATGTTTTCATAGGAGTTCCAAGATGAAGGAATAGACCATGGTAGGTTGCAAGTCCCTGAAAATAATTTACGGAAAAGGAAGTACTTGAAAAATGCATTTGAATTGAATAAGCAGAGGATAACTGAATGTAGAGCCATTAGGGTGTTATTTAACAAGAGATGCCGAAGATTCTGGGGAAACAAGGTGAAGTCTTAGAGTTTAACAATAGGAAGCAATGTGGAAAGTGAGTTTAATTGAATTCGATTGTTTCGAGGATATCAGTAAGTGCAAAAAAAAAGATGTATATGTTCTCATTTAATTTTCGCAATAGCTCCATGAAGCAGTTATAATTTTCACAAACTTTATGGATAAGAATACAAAACATTAGAGTGATGAAGTAGCTTGACTAAGACTGCAGAAAGAGCATATCCTAAAGCCATAATTCAAACCTAGATGTTCTGACAGTTAAGATACTTTAAAATAATAAGAAGAAAAATAGCAATAACACAATAACAATAACTAGTGTTTGGCAGGTTTATGTTGTTGAATTCTGTTTGCTTGTATTTTGCTAAGGAGTTTTGCATTGGCCAAAGGACAGTATTTAATAATTGGTGCCAGGAAAACTGGGTATCCATATGCAAAAGAACAAAACTATATTTCATTTTTTATCATATACAAAAATCAAATTAAAATGGATTAAAGTCTTAAATGTAAGATCTGAAACTTTGCAACTACTAGAAGAAAACACCAGGAAGTGCTGTAGGACATTGGCCTGGACAAAGATTTTTTTGGGTAAGACCTTAAAAAACACAAGCAATAAAAGCAAAAATAGACAAATGAGAATATATCAAGGCAAAATGCTTCTGCACAGCAAAGGAAACAATTAGCAAAGTGAAGAGACAACCCACAAAATGGAAGAAAATATTTGCAAACTAGCTATCTGACAAAGGATTAATTACCAGAATATATAAAGAACTCAAACAACTGAATACTAAGAAAACAAACAATCTTAATTAAAAATGGGCAAAATACCTAATAGACGTTTCTCAAAAAAAGACATACAAATGGCTAGCAGGCATATGAAAAAAAAAAAGCTCAACAGTACTAATCATCAGGGAAATGCAAATCAAAACCACAATGAGTTATCATCTCACTCCAACTAGAATTAAAAAGACAAATAGTAACAAATGTTAGTGAGGATTTGGAGAAAGGCAAATGCTCATAGACTGTCGGTAGGAATATGAAGTAGTATAACCATTATGGAAAACAGTGTGGACATTCCTCAAAAATCTAAAAATAGAACTACCGTATGATCCAAGTATCCCACTGCTGGTATGTATCCAAAAGAAAGGAGAGATACCAGCACTCACATGCTCACAGTAGCCAAGATATGAAATCAACCTAAGTGTCCATCACTAAATGAATAATAAAGAGAATTTGGTATATATATACCAAATATATATATATACCAAATATATATATATACCAAATAATAATATTCCTCTCTCTCTCTCTCTCTCTATATATATATATAAAATGGAATATTCTTAAGCCATAAAAAGAATGAAATCTCATCATTTGCGGAGCATGGATGGAACTGTAGGTGATTATGTTAAGTGAAATAGGCCAGGCATAGAAAAACAAATAGTGTATGTTCTCACTCATATGTGCTGGGAGCTAAAGACATGGATCATATTGAGGCAGAGAGTAGAATGATGGTTACCAGAGGCAGGGAAGGGAAGAGAAGTTGGTTAATGAGTACGAAAATACGGTTAGATAGAAGGAATAAGTTCTAGTATTCAATAGTACAGTTAGTGAATTTTAGTTATAGTTAATTATAACTAAATTGTGGAAATTATAACATTTTTTATATTTCAAAATAGCTAGAAATGAAGAATTGTAATGTTTCCAACATAAAGAAAAGATAAATGTTTGCGGTGATAGATATCCCAATAACCCTGATTTGATAATGACGCATTGTATCCATGTATGAAAATATCCTATTTATCCCCAGTATATGTACAACTCTTATGTATCAGTTAAAAATGCATCAAAATATCCATTTAAATTCTGTGCATTCTACTATGTGTAAACTGTACCTCAACTAAAATATAGTTTTTGAAATCTTAACAAATTTTTTCAACCTAAAGGAAACATAATCTTTATCAGTGCTTTTATACTCAGTATTTTAGCTCACTTTAAAGACTTTATTTCTCTGTCGATATAATGAATGCTAAGATCTTACCAAGAACTATCTGAAGAATAGTTTTATTTTTAATGATATAAATTTTTCTAAGTAGTCACTAATTCAAAAAATGATTGTGTATGTATATATATGCATAACATATTGTACTCTATATAAGTCTGGTTGAATTTCCAAGGTATTTGATGGCAGAGGATAGATCTGTTTAATAAAGATTAATGGAGGATTCAATAATAATTATTATCATAAATATTTACTGAGCAGCCTTATGTGTCAAACATTATTCCACACATTTCATAGTCCTCCAAATATTTTGCATATATTTTTGTTTGAAATAAATAGCGATTCATTTTAATTTTATGTTATGTCATTTAATTCTCCTAACTACACTAGTAATTCATATTATTCCCATTTTACAAAAGAGGGCAATTAGGATTAGAGAGTTTAAATAGTCTGCCCACAGTCATAGGAAGTACAGCACCAGTTTGTCGAACCCACAAAGTCTGACTCTATAATCTAGAAGATAAAGTATGGAATAATTTCTGTTATTGACTAACCATGTCAGTTATTTGTATTTCACTAACACCATTTTATATTAATTTGTCTCATGCAAGTGGTATGTGTGTTGTCTCACCTACTTTTTAGCAGGGTAAGTAAAGTAGATATTTGTGTCAAATTTAACACATTTTTTATGTATATTCTGTGACCATTGAATCAGATTTTTGAAAGGTGATTTTGTGAACTCTTATCCTAGTATCCTTTCTCTAGCTGTGTTCAGTTGAATGGGTCTTGTTGAAATTATTTATGCAATATTGAGGATAAAAGTTTCCTAATATCTTGTCAAACATGTATTTTGGATTTCCCCCTTTATTGTCTTTTCTTTATCAATAGGTTAACATTAAGAAAATGTATCTGCCTTTTTTTTTTTTTAGTGACAGCATTTTCTTACTATGGTTATTGTATATTCACCATCTTATGACATAATCACTGTGGTTTTCTATTTATTTTAATAATAACTTTGAAAAAGTGGCTTCTTTATGTTATCATAGACTGGTGACCTATTTGATTTTCTAAGGGCCTACATTGTTTGGTTATTAAAAAATGAGAACAAAAGTCAAGCTATTGACTTTAATTATTAGGCTTTATGCCACTGGGACCTTGTGTTGGAAAGTTTTATGAGAAGCTGTTTTTCTGAAAGACTTTCTTCCTCTTTTCAAATGGAATCCAAGTTGCTAATATCTAGGAAGAGCAGTCAGCCAACAGCTAGAGTATCTGTGGGCAGAATATCTCTGTAAAAAGCAATATCCATGGTTTTAGTAAGTTTTTAAAATTTTTATATGAATTTTATTAATAGCTTGTATGTCTCTTTAGATATCTAGATAGTATGTGATTTTCACAGGATCAGCTTTCTGATCAGCTATTACTAGAAGTTTTTGCTACTGAAAGCTCTTATCAATATATGTTATGTCTTAATATTTTACAACGTAATGTGTTTTGTTTATTCTAGAAAAGTGACATTGAAAAAGAGGTATACATGTTCATTTTACATATGTGGATTTTTTTGTATTTATTTTATTTGATTTTACTTTAAATTCTGGGATACATGTGCTGAACATGCAGGTTTGTTACATAGGTATACATGCGCCATGGTGGTTTGTTGCGCCTGTCAACCCGTCATCTAGGTTTTAAGCCCTGCATGCATTAGGTATTTGTCTAATGCTCTCCCTCCCATTTCCCCCCACCCCACAACAGGCCCAGGTGTATGATGTTCCCCTGCCTGGGTCCATATGTTCTCATTGTTCAACTCCCACTTATGAGTGGGAACATGTGGCGTTTGGTTTTCTGTTCCTGTGTTGGTTTGCTGAGGACGATGGTTTCCGGATTCATCCATGTCCCTGCAAAGGTCATGAATTCGTTTTTTATGGCTGCATAGTATTCCATGGTGTATATGTGCCACATTTTCTTTAGTCTATCATTGATGGGCATTTGGGTGGATGTTTTAAAGAATACCAACTTAGCTCCAACCTGGACCCCATTAAAACAAAACAAAACCAAAAAAAAAGTACCAGCAGCTGCTTCGTCTTCCTTCTTCTAACTTGCTTTCAAGTTCCTGGGGCCTCAATATGCAAAGAGAATTGTTTATGGAACATTTATTTCTTTCTATGGAACCTTTAGAAAGAAAATGTTTTTATGAAGATATTTTAGTTGTTGACATGGTAAATAAGTTTAAGGTATTTCTGTTAAAAATTTTCAAAATTTATAATAAATCAAAGATCAGTATAGTTTTCTCTGTTTTTGACTGGTTTCTAGTTCATTTCATATTATATATTTATAAATTATATATAATATAAAATAATTTTATATTATATATTTATAAATTATATGTAACATAAAATAATTTTATAATATAAATTTATAAGATTTTATAATATAATTATGAGGCAGCGCTCCTTTCGCTGGGGCACTAGCTGCGGGGGGTCTGTTCCTGCCCACCCCTGATTCGGCAACGGATGAATAAAGTACACTGACACACGGATTATTCTGCTTTGCCAGTCCAGCTGAGGGTCCAAGCCGCTTACAGTCTCCAAGCTGAGTTCTGTAAACAGTTGCCACTGGGCCCCAATCAGATAGTGAGGCTCACTTTTATTCAGTAAGATTGATTAACAAAAGTTGTGAGTAAACACCACTAGAGGGTAAAGATTAAAGGCCAGGTTCCAAGGCCTAAAGCAAACAGCATTTGCTGGTAATAAACTTCTGCTGACCCCTTTCCCCCGCTCTCCCAAATAGGAAGCAGTAAAGTACCCGGTAGGACAAATGTTAGTCTTAAGCCCATATAAGTAAACAGGTTAGGAAGATACACTTCCCACATTCCTTTGTACTTGCACCCTAATCTTTCTGGCTCCTACAGAAACCCTGGCTGCCTTCAGCCAAGCAATCTGAAGCTATGCAAACTTTCAGGGCTTCCAAGAGAGTTTTTGACTATTACTATAATTATCTTTTATATTTTTCCCACCAGCCTGATCGAACCCCGACATAATTATAATTTTATAATATACATTTTATATTATATATAAAATGAACTAGGAATCAATCAGAAACAAGAGAAAAATAGGCTTAAGGATATGAAAAGGTAGTTTAATGGAAGAGAAAAGGCCGGGCGCGGTGGCTCATGCCTGTAATCCCAGCACTTTGGGAGGCCGAAGTGGACGGATCACCTGAGGTCGGGAGTTTGAGACCAGCGTGACCAACATGGAGAAACCCCGTCTCTACTAAAAATACAAAATTAGCCAGGCATGGTGGTGCATGCCTGTAATCCCAGCTACTTGGGAGGCTGAGGCAGGAGAATCACTTGAACCCAGGTGGAGGAGGTTGTGGTGAGCTGAGACTGCGCCATTGCACTCCAGCCTGGGCAACAAGAGTGAAACTCTGTATGAAAACAAAACAAAACAAAACACAGACACACACACACAAAAAAAAAAGAAGAAGAAGAGAAAAAATCTCCCAAAAAAAGAAAAAAAGGAAAAAATGCGGAGAAACGTAAAAGGTGATTTAACATGAATGATACTCAATCTCATGGTACCAAGTAAATGCAAATGACAAAAACAATAAAATGTTTCATATTGATTATATTGACACAATATCTTTTTAAAAATTACCTTGAAAACACTATCAGATACTATGATTATGTGGGGAAATAGAATTTATCTATTACCTGGGAAAATTAAAGATGCATATCCTGTAAAATATAGTAAATTCACTGTACTAAGGAGATCTGTACAAGGATGTTCATTTCAGCGTGTTTATAATAGCTTAAATTTGGATATAACATAAATTTCTATTTTAAAATATGGCTTGAGGTGGTATATCTAAAACGAGTATTTGATAATAGTTAAAGTGAATAAATTATTTCTGTATTAACATTCATAGATTTTGAAAAAAAATAATGTTGATCTAAAAGGAAGGATGAAGTATCTGAGAAGAAGAGATACCCAAATATACCCTTTTTTACAAATTGTAAATGAAAATAATTTTTACAAAATATAAATACAAAACAAATTATAAATACAAAACACATGACACTTTCACTGCATGTATACTTTTAAAAATTTATTTTAAGAATACAGAATCTGTAATGTTTTTAATTTATGTATTGCATGTCCTCAAGATGCATGTTTTTTGCATTGTAAATATTTTTATATAGGAAAGAAAACATCTTTTTAGGTGTCAGCCATATATTGATTTAAAATGAATCCTCAATTTTTAAGTGATTTTTCACAGAAATGTTTTTCTCCAAGATGCAGTTCATACCTCTATCTAATCATCATGTTTCTGGGTACAGTAGCCAAGCTATTAAAAATGAATAATGCTTTTGGAATACTGATAAGCACAGGTGAAATCTGAATTTAGAGTATTACATGCATACTTACATTAAATACTTCAGAGACCTAATGTTTACAAAGTAGATTAAAATTCTACATTAAAATAGATTTTAAAATTTGGAAGAAAAGCATATTAGGAGAAATCTCAAAAGTTCTGCAGCCTACATCAGGAAGCACTTTTACTTTTCTCTGTTTTCCTTGTAAAGTAAAATAAAAGCTAAGCAATTCATTAATAAAAATAGAACATGCAAATTAAATATTCTGAATCTGGAATGAATTTATACATTTACTTCTCTAAAACAAACTAATTTTCTATATCAAGGCAAAATGTAGCAACAAAATAAGCATTTTTAATAAGATAAAGAAAAGTAATCATAGCTCTGAGCATGAAACAGCTGACCTATTTCAGTTGAGAGAGGAACCATATTCTTTTCTGAAATCATACATGTCTTGATCATATCTAAGATCTACGAAGCCTGGCTCAGTCAGCAATCAATCTATCAGAGAGAATAGAATTATAATTTGCATCAAACTGTGCTCAAGTAGACAAAATAGAGACTAGGGGCCCTGGGCATGAACTTTTTTTATTTAATTTTGTTTTGTTTAACAAGAACTTAAGAGAAATTCTGGATAATGAGCCCTGTTTTATCAGATTTGTGCAGTTTTCTTCATTACTGGTGTTTGTAATTCAAATAACTATTAGGTATAAATGAAACAAGGCTGAACATTCCCCCAAAATACCGTATTGGCCTAAAAATTTCCACATCACTGAATGCCTTTTTGAAACTGCTACTTATTAAGAAAAACTTCCATTCCTGAGCTCAGCTGGCAACAAAGATAAAAGTTAGGGCATTTGCCACTTATAGGTTAGAACATTTTAAGAGACTCTCCAAGGGTAAACTAAATCAAATGATAAAGCGCATGAACTTTAGAATCAGATGTCTAGTTAAATTGTAGTGTGACCTTTGAAGTAGTCATGTCAACCAATCAAACCTAAAGGTTCTAGAATGAATTGCTAACTTGCAGGTAAAACAAATAGAAGAACATGTTAAATTAACCAGGAGGATGCAGTCAGTAAAACCTAGTTTGTGCAGGAAAAACAACTCATTTTCCTCAACAAATAGATTGCATTATAATGAAAAGAAGGAGACAGACCCAGACAAAGAATGTGCTTGTATTTTAAATGAGCCTGTATTTATAGCCATGTATCAGGAGTGGATTAACTGTGGTCCATGAGCCAAATCTGGCTTGCCACCTGCTTTTGTAAATAAAGTTTTACTGGAACACAAATACCTGAAACAGTGAAACATACAACAATCTCCAAAGCATTCAATATTTACTATCTTGATCTTTACGTAAAATGTTTGCCAATTCCTGGTATATGTAAATCTTATTTGTATCCTGATTTAAACAAACCAAAAAATAGAATACATAATTAGATAATTGGGGAAAATCTGCACAAGTGTGTATTGTGATTTTAAGGAATTTTTAATTTTTAAAACTTTGATAATATTATTTTAGTGATTTTTTAAAAGGTGCTTATTTTATAACTACATATTTAAATGATTAAATGAAAATTAAAATAATACTTAATCATTTTAAGCCTCAATTTATCTCTTCTTAAAATATTGACAACAGTGTCACCTATCTCATACAGTTTTTGGAGGTCTCATGAGGTAATCCATATTTTCATTTAGCAAACTTGTCGTCATAAGTGCACCATTGCTGTTAGCTGATATTATTATGACTATTCAACAACATATAAAGCTTAAAATATAAAACCCCACTGACATTAATACACATTTATAAAAATGAATGTTATTAGAACCATCTTCAGGAGCAAGTTTTCAGGTATTATGTTTGACAACGGATGTTTTTTAAACCATCTTCTGTGGAAGACAGGTCTGGGTAACCAGAAATATTTATTTATTTTTTTACTGTAGGTATGTAAACTTATGATATTCATCATCCTGTCAACATAAATATTGGACAAATATTTAAGAAATATTTTGGAGAGGTACCAAATTAGTCTCATTGTATTTTCTGAATTTCATTGTGTGACCATGGCACTGAGCATCTGAAGGGCATTAAAAGATTTGTTATGGGAGGCCAGAAAATAAAGGTTGCCTGATTTATAATTTTGCCTTTGCATAATGAATAAAGCTTTAAACTCTGTAAACTCAAATCTAAAATATGACTTACGGTACCAGATGAGATATAATAAAGCCACTACAATCTATCATTCTCACTGATTAAAATAATTTGAAAATAAATATAAAAGTCAACTACCTGTCTGGGCGCGGTGGCTCACCCCTGTAATCCCAGCACTTTGGGAGGGCGAGGCGAGTGGATCACCTGAGGTCAGGAGTTGGAGACCAGCCTGGCCGACATAGTGAAACCCCATCTCTACTAAAAATACAAAAAAATTAACTGAGTGTGGTGGTGGTGCCTTCAATCTCAGCTACTCAGGAGGCTGAGGCAGGAGAGTCACTTGAACCCAGGATGCAGAGGTTGCCATGAGCTGAGATTGTGCCATTGCACTCCAACCTGGGCGACAAGAGCAAAACTCTATCTCAAAAAAAAAAAAAAAAAAAAAAAAAAGTCAACTACGTGAGAACCCTGAAATATAAAAAAGTAGCATGTGAATTGTTAAAGAAGTCAAAATGAAGGGAAAAAACCTATGGAATACGTTTCTCATTTTTTCCTTTTTCTCAATGTCCAAGCTTTGATTTAAGAGCAGCCCCAGTCAAGGAACTCTGTTGTACTTGAGAGTAGCAAAATCTTTAACAGAAACAACTTTTGGGCAAGAAGACTGGTAATGGGGACATTATGAGCTGGAGAGTATGGAAGGAATCCTCGGGACTTTTGTTTTTCTTTTTGTATTTGTTTTTTTATCTAGTCCCTGCAGTGGGTTTTGTAATGGTTACGTAACTATGTACAAGTAGCAAGAATGGTGAAAACTCTGAGAAAAACTCAGTTTCTCTGGCAAGAAAAAGTAGGTAAAGAGACTTCTGGGAACAGAAGGGTGTGGTGGTGAATTAAGGTGAATCTTCCTACACAGAATTAAGAATATCCTTCTCCAGCCCTTTGCTATCTCTGGACAACTCTTCGGAGAGAGTTGGAGAAGGGCATCCTTAATTCTATGTAGGAAGGATATAATTTCCAGACTCACCCCTCACCTGTGTGAGGCAGACTCCAAACAACATAGCAGAGGCTTTGATAACAGAATTATGATGTAAACCACTGTATATAACCCAGGCAAACTCCCAAGTGGTACACATAATGGAATAAACCCGAACTTCAGAGTAAAGACATTGAAAACTGATAGTGAAACTACCACTAACAGAAGGTAGGGCAGAATTTGTACTCTGAACCTAATTATTTTGGTTGTCAGCGTGCCACCTGCTTCTGTAAATAAAGTTTTATTGGAATACAGCTTTTCTGTAGCTGCTTTTGTACTACAAAAAAGAAAATCAATATTCTATAAAAACAAAACAACTTAGTAGTCAGTGTGTCACAATATAATGCTTAGTATTTCTAGGATACAATCTAAAACTTCTCAATATACACAATTACAAAGAATCAGAAAAATGTTGACCCAGTTCTGAAGGCAAATGACAATCATCAGAAGTAATCCCTGAGGTAACCCAGATATTAAAATGACCATGGACTTTAACGCAAATATTATAACTATGCTCCTTGAGGTAAACATCAGTAATCCTGAAATGAATGAAATGGTAGAAATTCTAACCAGAGAATTAGGAAATATATATGTGTCATGTGTGTATTTTGTGTGTTTGTACATGTGTACATACATGCATACATGTGTGCATAATTTTAACATATACATGTTTTAAAAAGTAAATGTTAGAACTGAAAAATATACTATCTGAAATAAAATATTCCCTGGATGGGCCCAAGAGCAGAATAGAGATAACAAAGAAGTCAGTG
Source organism: Hylobates moloch (assembly GCF_009828535.3). Taxonomy (NCBI): domain Eukaryota; kingdom Metazoa; phylum Chordata; class Mammalia; order Primates; family Hylobatidae; genus Hylobates; species Hylobates moloch. The sequence continues at coordinate 86,134,486 of NW_026652277.1, read as the reverse complement.
TACATGAAGACAGGTCAGTTGAAATGATCTAATCTTAAGAAAAAAGTTATACTGCAGAAAATTGAACAAAGTCTCAGGAATCGGTGAAACAATACCAAAAGATATAGCATATATACTATTGTGGTCCCTAAAGGAAAAGGGAAAGAAATTTGTGACAAAAGTATATTTGAAAATAATGGTCAAAGGCTTTACAAATGTGGAGAAAACGATAAATGTATTAATTTTCTGTGAGCCATGAACATAATAAACTCAAAGGAAACCTCACCCAAACACATCATCATAAACTTCTTGAAAACTAAAGATAATTCTTTCTCCTTTTATATTTAATTTTTAAAATGTTTAATGATCTTTTAAATTGTATTTTATTTTAGATTCATGGGGTACATGTGTATGTTTGTCACATGGGTATATTGGGTATATTGCCTATTGATGGTGGTTGGGCTTCTAGTGTACCCATTACCAAAAAAACGAACATTGTAATTACCCATCTATTTCTTTTTATAGATGCCAGAGGAAAATGGCATATTACATTCAGGGGAACAACATTTCAAATGACTGCACTTTTCACATCAGAACCCATGGTGGCTCCAAGATTGTGGAACAACATCAAGTTGCTAAAAGCAATAAACTGTCAACCTAGAATTCTACATCTAGTAAAAATATCCTTCAGAATAATAAACTGTGCTTCACATGTAGGAAAATTAACATAATTCATTGTCAGTAGAACCTGTGAAAGAAATGCTAAAAGCAGTGCTTAAGACTACAGGGAGTTGTGATATAACAGAGAAACTTATAATTTCAGGAATAAAGGCAGAGCAAAAGTAATGCTTAAGGGGGTAAATATAATAGACCGTGTTGCTTTTATTACATTCTTTAAAAACATATATGCAGATGAAACAAAGCTTAAACATTACTTGGTGTATATGGATGCAATGTATATGATAACTAAAATATGAAGTTATCAGGAATTTTCAGTTGTATGGCTTCTAATTGAAGTGGAAAATGTTAACTCTAAATATACTGAGAAAGGTTACAAATGTGTGCATACATATATACATGTATTTTTTTTTTTGAGATGGAGTTTTGCGCTTGTCGCCCAGGCTGGAGTGCAAAGGTGTGATCTCAGCTCATGGCAACCTCTGCCTCCAGGGTTCAAGCTATTCTTCTGACTCAGCCTCCAGAGTAGCTGGGAATACAAGAGTGTGCCACTACTCCTGGCTAATTTTTCTGTATTTTTAGTAGAGATGGAGTTTCACCATGTTGGCCAGGCTGGTCTCAAACTCCTGACCTTGGGTGATCCACCCACCTGGGCCTCCCAAAGTGCAGGGATTACAGGCGTGAGCCACCACACCCAACCCTATAAATGTATATTTTATCCTCTAGAACAAAATAATAAATATAAAGACCTTTAACAAAAAATAATTAAAGTGGAAGCTAATAAGCATTTAAATAATTTAAAATAATGTAGTTCTATACTTTGCAAACATTAATCCAAAGAAAGTTAGATTGACTGTGTTAATATTAGCAAAAATATATTTCTAAACAAAGAACGTCAACAGGGTAAAGAGAGATATTACATAATGACAAAAGTGTCTATTCACCAAGAAAATATAATGATAAATGTGTGTGAGCCTACCAAATGCTTGAAACTTCCAAAACATGTGAAGCAAAAATTGATAACATTGTAGGGAGGACTGGATAAATATGTTATACTTGAAGGTTTCATTACTCCTCTCTCAGTAATAATAAAATCAGACATAAAATCGGCAATATCATAGAAAACCATAACAAAGTCATCAACTAGTTTGACTTGTGTCATTTCTAGAACACTTCACCCAATAACAGCCGAATTCATAGTCTTTTCAAGGGGGATTGAGATACCATTCTAGACCACGAAACAAACTTTAACAAGATTTAAAGAATTATACATGTGATGTTCTCCAACCATAATATAATTTTGCTAGTAATAATAATAGGAAGACATCTAGAAAACCCTTCAACAATTTGGAAATAAACAGTACATTTCTAAATAACCTATGGATCAAACATAAAGTCCCAAGAGAAACTAGAAAAAAATTGAAGTAAGTGAAAGTATGACATGATAATTTATGAGATGCACTTTGTAAGGCAGTAGTAATTTGAGAAATATATGGATTTATGCTTGTCATTGAAGGGAGGTTTTAAATCAATAATATAAGAAACTAGAATAGCAAGGAAAAATTGAGCCCAGACCACATAAAAGGAAGAAAATAATAAATATAAGAGCATAAATGAATGATGTTGAAAAGATGAAAACAGTAGAAACTGCAGGTGTTATCCTTTTAATATCTGTAATGGTGTCCACTTCCATTACAGCCATTGGTAATTTGTATCTTTTCTTTCTTCCTCCAAATTATAAGCATTCTTTCCCCAAAGTACAAGCATTTGAGGGAAGAAAGAAAAGGTACAACTTGCCAATGCCTGTAATGGAAGTGGACATCATTACTGGTGTTAGGAGGATAATAAGGGACTACTATAAACATCTGTAGTCCATAAATACAACAAATTAGATGAAAAGGACCAATTATTTGGAAGATATAAGCTACCAAAACTGCTTCAGGAAGAAATAGGTAACCTTGATAGTCTTACCCAATTAAAGAAATTGATTTCAAAGTTTAAAATATCCCAACAAAGAAAACTCTAGACTTTGAGGGTTTCACTATCAAATTCGACCAAAATTTAAGAAAGAAATATTACCATTTATATATAATCTATTCCAAAAATTGGAAGACAGAACACTTGACAACTCATTTTATGAGGCCAGGATTACTATTATTAAAAAAAAAAAAAAACAGGTAAAGACTGATGTCTCAAAATGTAGAGTACAGTGAAATGTTGGTTTTAATCAAGAAGCATTCTCTAAATTATGCTATGCCTTAGTTCCCTGGGAAACCCTGGCAAAGACTTAGTTTAGAGAGGCAGCTCATGGAATACTTTAGAGCCAGGCAAATCCTGAGTCACACATTTTTCATATAATTTTAATTGCATTTATTATTGAATATTTTTGACAATCAGAAAAGCCAGAAAGGATGCTGAATCAATCTAAGACTCAAAGAATCCTAAACTAAAGGAGCAGTTTGGCAGAAAATCCCAGTGATTTTGGCAAAATATTCTCTATTAAAATATTAAATATTTAGTATTTTAAATTACTCTTTCACTGTTTTAATTCAAAGCCATAGGCCATTTGAGAAAAACCAACCAAGGGGAAAGATGTCAAAATGTAGGCAGACATATTAAAAAAAAAAAAAACTATTATAGAACAAGTTGTTCAAAACAACCATCTGAACTTCTGGCTAGTTCATGCTAGAGGGTATAATCAGTATATCACAGATAAAGACCAGGATGATTATCACTAAAAGCCATAAATCATGATATACTTGTGTTGTAATGGCATCTACTTTCTAATTTCAGAAGACATATCTGAAGATGCTGTGACAATGCAACTCAAAATATGAAAATAAGCTATATGTCCTTATTTAAAAAGGATGGGCTGACATTTAAAAATAATCCTTAATTTACTCATCATTTGATCATTACATGATCATAGACATTAAGACAGACATGTAATAGAGTGGCTAAAATGTGAGGACAGAGAACAGAGTGCTAGTTGGAAGCCCTGAGTTCTAATTCTAGCTCTGTTGCTAATGAGTTTAATGGGTTTGAAAAATCCACTTCTCTGAGCCTAATTCTATAATCAAGTATGGTGGTTAAGTATAGGTATTTTTATCCCTAAGGAGTTAAATCAAAGACTTTACAGGGCCATCAATCCAACATGAAGTTTATGAGTAGTCTTCAAACAGATTACATCATAATCACTTTTCTGGAGAGTGTCTGAAGGATCATATAGAGCAGATGCTGACATAGGCCTAATGTCCCTACTGATGCTTATTAGAATGACTCATGAATCTGTTTGCATTTGTCTTTCTCTTGTCACAATCACCATACACAGTTTTATGCCTCATGGTATTAATAATTCTTTAAGAATAGAGTTCCTGGTCACAAAGCCGGTCCTAAAACGTAGATTTGGAATTTCTGATTACTTTTATTGCTGTAAACAAAATCTCTCCATCTACATTGGAGGGTCATAGTAAAACATCTTTCCAAGCCTTAAGAACATAACAGAAGCCTTCCATCAATATATGAATACATTGTGGTTAATTTCAACAATCTTCTGAAGATCTAGAGCAATCTCTCAGTGAACTGCAGATATCCTTCTCAGCTCTTGAAATTTCTGCATATCAATTCAAAAGTTTTTATTGCAAATTGAAATCCTTTTTGTTAAAGAATGAGGGTAATACAAAACATTAAATGAATATTTAGAAATTGGTAATTTTATAAGTGGTTTTTATTCTAAAATTTAAATTATGCAGGGAATATATCAGAGTATATTTAATGTTGTATTTATAACAGTGACTGGCCATACCTGAATCCATCCTCTAATCCTTGTCACATGTTGAGGAAAGCAGTTAAAGGCAATGATTATATGAATAACATTAGAAAAGGAAAAGAGTCCAATATCTTCACATCCCTTTCCTCCCAGAAAAATGATGAAGTAGAGATGGCTGTAGGAACTAGGATTCATTAACCTGTAAGGAATAAGACAGTTTCTATAAATTTTAAACTAGTTGTGAACTACATTCTCAGCTTGTGTGAGGGGTGTAGGTTAATGACTTCAAATTTTCAGAGAACTTTTTTCACTTTCTCCCATTCATTGGGAACCAATGAAACCTAGCAAGAATTCACACTATCTTGCCCTGTGAGTCTTTTTTTCCCCCTAGCTTGCCTACTGGTGGTGCCTTTTGATGTCTTCAGCTTTATGTGGGTGCCTAAGCTTTAAAATTTCACATTGTACGGCTAACAGCTTTTGTCTTCTACCTTGTGTTGAGATGGTCAGGTAAAACCCAAGATGCTGGGCAGGAGGAATTGGCAAATTCTCCTAATGGGTTACCTTCAGTACTATCTGACAGATCATCTTTTTGTATTAAGTCTTTCTTATTGTTTCCAACTTCCAAAGATAATCCTTATTTTTCAGAGAGTTCTTTTTCAATAATTTTGTATCTATGTGTCTACATGTGTCTGTGAGGGGGAGTGTGTTTATTACTTTCAAATACTCTCTAGCAAGAGGGTTAATTTGGTCACCTTATTCACTGTATGACTGGATCTCTATGCAATTTTATATCAATTTTCTACATTCAGTTATTTAATATATTTGGAACGTGTATTAATCCATGGAGTGAGGTGGGACACTAAGTGGGAAAACATTCAGCTTCTCAGTTATTTGTTTAGTAACACTAACTTTTTCTTTTTGTTTGGGATATTTCTTTTATTATGTAGTTCATTTTCACATATATTGTGTTTGTTTATTGATCTGCCTGCCAGTTTGTACACTGCTATGGAACTAATTTAGTTACTCTACTTTTATTATGTATTTTAATACCTAATTATTTTAACTGCTTTTTATTAGATGTTCTTCCTGTTTATATATCTAAGTGGCCTTGAGAATAACTTTTTCAAGTTCAAAAGTAAAACTAGATTTTCATTGAGATATTTGTTGAGTGCACTGAATCCTTAAAACAGCAGTCTTTTTTTTTTTTTTTCTTTTAAGCTGAGGAAACATTTTAAAAATTATGTCTTTGAAAAGACTAGTCATTGTGGGGTTTATAGAGTTCTAATTATTTAATTTATTATTTTTTCTCATTATTTTCATTTCTTTGTTCTTTTCTATTACATATCAAGTGAATTTCTCAAAATTTTTCATCATTTACTCAATTTTCTGTAATAATTCTTGAGTTTATCTTCAATATGAATTTCAATTTTCTTTTTTCTTTTTTTGAGACGGAGTCTCGCTCTGTCACTCAGGCTGGAGTGCAGTGGTGCAATCTTGGCTCACTGCAAGCTCCGCCTCCTGGGTTCACGCCATTCTCCTGCCTGAATTTCAATTTTCTTATTGGAATTTTAATTCTTTTTTAATTCTGTCCTCAGTTCCTCACATTCCATTTTGATTTCACTCCTTATATATGCTTTTTTGTCATTCAATGTGTTTATCTTTTTATCTTTTATTGGATTTCAGCTTTTTATAATAGACATGTATCATTTCATGCCACTGAACATGTGAAATTATCTTCTCTGGATATTCTCGTTTCTTTAGTAAGTTATTTTCAGAGTTTTGCTCTGCTTTATTGATTTTAGGGCTTTATTCCTGTATCATTTACTGTTTCTCATAGGATCTGTATTGTTGTTTGTTTAATTGGCTTTTTTCCTTTTACTTATATCTAATGAGAAAATCATCATTGGAACTTAATAAAATTTATCTAAAGAAGTCTATGCAGATTTTCCCTGTCCCTGGTCATTGTGTACTAAGGCACCAGTAAAACCCATCTTCACTCCTCTGCTGGAGAGCAGGTTGTGGCACTTGTGTTCAGTGCTTTTTACTTGACCTTGACATGGAATTCTGTACCTTTAGCTATAGTACTTTTTGATTAATTTATGGGATACAGAGAAACTGGAGTCTAAGCATTGACAGTTCAAGGGCCTTTGTTACATCTTGCAGTATACAGAGCATTAGTGCCCCTCAATCCCCCACCCTGTTGTTTGGCGAGTCTAGGAGAATTTTTTTAGGCTGTGCATTACATTTCTCAGTGCAGCTCAGTAAGCCTCTCACTTAGAGTTTATTTTTCCTTCATAGATTATTTCATTGAGAAACTGAAGGATTTTGTGTTGGGGAAATAATGTTTAACAAAAATGACTGTCATCTTAAAGGATTCTGTGCTTTTACTAGGAGTTGAAAGGAGTGAGGGAATATTATTTTTTTTGGTGAGTTAATGAAAAATGGAAAATGAGTTTAAATAAAAGATTCAGTGGTGCTTTCTCTCAATGTTCTGAAATGGTGTGTATGGAGCCAGTATATACAGAACAAATAGTTGTGGAAGATCCAGGTGTACGGTCACTGTCAAAATAATTCTGTGCCTTAGATTATAATTAATTCAAGAGAAATGTTGAGTAAATACAGGAAATAAAGCCAATTATTTCCTCTGTATTTGTCTGTGCTAGCAGTAAAATGTCAATTAAGTATGATTAATTCTTCCTTTTTTCCATAAGCATGAGAATGTATTGCTGCAGTTTTAATGGCTGCCATGATGAGGTCTATCAGTCACTGAAAAGAAGTCAGCAGAGTCATTTCAGTGTCATGAGAAAATATCAAATGCATTTCAATAACATACGTTTACTGATTGTTTTTCTCTTGTTTCCTGTGGCAAGTAAAATATATTTGTTCAGAATAATTTTCTGATGCAATCGAAACCTAAGGCCTTCTATGAAGACTTCTCTAATCGGCAGAGAAAGGAGCAGCCATGTCTTTCCTACTCCGATCTTTGTATTATAGACATTAACACATTTTAATGGAACCAGTTATAATCCAGTGTTATTTACATGTCTGTTTTTTGTATGTACTGAGGTTAGTGAAAATTTCATATTTATTTTTCTATTTATATTACTCACCTATGAAAGAATGTGTTGATTGAATGAGGATTTTCACTTTAAATAAAATGTAGTAATCTGTAATCAATAACTCTCACTGACCCTGAAACTCACATTACTTGTTTTCCAAGCTGTAATTCACTCAGAATTAGAAAGGAAAAAAGGAAAGGAAAGAACGTCAGAATATGTATCTCCTCTTCACTTTATGTATCTTTATGCAGGAATCCTTTGAGTTCTTAAAAAGAATGATTTTGGGTACAAACTAATTTGAGGCTTTCTGTGTTTTTCTGAGAGTATATGAGATATGCATGGCACGTATTTGGTACTTTAATAGTACTTATTGAAGAATAGAAAGCAACTATAAGGTATAATGATAAAGAAAGGGTTCTGGATGGCCTACTGGTGTCCTGGGATTAAAAGAAAGAAACAGGAAAATTGAAGCTGCATTTGAGTGTGAAAGTTGGGAGTTTCAGGTTTTAGAATTGGAACACTTCTCGTTCTTAGTGTAGAGTAGGTATGAAGTTCATTGTAATTGACCAGGCCAGCCATTTCTTCACTGGAAAGCCTTAGAAAGTTCTTCCACAGGGCAAGGGAATCATTTCTGATGATGGCAGCATGAGAAGCAGAAGGAAAGAGGGCCTGGGAGACAGTTCCCTGACATTTTGATCAGTGCCCACAAGAGTGACAGGCATATTATGTCTTAATAAGTAAATAAAAACTAAAGAATGAAAGTTATTTGATTGAAAACTAGAGAAAAAAGAGCAGTATGAGGATGCATCATTAGAGTCCCTGTTGAGGGCCATGGGCTGGACTCTGCCAGGACCTCGGGGAAAGTGTACTTGGTGGTTGTGATGCAGCACATCTAGGTCTTCCCAACTAGATTGCCAACTTCTAAACTCCTCTCTCAAGGAAACTCTGAAGTTGTCACTAAGTGCAGAGCCAGGTCAAGGAGACAAAAGGTAGTCTCAACTCTAATTATGATTGCAGTACTAACTAGAATGCTCTCATACTTGTGTTCTCATTTATTAACCAATTTATTTTGAATATGAACTGTAGCTTCTTTCAAAACTATATTGTTGTATATTATTATCAATATTGTGATATTTATTGAGCTCTTACTATGGGGGAAGTGTGATGCTGAATGTCCTGGGGTAAGCTACAGGGATACTTAGAGTTTAATTGGGAAGAGAAATGCAGCTGTACTGTCCAAACCAAAGTAGGTCATCAATAATTATTTTGAATGAACACACATATAATATAATTGCTGGGTTTTTTTTAATGGCATCATTAGCATTAGGGAAACACAAATGAAACAAAAATAAAAATCAGGAAAGAGTTATTTCTGTGAAAAATAACAATAATAAACCATTTATATATTAACCTAAAAATAATTGTTGAAGAAACAGGTATGTATATTATTTAATATATTCAGATTTATAAATAGAGAAAATGTTAATGTTTTAATGTAGAGAACAAGTCAAAAACATTTAAGATAAAAGAAGTTTGTATGGTGGCTGGGCATTCCCTGACAACCTCACAGAAAATAAAGGATTTAAGCCTCATAGGAGTGAGAGTGGGACTGAAAGAAAGCATTTCAGGTCAGCTGAAGGTAGTGATGGCACAATAAGGTGCCTGTGTGTGTGAGAGGGGTGAACTGACAGGAGCATAACTGCATTTGTGTTTGCTCTGAGCAAAAGCACATTTCATCTTTTTGCTAACACTTTTCTTGGAGATAACAATTTTAACTATAAGGTATGGTTCATGGCATTTTATATAAGCGTTAGTTTCTTTTTGGTATATTTCGTTGATGGTGCTTAGATACTCAAAGAATGCAAATAAGGGAAAATGAGAATTCCAAATAATTTTTTGAAGAAAAACCTCTTCTTTCCAGTCTGGGTGATTATAGAGCTATAGTGCATACTGTAAAGTAGAACAGATATTTAGTGGTGCCTGGAATGCCAAAGTAGCAACTTAGTGTGATTCTCTGTAATGGTACTGGAAAACTTCTTTGATTCATTTAGTTGATGTCAATATGTCACTTTTTGGTGGAATTGCTACTTTATACAATATTATGTTAACATTTGAGGCAGCATTATCCATAAATATTTATCCCATGTGGCATATTGGTTTTAAACTCATACTGAAGAACACATCTAATATTAAAGTATAAAAGCAGTGGCAGAATGCGGTACAAATTAATAGCAATTTTATGTCTGTTTTTATGTTAAACATGTTCAAATTAGTTAGGCATGTGAGAGGATAACTATATTGTATATACTATTTCACTTATCCTTTAACTACTTTATTGAAAAGCACCTACAGAGTTGAAAGCAGGTATTTTTATTTCGTTGAGCAGTGGTTTGTAGTTCTCCTTGAAGAGGTCCTTCACATCCCTTGTAAGTTGAATATCATGAAAATGGCCATACTGCCCAAGGTAATTTATAGATTCAATGCCATCCTCATCAAGCTACCAATGACTTTCTTCACAGAATTGGAAAAAACTAAAGTTCATATGGAAGCAAAAAAGAGCCCGCATTGCCAAGTTAATCCTAAGCCAAAAGAACAAAGCTGGAGGCATCATGCTACCGGACTTCAAACTATACTACAAGGCTACAGTAACCAAAACAGCATGGTACTGGTACCACAACAGAGACATAGACCAATGGAACAGAACAGAGCCCTCAGAAATAATACCACACGTCTACAGCCATCTGATCTTTGACAAACCTGACAAAAACAAGAAATGGGGAAAGGATTCCCTATTTAACAAATGGTACTGGGAAAACTGGCTAGTCATATGTAGAAAGCTGAAACTGGATCCCTTCCTTACACCTTATACAAAAATTAATTCAAGATGGATTAAAGACTTAAATGTTACACCTAAAACCATAAAAACCCTAGAATAAAACCTAGGCAATACCATTCAGGACATAGGCTTGGGCAAGGACTTCATGTCTAAAACACCAAAAGCAATGGCAACAAAAGCCAAAATTGACAAATGGGATCTAACTGAACTAAAGAGCTTCTGCACAGGAAAAGAAAGTACTGTCAGAGTGAACAGGCAACCTACAGAATGGGAGAAAATTTTGCAGTCTACTCATCCAACAAAGGGCTAATATCCAGAGTCTACAAAGAACTCAAACAAATTTACAAGAAAAAAACAACCCCATCAACAAGTGGGCAAAGGATATGAACAGACACTTCTCAAAAGAAGACATTTATGCAGCCAAAAGACACGTGAAAAAATGCTCATCATCACTGGCCATCAGAGAAATGCAAATCAAAACCACAATGAGATACCATCTCACACCAGTTAGAATGGCCATCATTAAAAAGTCAGGAAACCACAAGGTGCTGGAGAGGATGTGGAGAAATAGGAACACTTTTATACTGTTGGTGGGACTGTAAACTAGTTCAACCATTGTGGAAGACAGTGTGGCAATTGATTCCTCAGGGATCTAGAACTAGAAATACCATTTGACCCAGCCATCCCATTACTGGGTATATACCCAAAGGATTGTAAGTCATGCTGCTATAAAGACACATGCACACGTATGTTTATTGCGGCACTATTCACAATAGCAAAGACTTGGAACCAATCCAAATGTCCAACAACGATAGACTGGATTAAGAAAATGTGGCACATATACACCATGGAATACTATGCAGCCATAAAAAAGGATGAGTTCATGTCCTTTGTAGGGACATGGATGACGCTGGAAACCATCATTCTCAGCAAACTATCGCAAGGACAAAAAACCAAACACCACATGTTCTCACTCATAGGTGGGAATTGAACAATGAGAACACTTGGACACAGGAAGGGGAACATCACATACTGGGGCCTGTTGTGGGGTGGGAGGAGGGGGGAGGGATAGCATTAGGAGATATACCTAATGTAAATGACGAGTTAATGGGTGCAGCACACCAACATGGTACATGTATACATATGTAACAAACTTGCACATTGTGCACATGTACCCTAGAACTTAAAGTATAATAAAAAAAAAAAAAAGCAGGGATTTGAAAGGGGAGATCGTGATAGCTTCTGAAAGAGTGAACTTTTACTACATGGTATCTGGTTAGTCTTTAATGACCTAGAAATACATTCCTATTGGAATATAACTTAATTTGCTTATTTGTAAATGGGTCTGGGAAATCATTTAAAAATGAATTGAACGTCTAAGTTCTATACATAAGTGGACCAAATTAGGGATTCAAATTTGTAACAAAGTTTTATTCTTGGAATTTTAATCAAATTATCTTATTTAACTTAAATTTAATTAAACTATTTTGTTTCCTTTCTGTAGAAATAAAAATGCCATCTAAGCCTGGTAGCTTTGCTCTAAGAATTTAAATGTCCCTCTCTTAGCTGAGCCTCAGCCTCCCTGTATCAGAAAACCTTAGAGGGTCATGGGACATGGCACATGGTTAAAAACAACAAAGCAAACAACAGCAATAAAAAACTTTGAAAATAAAAATTCATGAATAAAATAACTTTCTTAAGTGATTCTGCAGTCATCAGAAGGGCTAAGATGCCCACAGTTTTATTCACCATGGCTTATATATAATCAGTGCAAATGTTGACACAAAGAGACATATAATGTATTAATATTCATTTTATTCTGATAGTTTTTACCTCACATTAGATTGTGAACCATACTTTGGGAATTTCCCATGTGTTTTATTCTGTTCATGCTACTATAACAAAATACCATATACTGGGTTGCTTATAAATAACCAACTTTATTTTTTTGCTTTTTTTATTTTTTTGGTTTTTGTTTTTTGTGTTGTTGTTTGTTTTTTTTTGTCTCACAGTTTTAGAGACAGGAAAATCCAAGATTAAGGCATTGGCAGCTGTTTCCTGTTTCATAAATGGTGCCTCCTAGCTGCATCCTCATGTGGTGGAAGAGAGAATGAGTGCCTTAGGGCCTATTTTATAATGGCACTAATCCCATTCTTGAGGCCTCTCCCCTCATGACTCTTAATCATCTCCCAAAAGGCCCCACATCCTAACTCCATCACATTATTAAGTTTCAACATATGAATTTTAGGAGGTCACAAACATTCAGACCATAAAACTATGTATAGGAAAAGAAATCAATAAAGCCAATAAGACAGATTAGGCCGGGTGTGGTGGCTCACACCTGTGTAATCCTAGCATTTTGGGAGGCCGAGGCAGGTGGATCACCTGAGGTTGGGAGTTTGAGACCAGCCTGACCAACATGGAGAAACCCCGTCTCTACTAAAAATACAAAACTAGCCAGACGTGGTGGCACATGCCTGTAATCCCACCTACTTGGGAGGCTGAGGCAGGAGAATCGCTTCAACCCGGGAGGTGGAGGTTGCAGTGAGCCGAGATTGCACTATTGCACTCTAGCCTGGGCAACAAGAGTGAAACTCCACCTCAAAAAACAAATAAATAAATAAAAAATAAAAAAAAGGACAGGTTAATGCCAGCAAAACTTGGTTTTCTAATACCTAGAGCATTGTGCCCTAGTGTGTTATAGCTCATAGATTTACAGAACATCAAGAGAAAATAAAAGATAATCTAGACCAATCCTTGCATTTTACTAATGTAAGATAAAAGACTTTTAAGGAGTTTCAGTGACTTGTCCAAGGTTGTTCATTTTAATAATAGCAAAAACAAAAGTGCTATGCTATCTCTGCAATTTCAGGGATTTGTGGCCTTAGGAAAAAATTGCATTTAATATCTTTAACGCTCAGTTCTTTTGTTATAAGTCAACGATCACAATGTTTGCACTACATAACTTAAAGGCCTATGAAAAGCATGAGGCAATGTGCATCAGGGTGCTTTGAAAACGGCAATGAAATCTTGTGGTAGACCAAGGTCTGGAGAAGTATTACTTTCTGTGAAAATGTTGAGGTTTAGTATTTCAGAAGAGTTACATCTAAAATATGGCCTGTATCCCCTCCCATGTATGTTTCATGAATAGTTCTATATCAGGACATAAATTAGGTTCTGTTAGAAGAATAGGGAATGAGCTAATGAGAGGTCTAGAAAGTACAATCTAAAAAATAACAACGTTAGAGATCCGTTTTTCATTATTCATTCTTCAAAGACTTTACAACATTCCACTAGAATAGTCAACTAATGGGCTACTCTAGTTAATTGTGTTTTGTTTAACAAAAAGTTCAATATAATTCAACATTTTCTTGACAGTTATGAATCTTGGAGAGTATGATACTTGTAAATGTCAGTTCTTGTTGGAGATTAGCTGAACTAAAGAGACTGTGTTAATTCTATATGAGCATGAGCTTCTTTTTTAAAATAAGCCATATGGTTTTTGAATTATTATTTTTATGTTTCTCCAAAAGTACCATACTGAGTGTTCTAAGTCATTTGGATTCTGGTTAAGGTTTTTAGTTGAGAAATTTACTCTATTCATGACTCGCTATTAATTTTACCCCTTATATCTAAATAAGAGATAGTATTATTTACCCCAACAATTTTTCCCCTCAATATTTGAAATTAAATAGTTGACCAATATGCTCAATATCTTATATACTTTTATTTTAAAATGTTTTTCTTAAAGAAAATCAAAATCAAAACCTGAAATGAATAGAAAAAATGAATAATGTACAATGCAGTGTTAATGTCAACAGTAATTATAGAGTGGTGGATTATAGATGCCCTTTTTTTTTTTTTTTTGCTAATCCAGATTATCTAAATTTCCATGGTACTATGTACATCTTTTTTAGTAAGATAGAAATATTTTTATTTAAAAATTAAAACATATGGTTGGAGATAAAGATAAGAAGAAGGAAAAAAATGTGGCCAATGTGTAATTTACCCTAGTAATAATAGCCACATAACAGTAGCTTATTTACAGAGTTATATGTAGACACCATTTGTGTCTGGCTTGTGACACTTATGACAGAGCACAGAAAAGGTAGTAATAATAACAGGTGGTTGTGGTAGTGGGGTGGTCATATTAGTGATAAACATGTCCTGAGTGCTTGCTGTAGGCACCAAGCTACACACTTGACTTATATTATCTCATTTAATCCTCAAAGCAACCGTCTGGTATAGGTATCATTTCCTCTGTTTTATAGATGAGGTGATAACTTTTCTAAGGTCAGAAACTGGTGCCTGAGCTAAAATGAAAACCTCACTGGTTTCAAAGCCACTAATTTAAGGATCAACTTATGCTATCCCCAAAATAATAATAATAGATATTGTGCGGCGGGGTGGGGGGCAGGAGCGGTTAGCCCTTCCTGTATGTAGAAACTGTGCTAGATACTTAAGAAAATTACTGCATTTAGGTCCGGGTGTGGTGGCTCATACCTGTAATCCCAGCCAGCACGTTGGGAGGCCGAGGCGGGCAGATCACCTGAGGTCAGGAGTTTGAGACCAGCCTGACCAACATGGTGAAACCCTGTCTCTACTAAAAAAATTACAAAAATTAGCCAGGCATGGTGGTGGGTGCCTGTAATCCCAGATACGCGGGAGGCTGAAGCAGGAGAATCGCTTCAACCTGGGAGGCAGAGGTTGCTGTGAGCTGAGATCGTGTCACTGCACTCCAGCCTGGGCAACAGAGCAAGACTCCATCTAAAAAAAAAAAAAAAGACAATTACTGCATTTAAACATTACAAACCTCCCTATGGAAGATCTGTTATTTTAGTTCAGAAACTGAGGTTCAAAGAAGATGGACAAACTGCTTTTGGTTAGTAAGGCTGAGGTCTATGTTACTCTAAACTCTAGTTCCTTAATGAGTATGCTTGGAAGATTATTAAAATAGACAAAGTAAAAAGATTTCCAAGCTTTACTAGTGGGATTGGTTTTAGAAAGTAAAGATTAAATGGGGAATAACTGTACTACTATTGAAAAGGTGGTTCCAGAAAAGTCTCACCCCTTCTCTATTGGAAACACAACTGTCACATTATTAAGGAAACACATGTGTGTTTAATGCAATGTGGAATGACTAGAATCCAGAAATGACAATTGAAACAGTGGATTAAATAGAACTTTAACACAGTTCTTTACAAGGAGAATTTAAAATATGTACTGTGCATTCTTATGAACTATCCATTTTAATATTTCTAGGAGAATAGTACTCTATTGGAATATTCTAATCTTCTTATCACAAAAATATTAAGTATTTGAGGTCATGATATGCGAGTTTAATCATTCCGCATTGAATTTAAAAATCATAACATCACTTTATACCTCATAAATATATACAAGAGTAATCTGTCAATATATTAAAAAAATTGCTGGTTTTCTCCTAATAAAATTTTCTTCTTCTGGTATCTTGCCCTGGAAATCAGTTCTTCAGACAGTTTCCAGAATGCTCTTTCAAAAACTATTTCCTACTTACATCCTTTCTCTGGCAAGAATTTTATCCTGTCTCTTTAGTGCAAGTTCCTTTGCACGGTGAACAGCTCTAATGAACCGGCCCCTGTCTGCCTTTTCAGCCTCATCTCCCACAGTGTACACTTAAGTACATTATTGTCTTTCTTATATCTTTACTGTAGTTGACACTGCTCCTCTACCTGGAATGCCATTCCTGAACCTACCCTTCCTTCTCTTTTCTGACTCCTTCCCTTCCTTCAGACTAAACTCAGGTGCCTACCTAATCTCAGAATCTGGTATCCCAGTCCTACGTTCTCATAAAGCCCTACCTATGCCATTGTATACATAAAAGGTTGCCTGAATTTATCAGGAAGGACAGGCTTCATGAAATTAGTATTGTTAACAGTTTGATGAATTGAGAAATGAAGAAGGAAAATAGAGTAATGAAAACCTATTTAGTGACATGGGTCATGAGCATGTTGCATTATTTTGGAAACGCCCTGTCATCTCCAGCTGTGAGTCTAGGTTCCCAATGTTGGTCCTCTCAGGGCTACAGAATGTAAATTGCAAGAGCATGGCTAAGGCCCAGCATCCAGACCCAGCTCATCACTCACAGCTACACAGATTTTGGCAAACAGCCTTGAGGCTGTTATTTTTTATATATATGTGTGTGTATATATATATATAATATTTATAATAAATACAAAATATAATATATAAATATAAAATTTATATTATATATTTTAAAAAATATATTATATATAAATATTTATATCATATATTATGTATAATTATAATATATTATATATAAATATAAAATTTATATTATATATTTATAATACATAAAATAAATATAAAATATAATATAAATATAAAATATAAATATAAAACAATTATATATACATATATTTATTAAGTATATTATATATTTATATATAGATAAATATATATTATATATAAATATAAAATTATATAATAAATATATAAATATAAAATAAATATATAAATATATGAGATATATAGATATAAATTATAGATATAAAATATGGATATATAAAATATGTAAGATATATAAAATATATAGATATACATATCTAATATATATAACATATCTATATGTATATTAGAAGAATATCAATGCACCTGTCTCACGGATGCTACAGTCAGGTATGTGAAATAACATTGGAAACCCTACAGTGCAATTCAAGTGTCATTGGGTATAAGACAGAAAATATCTGGCAAATAAAGTACAGCATGTGAATGAATGCATTTCTTAACAATTGGGATATGCAGACTTTGAACAAAATCCACTAATTTTAATGTTGAAATTTTGAAAAGTTTAAATCTTAACAATCTATTGGCTGATCACTATTACTGCTTTTATAGAGGTGATAACAGATTTCTCAAGCTGAATTCCAAGTAGAATGCAACCTCTGAGTACAGCTGATTTGCCATTCATCTGATAGGCAGCATGAGGCTTTGTCGTACCTTTCAATTATATGAGTCAGATCCTGGGGTTTTAAAAATATACTTATTAAATTTTGATAATTTTGATATTATTTACCTAGTTAACTTTACAATCAGCTTGGTGATATCATTAAAGTGTTTTTTTTAGAATTTTCACTGAGATTGCAATCATTTTTTAGTATCAGAAAATTTCACATTTTACAATATTGAGTCTTGCGTCTTTATTTGCAGGTGGTTTGAATTTATTGTAGGCACTCTTGCTGGTCTATTTTTTAATTCAAATTTAATTGCATTATGGTTAAAAAATGGCCTTTGACTTACACTTTTTGTTGTGTTTTGAAATTTTCTTCGTGACCTAATACACGGCTGTTGTATTTTTCTTAATATTCCATGATTATTTCAAAAGAAAATACTGTTTCTTGCATAACAATTTCTGTGTATGTTCATTACCTAGTTATATTTTTGTCTTCTTCATCTTATCTCAGAAATATTAGTTTTTTTCTAATATTATTGTAGATATATCTGCTGCCTCTGTTTTTGACAGTTTTTTGTTTTATTTGTTTATTCACTTTTTGCATCTCAGTTGTAAGTTGACTAGTATATCTTTGTGGGGGATCATAACTTTTCTCAATATGAAATAACTTTATCTTATTCAGTGGTTTCACCTTGAGTTCTATCTGTTATATATCCATGCTTACTTGGGTTTTTTAGCATTTCTCTATTGTATCTGTCATCTATTCATTTATTTAGTGCTTTGTTAATTTATTTTATATTTGTCGAAGGTAAACATCATATGGCACTATGCAAGTTACTAAAAACATATTGGTTAATAATAAGGTGATAACTTATTCCCTTGTGGCACATACTTTTTACTGTGGTAGAGTTGGAGGGGGAGACCCTGAACAAGAATAAAATAATTGCAAATTTTGATAATTTTTATGAAGGAAGAAAGTGGGGCCCTATGTTGAGATCAAGTTAAATACAGTAATTAGTGATGCATTCTTTTCTTCTGTCTCACATTTAATACTTATTCCTACCACCTTTTTTGTTTGTTTACTATGATAACTTGTTTATTTTTGTTTTCCCTTTCCTGTCTTTTTTATGGTGCTTTCCCTTCTATTGGTTTGAAGTAATGTATTCTAGTTACTCATATATTGAAATGTATATTTTTTGAGTCACTGCCTAGAGATAATCAGTATTTTTCCCAGACCAAAAAAAAAAAATAGACCTAAGCACTCCCATCTTATCCACCTACCTATACACTGAGCAAGGCACACCTCTTTACATTTTGTGCCCACTTGAGATTTCAGTTCCGTGTTCTGAGTACTTTTTGTATTATATATTAATAATTATTAGGACTAAACTCTGCATTTTGCTAATCTCCTTACCACAATTTTGATTTGATTGGTTGGCTTTGTACATTAATATCAGTTTGTATGTCTGTGTGTATTCCATTTTTATAGCTGCAAATTTTTCTTTCTAGAATCTATTATTTTTCTATTTTCTGGAGTACATCTCCCAGTAGTTTTTTTAGAGAGGGTTTAGAGTGAAATTTTATGTTGTGTTGGCAACTTTGAACTATGTATATTTCACACAGCCTGGATAGTTGTATTTCAGAGTCATATCCAGGACAAAATTTCTCATTTTGGTAATTACTGATTACTTAAAAGACCTAGAGAGGAGAATGTTTTAAAAATACGGATCTAATTTAATTTTGTTTGCTATTAAGCAAATAGTTGAAGCAGTGGGAAGTTTTTACTGATGAATTCAGTGGAGAAAGAGCATTGTTCAAAGGAGTGGGACATTGGCTTCATCACAAAGAATGATTTCTGTTGCTTTGATAAAAATTTATCATTCACACAGCCAATAATTTAAAAGTATTCCTGATTATCCCCTGTGATAACTAGAAAGCTCCAGTGCCACAATTTGTCACCTGTTGTCCCCCACCCCATTAAAGCAAAGCCACAAGTATATGAATTGTGTTGGAATACTCTGCTACTCATGAGTTACATAATTGTATCTGTCCATCTGGCCCCTCTGACCTTGTCACTTTAAATCACTGGGGCCACTTTGACCACATTATCCATGCCAGCTGCATATTTTGTTAGGCTGAGTTGCATGAATTCCTTTAACAGAGTGTAGAATCAGGATTTTTCTCTCCATAAAACAATGTTGCTACATGAAGTTACCTCCCACAGTAACTTTGAAATCCAACAGTTGGTGAATACATTTGATTCTTTTTGAAATGCAGAATTTCTTCTATTGAAGCCATGTTTTTAACCGTATGTATTGAGGGAATACTGTGCATAATGATGTTCAAGTCACTGCTGATCAGATGTAGTCTGCATCACAGTTCATTCGAAGTACATAAGAAACATCAGCTTTTGTATGGGTGTGTACTTTTTAGTAATTTGTGTGATAATGTGATGACATATTTTTGTGTTTATAATGCCTAAAACTATAAAAGGAATCATATTCAGGTATAAGTTTTATCTGTCATATCTACAATGAAGTCTTCCATCTAAAATTATACAATAGTTTCAGTTATCTCACAGAGAGTAATTTGTTTAGGAATCTTTATTATATTGGCTGTAAAGAAGTACCCTTGAATAAAGAAATAATTTGACTTTGTTTTCCATTGCTATGTTGTTTGTGAACAAAAGAGCTGGACTTTTTATTTTAGCATCATGGCATATTAAGTATGTCACCTGATAGATGTACCTAGTCTAGTTAATGCATTAATGCTCAAAGGCATATACAACTGATCAGAACATTTTAAATAAATACTAATATTATTCAAAAAATAATTGCAATGCCAAAAAGGATTATGCATTAAATTATTTGAGTTATTTTGTTAGATAAGATTTAACTTACATGGTACAATACATTATCTATGCATATAGCAATTGCAGTTTTTTTTCTTTTTCATTTAATTGTAATTCATGATCCTGCTATATCAGATTTCCATAAATATTTGTTGGCTAATAATGGTGTCCAAAAAACATCATGTGCCTTTTAATAAAATTTAAGGTGGCCTTTCAAGGACTGCAGTTAGGAAGACCTGTTTACTGAATATTAGAATATTTTTAAAAGCCTGATTTAGACCTTTCGCCAGCTAGTAGGATTTGTTGGAATAGTTATTTCCTTTAAATTCTCTTCTGTATATTTCCATAACAAAGTATTTTAATGAGTTTCTATACAGTTTAAGCAGGATATACTATAAGTTTTGTTTTTTTTTGTAATTCCCTTTAATCTGGCATTCTGAATCTTAGGCACCTTTAATGGAAAAAAAGTAATTTTGTAAGGAAAGGATTCTTTAATTTCTTCTAAAAAAAAAACAGGATACATGTGTAAAACGTGCAGGTTTGTTACATAGGTATACGTGTGCCATGGTGGTTTGCTGCACCTAGTGACCTCTCTTCTAAGTTCCTTCCCATCACCCCCCACCCTGCAACAGGCCCTGATGTGTGTTGTTCCCCTGTCTGTGACCACGTGTCCCTATTGTTCAAGTCCCTCTTATGAGTGAGAACATGCGGTGTTTGGTTTTCTGTTTCTGTGTTAGTTTGCTGAGGATGATGGCTTCCAGCTTCATCCATGTTCCTGCAAAGGACATGATCTCATTCCTTTTAATGGCTGCATAGTATTCCATGGTGTATATGTACCACATTTTGTTTATACAGTCTATCATTGATGTGCATTTGGGTTGGTTCCATATCTTTGCTATTGTAAATAGTGCTGCAATAAACATACATGTGCATGTGTCTTTAGAGTAGAATGATTTATATCCCTTTGAGTAAATACCTAGTAACAGATTGTTGGGTCAAATGGTATTTCTGGTTCTAGATCCTTGAGGAATCGTCATACTGTCTACCATGATGGTTGAACTAATTTACATTCCCAACAGTGTAAAAGCATTCCTATTTCTCCACAGCCTCACCAATATCTATTGTTTCCTGATTTTTTTAATAATTGCCATTCTGAATGTCATGAGATGGTATCTCATTGTGGTTTTCATTTGCATTTCTCTGATGAGCAGTGATGTTGAGCTTTTTTTCATATGTTTTTTGGCCGCATAAATGTCTCCTTTTGAGAAGTGTCTGTTCATATCAGAAAGGATTCTTATTGGGGCTACTCGTGCATATTAAATCATGGAAAAAGAGTCTCTTGATGTTTGCTTACTGATCTCACGTACTCACAGATGCATTTGAAATGCAATATTTGGTGATTCCCACACTTTCATTTTAGAGATGAAGCTCTGCCCACCTGGGCACCAGTAGCAGAGTACTTCTGATCCACAGTGATCATTACATCATAAATCTGCCATTGATCAAAAGCCAGATGCAAATCTTATAATTATTCTGAACTGATTTTATTAGCTTTTATTCTATTTGATCTCAGAATATTATTAAATTCATGTGCTTCCAAGAATTATAAATTATTACAGAATAACCAAATCTTACAGCTTACGATTTCCAAAATTCATTTCACATCACTTATTTGCTTCTTAGAATAAGATGAATAAACTGAGACTCAGTATCCGTTATTAATTAGCAGCAGAATGTGGATTTTTCTGGCCTTGTTCCACTTCTCTCTCTACTTTAATACATGATTTTCTAAAAGTGATTGTGAAAAATCTGTGAAATAAAATTTGAATGATGTCAGAAGCAGGGAGTTGATAGCAGCTGCTATGTGCACCTAAATCTGTTACTTAGCTTGTTTATTATTCCAGTGGAAAGTGGAGCCCTAATGTAGTCTAGAAAGATTCATTAAGCATTCTGGTCAGTGTACTTTAATAGAAAACCTATTCACATTCAGATAAGTGTTAACAGGGATAAGAAAGATGGATTGAAATGCTATAAAATGATTTTATTTCATTAAGAAACATCTTTTTATTATTAATAAACTACATTTCTTATTCCAAGCTCACACTTTCTGATAGTGCCTTTATGACATTTCAAAGTATTTTATGTCAAACCACTGATAAAATGAGAGTTTTTACTTTGTATTTATGTCTCCCTGGCCATATTAAGAGCAAAATGGATATATAGACATATATATTATGTATATATAGTACATGTATATTGAATATCAGCGTCTCCAAAATACAACTCAAAGCTCTCCACTTTTCATGGTCTCCTCTGTAACCACCATAACTAATGCCACCATCTATCACTTGAATCACTGAAATTGCCTCTCCAAAATGATCTCATATCTCTCTCCCTCTTCATATGAACATTTAGTCTGTTCTTCTATTTCTTGAACGTGTTCCTCACATTTCTGGCTCAGAGTATTTCACTTGTTGTTCTTTGTCGTTGAAATGCAGCTTTCTCATATCATGTTCAGCCACTTCTTGTCTCTCAGAGCATCATTAATCTAATAACAGTATCACCTTCTCAGAGAGGATTATCTTGGCAGTGTCTGATGTAGAATTTCTCCCAACCTCATCACCCTCATAGAAGTTATCTGAATTGATCCTTCCCATCCAATAATGGTCACCTCGTTGTCTGCCTCTCCTCGCTATAGCACAATCTCCATTTGTATGTCTTGTTCCACAGTGCCCTTTTGATTGGTTGCAGAGGCTTAGATTGGAAGGGAATTATAGGTTGGTACAAAAGTACTTGTGATTTTTGCCATTGCTTTAATTGCAAAACCACAATTACTTTTGCACCAACCTAATATCTACGTCTTAAAGCTTCATAAAGTTTGTCTATAAAATTGTCTAGGCCTGGTTCTTTCATTGAAAGGCTTTGTTTTTGTTTTGTTTTTAGACAACAGCTTCCACTTTTTAAATTTTGGTTTTTGGATTCTTAAACTATCTATGTCAACATAGGTCAACTATTTCTGTTAACATAGATTAAATGCCTGGAAAAATCAGGCATTTAATAAGATTTAAACACCCATGCCACAGAAATTTATATTCTTTTATAAATCTTAATATTTTTCATGTCTTTTTTTTTACATGTGCTTTCTCATTCTAAACATTGCAAGTGCATTCTCTGAAAGGCTACATGTATATTCACACAAGTTTGAGTTCTGGAGTTAAGCGAATATGAGTTCAAAATCTGCTTCAGGCACGGAGTACTTGGATGAACTTAAGCAAGTTAAATTACTCTAAGGCTCAGTTTTATCATTTGTGAAATTATTGTGAGGATTAATGATGTAGTACATATGAAGTGCTCAGTCCAGTATCTGACACATAGTAAATACTTCATGATAGTTCTTGTATTTTTATTATTCTTACTGGTAGACATAATATTTCTGATGATCTTTTTTTTATAATTAGACCATATGGTTGTTTGTTATTGTTATCATGCATACTTCAAACATGTCTAAATGAAACATCTTTTAACCAAACACATTTTGGGAAACATCATCCTAGGACATGTTTTGTAGCCAGTGAGTATCAAAAGCCTTGGTAGAGCCACAGCAAAGAATTAAAAAAAAAAAAAAAAAGGAGGGTGGAGCCAAGATGGCCGAATAGGAACAGCTCCAGTCTACAGCTCCCTGTGTGAGCGATGCAGAAGATAGGTGATTTCTGCATTTCCAACTGAGGTACCGCGTTCATCTCACTGGAGAGTGTCGGAAAGTGGGTGCAGGGTGCAGGACAGTGAGTGCGGCGCACCGAGCATGAGCCGAAGCACGGTCACCCGGGAAGCTTAAGGGGTCAGGGAATTCCCTTTCCTAGTCAAACAAAGGGGTGACAGATGGCACCTGGAAAATCGGGTCACTCCCTCCCTAATATTGCGCTTTTCCAACGGTCTTAGCAAACGGCATGACAGGAGATTATGTCCCACGCCTGGCTTGGAGAGTCCTACGCCCACGGAGCCTTGCTCATTGCTAGCACAGCAGTCTGAGATCAAACTGCAAGGCGGCAGCGAGGCTGGGGGAGGGGCGCCCACCATTGCCCCAAGGCTTGAGTAGGTAAACAAAGCCCCCCGACCGAAGTTCTAACTGGGTGGAGCCCACCCCAACTCAAGGGGCCTGCCTGCCTCTGTAGACTCCACCTCCATCTGTATATTGAAAAAAAAAAAGATTTAGAAAAAAATATAAACAATTCATACATAAACACATATAAAACGTATATATTTTCTTTTTTTTTTTTTACAAGTTTTTTTTTTTTTT